>NC_057804.1:569501385-569810747 GCF_018294505.1 Triticum aestivum | reverse complement strand
TGGCCCCGTTCCGGCGCCCCGCCTCGCTGCGCCTATGGACGGCGCCCCCCTTGTCGATCTGGGCGTGTGCTCAATCGGGCTGGGTGCCAGCGCCCATGCGCCCGTCCGCTCGCACGCCCGTAACCGCTAAGGCCTATGGCCCAATGACAGCCAGGGCCCAGCCCCTGAGAACGTTTAAAAAAAAAGGAAAAAAAGGAGTTAAATATATATATATATATTAATATAAATATATAAATAAATAATTAATGATAAATATAATTAATTAATTAATTAACTTAATTAATTCTAATTAAATTAACCAAATAAGATTAATTAACCTACTGATTAGTTAACCTAATTAACTACTGTTAATTAGCTAAATTATTTAGTATGACAGTGGGGCCCACCCACTAATTAATTTTGATTAGAC
Organism: Triticum aestivum; assembly: GCF_018294505.1. Classification (NCBI taxonomy): domain Eukaryota; kingdom Viridiplantae; phylum Streptophyta; class Magnoliopsida; order Poales; family Poaceae; genus Triticum; species Triticum aestivum. The sequence continues at coordinate 569,810,338 of NC_057804.1, read as the reverse complement.
TAATTAATCTGTTAATTAAAATGTGTCACTGACCAGTGGGACCCACTGGTCAGGTTGACCAGTCAACTCTGTTGACTGCTGACGTCAGCATGACGTCATGCTGATGTCATTAATCTATTTTTCGAATTAATTTAAGTAATCAATTAAATTCCAGAAATTAAGAAAATCTTTAGAAAATCATATCTTTTAATCCGTAACTCGGATTAAAATACTTTCTACATGAAAGTTGCTCAGAACGACGAGACGATTCCGGATACGCAGTCCGTTCGTCCGCCACACACCCCTAACCTATCAAACTCGCAGCTTTCCCCCTCCGTCTCCTTTGCCCGAAAACGCGAAACACCGGGAATACTTCCCGGATGTTTCCCCCCTTAACCGGTACCACCTCATACCACGCTAGGGCACCCCTAGCACCGTTACTTGTCTTGTCATGCACCGCCATGCTTATGTTTGCATTATATTTATTGTTTCTTCCCCCTCTTCTCTCCGGTAGACTACGAGACCGACGCTGCTGCTGCCCAGTTCGACTACGGAGTTGACGACCCCTCTCTCTTGCTAGAGCAACCAGGCAAGCCCCCCCTTTGATCACCAGATATCGCCTACTCTTTGCTCTATACTGCTTGCATTAGAGTAGTGTAGCATGTTACTACTTTCCGTTATTCCTATCCTGATGCATAGCCTGTCCTTGCTACTACTGTTGTTACCATTACCTGCTATCCTACTGCTTAGTATAGGATGCTAGTGTTCCATCAGTGGCCCTACACTCTTGTCCGTCTGCCATGCTATACTACTGGGCCATGATCACTTGGGAGGTGATCACGGGCATATACGATATACTTTACACAGTTACATTACCTGTGATACTGTTCGGAGATGGGGGCTGAAGGGGCAGGTGGCTCCATCCCGGTAGAGGTGGGCTTGGGTTCCCGACGGCCCCCGACTGTTACTTTGTGGCGGAGCGGCAGGGCATGTTGAGACCACCTAGGAGACAGGTGGGCCTGGCCCTGGTCGGCGTTCGCGGATATTTAACACGCTTAACGAGATCTTGGTATTTGATCTGAGTTGGCTACGAGCCTATACGCACTAACCATCTACGCGGGAGTAGTTATGGGTATCCCGGCGTCATGGTATCAGCCGAAGCCTTCTTGACGTCAGCGACTGAGTGGCACGCGCCGGGTTGGACTGCGTTAACGCAACTTCCTTTGTAATGGAGGTTGCTAGGTCTGCTCACCGGCCGCGTACGCAACATGCATGTGTGCTAAGGGCGATGGGCCCAGACCCCTGTGCGCTTAGGTTTAGACCAGCGTGCTGACCTCTCTGTTGTGCCTAGGTGGGGCTGCGACGTGTTGATCTTCCACAGCCGGGCATGACCCAGGAAAGTGTGTCCGGCCAAATGGGATCGAGCGTGTTGGGTAAGTTGGTGCACCCCTGCAGGGAAGTAAATCTATTCGAATAGCCGTGATCTTCGGTAACAGGACGACTTGGAGTTGTACCTTGACCTTATGACAACTAGAACCGGATACTCAATAAAACACACCCTTCCAAGTGCCAGATACAACCGGTGGTCGCTCTCTCTTAGGGATACGAGGAGGGGATCGCCGGGTAGGATTATTGCTATGTGATGTTACTTGGAGGACTTCAACCTACCCTCTTCTACCTGTTGCAAGACGGAGGCTGCCAGAAGCGCAGTCTTCGACAGGATTAGCTATCCCCCTTTTATTCTGGCATTCTGTAGTTCAGTCCACCGATTTGGCCTTTTACACATATACCCATGCATATGTAGTGTAGCTCCTTGCTTGCGAGTACTTTGGATGAGTACTCACGGTTGCTTTTCTCCCTCTTTTCCCCTTTCCCTTCTACCTGGTTGTCGCAACCAGATGCTGGAGCCCTAGAGCCAGACGCCACCGTCGATGATGATTCCTACTACACTGGAGGTGCCTACTACTACGTGCAGGCCGCTGACGACGACCAAGAGTAGTTAGGAGGATCCCAGGCAGGAGGCCTGCGCCTCTTTCGATCTATATCCCAGTTTGTGCTAGCCATCTTATGGCAACTTGTTTAACTTATGTCTGTACTCAGATATTGTTGCTTCCGCTGACTCGTCTATGATCGAGCACTTGTATTCGAGCCCTCGAGGCCCCTGGCTTGTATTATGATGCTTGTATGACTTATTTTATTTGTAGAGTTGTGTTGTGATATCTTCCCGTGAGTCCCTGATCTTGATCGTACACATTTGCGTGCATGATTAGTGTACGATTGAATCAGGGGCGTCACAGAGGTACTCCCTTGTTCTGTGTGATTTTGGTTTAACCGCCTGGAGTTTTAGTTATGTCGACCGCAGGTATGATCAAGGTCTCGACTGGGTGTCCTACCTTTGATGGGACGGACTACCCCTACTAGAAAAACAAGATGCGAATGCATCTCGAGGCAATTGACAACGATCTCTGGTATGTTGTGGAAAATGGTGTTCCCTCTGTCTCACCCTCACTGAACGCTACCGATGTGAAGAGATTCAAGCAACTCGATTCTCAAGCAAAGAATATCATATGTGGCCATCTGAGTAAAGGACAGTATGGAAGAGTGAGTGCTTTGGAAACTGCTAAGCTTATCTAGGATAGGCTGTCCAAAGTGAATGAAGGAGTCTCAACTCAGCGTGACTCTCGAGTTGATGTTCTTCGGAATCTTTTCAACCGCTTCAAAAGACTCGACAATGAAAATGTCCAACAAACCTTTGATTGCCTCACTGACATCTCAAATGAGCTTCAAGCCCTTGGTGCCACTGACATCACTGACCATGAGGTGGTGAAGAAACTGTTGAGATCACTTGATTCCTCATTTGATACTCTGGGTCTGATGATACAAGAACGGGCTGACTACAAGTCTCTTGATCCTGCCGATATCCTCGAAAGGCTAAATACTCACGAGTTCCAGCTTGCTGAAAAGAGAGATCTCTATGGTTCGAGCTATGGAAAACCACGTGCCCTGAAGGCCAAGGTTGTGTCTGAGTCTGAATGTGAGGATTCTGGTAGTAGCCTTGGTGATCCTGAAGAATTGAGCTAGGAGCTAGCACTGCTTGTGAAGAAATTCCAGAAGTTCTCAAGACGTGGTCGCTTCGGAAAATCCTCAAGAAGCAGTGATTCCTCATCAAGTGACTATAAGAGAAGGCTGTGCCACAAATGCAAGAAACCTGGTCATTATATTCAAGATTGTCCTCAGTGGGAAAAGGAATTGAAGAAGAAGAAATACAAGGATTACAGTTCTGATGATGCGAAGAAGAAGAAGAAATCGTCAAAATCTTCGTCATCAAAATCCTCGAAGTCTTCATCTCACAAGAAGAGGAGCTCCAAGAAGGCTCGGGCATTCATTGGCAAGGAAATGGACTCTGAAGCTGAATCTGAGGAACATGAGGAAGAGGAGGTGTCTGAAGAATCCGAACATGGTGTGGCGAGTCTGGCCTTCACTACTGCTTTCGTTAGCAAGTCCATCTTCAACACTGAAGAAACTGACCCCATCGACAAGCCTGATGAAGATAATGATGACTACGCTCCCACCTATTGATTCATGGCAAAAGGTGCAAAGGTACTCAAATACACCTCCTCTGAATCTAGTGAAAATGAATCTGATGAGGATCTCAAGCCCAGCTACTCTAAACTTGCTAAAATTGCTGTAAAACAACAAAGGGCTTTTGAAAAGGTTCAAAACATGCTAGACAAAAGTGATGATATGTTGGGTGAAGAAATGGATCGCACTAAAGCCCTGACTGAAAATCTTCAGAGACTTCAGTCTAGGTTTGATAACCTTCAAAGTCATCATAACACTCTCTTATCTGATCATGAGAAACTTTCTTATGAATTTCTTCAAAGAAAGCAAGATCTTGAGAAGCTAAGAGTGAGTTATGAAGATCTTCAGAAGGAGCTCGATTCATTACTAGCTCAACAAATCAGCGCTTCTCAGGAAGAATTTGTTCCTCCATGCTTAAAGTGCATTGAACGTGAATCTGCTAATTCTTCACCTGAATGTTCAAATGCTTCAACTGTTACAAATTCTTCACCTGCCTCTGCTATCACTAATTCCTCGTCTAAGGACATTGCTAGTATCACTAACGATGCAGGGCTAAAGGAATTGTACACGACAGGCATGTACAAAAGCCTCAAAGGGCATCAGATTCTTTGTGATGTGCTCAAAAAGCAGATCCTCAACAGAAACCCTAGGAAAGAGGGTATTGCCTTTGAGAGGAAACTCAATGCTGATGGAACATATTGGAAGCCTGAGCAGTACCCCAAAACCTCATGGGTTGCTGCAAAGGGACCTCCAGTTGATCCATCTAACTTATCTGGCTTTACATGTGAATCTCCTCATCCTTCTGATGAGTCATTTAACTCCAACTATAAACTGTTCAAAAATCAGAATGGTGAAGTATTTGCTAGATATGTTGGCACTAACTGCAGGAACGGTTCTCCTATGAAGAAAATCTGGGTTCCCAAGAAGTGCCTTGAAAGTCTTCAGGTGAATGTCCTCATGACACCACCAGTGAAGAACAGGAACCCCAGATCAAATTCTTCATATGGATCAAATTCCTCAAATGGATCAAAGTCCTCATATGATTATCATCATGCTAACAACTCTGTTTCACAGGGTAGAGCTAAGGGCTATGAATATGTGCATTATTCTTCAAACCATTATGTTCATAAGTCCTCGAAGAATTTCTCTGCTTATTCATATGCTTACCCTAACCCCTCTTATGTGAAACGAAATGGTTTGGCTTCTATGCCACCATTCTCGTATGGTGCTCGCAGAGTGATGAACTCTTTGCCACCCCTTCAGATGTGGGTGGTGAAGAAAAAGAACTAATCTCTTCTGCAGGGTCAGGTCTCCAGACGTGCCTTAACGTCTGAAGAATTTGCTGGGGACCTGACAAAATTGCCTGAAAGGACGCAGGCGAATCATGATGAAATAAACTTTCACACGTCCTCCTACTGCTATATCTGTTTACTGCTTGATGAAATTCATCTGATGAACTTGATATCTATTCTTCATTGATGAAGCATATGATATTGTAAGTTACACTAATTCATCTGCAGGATGATCAACCCAAAACCACTGAATGGGTCCTCGATAGTGGATGTACAAATCACATGACTGGTGACAAGAATTTTTTGATGGATGCTCCCTTATCACCGTCACATCTGAAGCACATCATCTTTGCTGACAAAGGCAAAAGTCAGGTATTGGGTCTTGGTAAGGTTGCGATCTCTAAGGATAAACACATGGACAAAGTCATGCTTGTTGAGTCCTTAGGATACAACCTCATGTCAGTCTCAATGCTTTGTGATCTTGATATGGTTGTTGTCTTTGGCAAGTATCGCTGTGTTGTGATTATGGAAGCTGACAATTCCAAAGTCTTCGAAGGCTTTAGGAGAGCAGATTTGTATATTGTTGATTTCTCTACAGGACCACAACCAGCCGTGTGTCTACTTGCAAAAGCTTCAGAAGGCTGGCTATGGCATCGACAACTTGGTCACGCAGGCATGAGGAATTTGCACAAGCTTGCGAAGAAGAAGCATGTCATTGGCATTGAGAATGTCAAATTCCTCAAGGATCACTTATGCGGAGCCTGTGAAGCTGGAAAAATGACCAAGGCCAAGCATCTAGCGAAGACTATCATGACCACTACTCGTCCATTCGAATTGCTTCACATGGACCTCTTCGGACCTAATTATTACTCTGCAGTCACTAATGATGCATCTCTATATGGTTTTGTCATTGTTGATAATTACTCTCGATATACATGGGTACACATTGTTACTTACAAACATGAAGTGCAGGAAGTCTTCAAACGTTTTTCCTCGAGGGCTTCAACCAACTTTGGTGTGAAGATCAAGCACATCAGAAGTGACAATGGAACTGAGTTCAAGAATTCCGGTCTTGATGACTATCTTGATGAACTTGGTATTACTCATGAGTTATTTGCTCCCTATACTCCTCAGCAAAATGGCGTCGTGGAGCGCAAGAACAGAACTCTTGTTGAGATGGCTCGCACTATGCTTGATGAATACAAAATGCCTCATCGTTTTTGGATTGATGCAATTGATACTGCGTGCCACATCATCAACAGAGTATATCTTCACAAATTCTTCAAGAAGACGGCCTATGAACTCCTCACTGACAAGAAACCCAATGTGAGTTATTTCAAAGTCTTCGGTGCTAAATGTTGGATTAGAGATCCTCACCACAATTCTAAATTTGCATCGAAAGCACATGAAGGTTTTATGCTTGGTTACGGAAAGGACTCGCACACCTACAGAGTCTTCAACATTGTTCTTCACAAGATTGTTGACACTGTAGATGTGCAGTTCAATGAAACTAATGGCTCGCAAAGAGAGCACCTACCTTCTGTGTTAGATGAACCAGCACCTGAGGATTCTATCAAGTTCAAGGCAACTAAGGATGTCATTCCTACTGAAGAATTTGCTGAAGAATTCATTCCAGTTCATGAAGAACATCGAGCTGATACACCTGAAGAAAATGCTGAGGAAAATGGTGCTGAAGAAAATGCCGACCAAACTCCTCAGCGACAACCAGCTCATCCTTGCGTTGCAAAAGAAGTGCAAGTGGAAAAGATCATCGATGACATTAGAGCACCAGGTCCTCTCACACGCTCAAAAGCTTCACATTTATCTAACTTTTGTGGGCACTATGCTTTTGTCTCTATTACAGAGCCCACTAAGGTAGATGAAGCATTTTTGGAGCCGGAGTGGATTCAGGCTATGCAAGAAGAATTACATCAGTTCGAGCTCAACAATGTCTGGGAACTGGTCAAACGTCCAGATCCTCGCAAGCATAATATCATTGGCACAAAGTGGATCTACCGCAACAAGCAAGATGAAAATGACCTTGTGGTAAGGAATAAGGCACGACTGGTAGCTCAAGGCTACACATAGGTTGAAGGAATTGATTTCGTTGAAACTTTTGCACCTGTTGCTAGACTTGAGGCTATTCGCATATTACTTGCTTATGCTAACCATCATGATATCATCTTATATCAAATGGATGTGAAAAGTGCATTCCTCAATGGTAAGCTTGAGGAAGAAGTATATGTTGCTCAACCCCCAGGTTTTGAAGATCCATAGAATCCTGACAAAGTCTTCAGACTTAATAAGAGCCTCTATGGCCTCAAGCAAGCCCCTCGGGGAATTCTTCATGAAGAATGGCTTCACACCCGGTTCACTTGACCCTACTCTCTTTACTAAATCTTATGATGGTGAACTGTTCGTGTGCCAAATATATGTTCATGATATTATCTTTGGCTGTACTGACCAACGTTATAGTGATGAATTTTCCTATATGATGAGTGAAGAATATCAAATGTCTATGATGGGAGAGTTGAAATTCTTCTTAGGTCTTCAAATTCGTCAACAGCGCAATGGCATATTCATATCTTAGGAGAAATACCTCAAAGATGTACTGAGGAAATTCGGCATGCAAGATTGCAAAGGCGTCAAAATTCCTATGCCCACAAATGGACATCTATGCACTGATGAAAATGGTATTGACTTCGATCACAAGGTATACCGCTCCATGATTGGTTCTTTATTGTACTTATGTGCATGTAGGCCAGATATAATGCTTAGTGTTTGCATGTGTGCCCGATTTCAAGCTGCACCGAAGGAATCACACCATAAGGATGTGAAGCATATTCTTCGATATCTAGGTCACACACCAACACTAGGATTATGGTACCCCAAGGGCTCTGCTTTTGATCTCATTGGATATTCTGACTCTGACTATGCTGGTGATCGTGTGGACCGCAAGTCAACTTCTGGCACTTGCATTTCCTCGGATCATCTTTGGTCTGTTGGTCCTCGAAGAAACAGAACTGTGTATCACTGTCCACTGCGGAAGCTGAATACATTGCTGCTGGCTCTTGCTGTGCTCAACTGCTTTGGATGAAGCAAACACTCAAGGACTATGGCGTCAACGTGAAGAATGTGCCTCTCCTCTGCGACAATGAGAGTGCCATCAAGATTGCTCACAACCCAGTTCAGCACTCGAAGACAAAGCACATTCAGATTCATCATCATTTTCTTCGTGATCATGTGTTGAAGGGCGACATCTCCATCGAGCACGTGAAGACTGAAGAACAGCTAGCTGATATCTTCACTAAGCCCTTGGATGAGAAGATATTTAGCAAGTTGTGGTGTGAGCTAATTATCTTAGAATTTTCGAATGTTCTTTGAAAAGGACACACATCCTAACACTTATGCAAAATTGATGACTTAGATGTGCAACACATGAAGAAACGTTTTTCTTCAATCAATGAAGAATAACACTCTAAGTGTGAAGAAATTAATGAAGAATTTGATTCTCAGAACCCTACGACAATTGTACGCGGTGTCTGAAATCATCATTCTTATACGGTGGGTCACGCCACCACAAAAAGTTGAAAATCTTCAATTTGAGTTTTTCCTCAGTTTTGAAATTCTTCAGTTTTTCAAATTCTTCAACTTTTCAAAATCTTCACTGTTTCCTTCGTTTTTCTTCATTGGCTATATATATATGCGTTTATGTCCTCTACAACATTCACTTATAGCTATTTCTTCAAGTTGTTTTTTCTGCTAAGTGAATGTGATTGGACCCTTCCCCCTCTATGCTATACTCAACCCAATCTATTCACAAATTCTTCATATGCGTTCTATTTGAAACTCGTTCAAAATCTTCACTGTGTCCTTGTCAGCTGAAGGAATTGCGAACGAAACTTTAAAACAAATCTTATCCAAATTTCGGTTTTGCCGCTCAAACCGTTCCGCATCCCACAATGCATTATTCTTTTCACCCACAATCGTACACGATCTCAACTACACAGTACGTGGGTGACACATGTCGCGTGAAGGAGAAAGGGCAGGGGCACGTTCGTCCCAAATCTTCGGGCGAACAGTTTTTCACCGTGTCTATAAATACCCCTATCCCCTTCCTCACTTCATTTACTCCGCTCGATCGCTACTCTCTCACTCGAGCTCCTCAAACCCTAGCGCCGCCGCTACTCCATCGTCGCCGGTGAGGAAGAGCTTCGCTGCCTCGACCTCGTCGCCGTCGTACTCACGCCGACCGCGGAAATCTTCACTTCGCCGCCGCCGTAGCTATCTTCCTCTGCCAAGTTAGGGCGTGGGAGATCTAACTTGACGAACTTCACATCTGTTCTTCTCAGTTCGTCGTGTTCTTCACTTCGGGTAATTAAAAGTTACTTTTATTACTCACTTTGATTCTCAAACTTTCCTGAAAATCTTCAAAGGTGTTTATTCTTCAAATCTTCACACATATGAACACCACACATCATATGATCTTGAACTGTTTCTCTAAGCAATCATTTTCTTCAAGATTCCCTAATTGTGTGGATCTTCGATCTGTACAACTCTGGAACCTAAGACAAGAGCGCTTAGTGAAATTCCTCAAGGTTCATCTGGTCAAATTCCTCAAAACTTGTTCTTTTCAAAAAACCTCCTCAGAATGCATATGACCTCTCCGAATTCCTCGCACCTGTACTCTGTTCACAGGTACTCATGTCTGCTGCTGAATCACTAGGTTCTCATCAACTTAACTCATTTACAGCGTTCCTCGAAGAAAAACTGCATACTTCTTCAAAGAACTCGATTGTTCAAATTCCTCAACTGAAGAATATGGCAGACGGTAAGAAGCCGCAGAAAGGAGGAAAGAAACCTGAGGTTATGACTGCGTTTGAAATCCCTAAGGAAATATATGTTGACTATTGCACACCTAATGAAGCAAAATTTGGCAAAGAAAACAAAAATCAGCGCAAGGTGCGCATTCAGAGGATTGAACGGAGATGGGCAAGGGAATGGAGGGAATACAGATATGTGACTCCAAAGTACATGAGGAAATTCGCCCTCAATCCTCCATGCCCAAGAGCTCCATTGGCACCTGGCCAAGTAGCTGACCCCACAAGCATCAAACGTGGTGAGGACTTTCCTGAACAATGGGCTAAGTGCCAAGCTAAATTGGCAAGACAAGCCAAGGAGGCAGTGAAGAAATTCAATGAGGATTCTGCCACTGCTACTGCTACTGAGGCCTCGGTCAAACCGAGGAAATCCATGCCAAAGAAGCCTGCTCGTAAGCCAAGTGCTTCACCAACAGTGCCCTCACAGCAAATTCCTCACACTGCTACAGCTCCACCAAAGTCCTCAACAGCTCCTTCAAAGTCCTCAGCTCCTGTGCATCTGGCTACATGTCAAAGGACTGCTGGTTTCTCGATTGCCTCTGGTGTTTCAGCAAGTTCCTCAGCTGCACAAATTTCATCATCTGGCCCCACACTGTTGAAGACCAAAGCAACAGCTGGACGAGGTCCTCGGCCAAGTCCAAAGAAGAAACAGGTCGCATTCCATGTGCCTTCTGATGATGAAGCTTCTGATGATGAACTCGCAGAAATCATCAGAGACAGACAGGTGAAGGCCGCTAGAGCCAAAGGCACATCTGTGCCACTGCTGTTGGATCCGAGAAAAATCCTCGATTATATTGATCTCTGGCACAAGGATCCAAACACCCCAATGCCTGATTTTCATCTGACCTCTGGACAAAGTCATATGTTGACCCATTTCATCACTGAAGAGAAATGGAAGTTTGAAAAGGCAAGAGAGATCAAGAAAGCTCAGTACAGAAAGGAGAAGCTCCTGAAGAAAAACGTTGTCAGAATGACACCTGAGGAACTTCTCCAAGCTCAGTCTGAAATTCAAGCCCTCAGCAATGACTTTGATGCCTACTATGCTGATTGGCAAGGAGCTAAAGTAAGATTCGTCAATCTGACGAAGAAATTCACAAATGTTGCAGCCCCATCGCAACAAGAAAATCTTCAGGCTGCAGACTCTGCTCAGCCTGCTGAAGAACATGCCAGCACCGCTGATGACTTTCAGCCTGCTGAAGAACATACTCGTTCCAGGGCTGGTGAAGAAATTCCAGCCGCTGAAGAAATTGCCAGGGCATCCACTAGTTGTGCGCTTGAAGAAACTGAAGAGATCAGGGCAACTGCATCCGTTGCGCCTGAAGAAATTCAACCAGATTCCTCAGCTCCTCCTGCGCCAACACCAACTCCAATTCTTCCATCTGCCTCTGATGTGAAGAAGACCAAGGCTGCAGAGCAAGCTGCAATGAAGAAAAGGAAGGCATCAGCTGCGTCAAACTCTTCGACTGCGAAGAAAATGAAGCCAATGACCAGCTCACTCGAAAATCCAATTGATGATGTTCCGATTTCCTCCATGCCATCAAAGGACCTTGTTCCTTTTGGAGAAGACTATGAGATCCCAAGCGGATCTGATGAAGAAAATCATTCTGCTGCTTCGTCGGAACAGATTGATGAAGAAATTGAAGTGGAAGCAATCCCTTCAACCCCAATCATTTGCTCGCCTATGCCTCAGTTCACAGCTGAAGAGGCCGGTGTTGAGGAACTTGAAGAAGATGTGGATATTGGAAGCACAACGCCAGTGATGAACGATGACTTTTGGGAAAGTCAGCATCCAAATTCTCCACTCTTCACCCCAATCCAACAGATACCTTAGTCCCCTGCTCCAACTGTTCAAATGGGCTCTGAAGAAACTCATACCACTTCATCTGTCCATGAAGAAATTCTAGCCACTAGTGCTGATGAACCTGCTGCTGCTGATCCTCAGACTGCACCTGTTGAGGAACAAGAAATTCCTCAGCCTGAAGAACCTGAGCTCGCGATTCCTGAGGTGGTGATGCAACTCACTGACACCCTCTGCCAAAGCCAAAGAATCCGTTCTCAAGCAAACAGAAGTTCAAGGCTGAAGATTTCTTTGCCGAGCACGTATTCTTCACTGATTACAATCCATATGATTCTGCTCGCATAAGGAAGAGGCGTTTCTGGACTGCCAGCCAAGCCAATTTCTATTCCTTAGTGCTCTTCAACAAAGACAAAGTCTTCGATCATGCACATATTCCTCATGTGGACATGGAGTCTCTGCCCGGCTTTGAGCCAGTCCTCGGTGTTCTTCACGACGCAGGACTTCTGATTTTCTGCACTGATATCTATGACTGGAATGAAGAACTCATTCTTCAATTCTATGCAACTCTGCACATCACCGGAGACGCTGAAGACGTGAACTCATGGGTATTAGACTGGATGTCTGAAAATACTCACTACAAGGCACCAGCAACTGAATTGCTTCGTGCTCTACCACTCAGTCCTCCACTTGATGGTGCTCATTGTATCTACAATGAACCAGAACTTTCAAATCACTACATGCAAGTGCTGTTGAAGCCTTTGAAGCCAAGGCAGGACCCACGAACCAAATTCCTCGTCAAGGAATTACTCTATGTGCCTCGGACTGTCTATCGAATTCTGACGAAGACAATGAGTCCCATCAAAGGCCACGACTCAAATGATGAAGAAGTCATTGGCATTATGAAGAATATGCTTTTCAACATCATTCATGGCGTTCCGTCAACTTCCATGATTTCTTCATGAGGACTCTGGCCAATATTGCTATGTCACCATTCGAGCTGAAGCCCTATGCTCCTTGGATTATGAGATTCATCAGGGCAAGATCTTCACTGAATTACAAAGCTGACACTCTGAACCACGGTAGCTACTTGCCTCCCATTGAAGTCCTCAAACGGACAGTTTCATCAGCTGATGATAAAGGCAAGGCCGCTGCTGTGATTGATGAAGGCATTCGTCCATTGGATGGTCAATTTCGCAAGGCTGCATCTTACTCTACCAATGACGATTCTGCCACACATGACTCTGCCGCAAATACCTCAGCCAAGCAAAATCCTCAAGCCACAGCGCCCAGGGTGATGACTGACCGTGAGTTACTCCTCAGTCTTCATCAGAAGGTTGATCGCAATCACAAATGGGTAAAGCGTCAGTTTGGTGCACTTCTTCACAATATGACCTCAACACATAATGCAGTGAAGAAGAACCAATACTACCTTCATGAAACTTTTAACCGCACTTGGGCTGTCCTCACTCATGTCTATAGAGCTGAAGAACTGAAGACTATGGGTCTCAAGGAAGAATTTGACTGGTCTGCACCTCCTCCGAAGAAATTCAAGAGGGTCAAAATTCCTCCACTGGTGGCCAGCTCTTATTCTTCATCGCGTGACACTGATGAGTATGAAGATTTGGACGACACTGCGGCAGGCCCTGCTACAACAAACAACCCCGACAACGCTGGCGCTCCTCCATCGACTTGAAATTCTTCAGGGGCGTTAGTCCTCAGTTTCAATCCTTTTGGTCATTTGATGACAAAGGGGGAGAAATCTGAGTTAGTCTTCAAGCGGGTCTATATTAAGGGAATTTTTTTTAAGTTACAACTCTCGTTCTTCGGAAACTTTTATTTGGATCGAGTTGTAATCTTAAACCCGATGGTGCGCTGATACTTTTCTTGCATTATACTTTGCATGCTTATTCCTCGTTAATGACATTGCACGCATGCTGAATCTCATCAGGCACCATATTTCATCATGCATTTCAAATTCTTCATATTATATATCAAATGCGTGTATGAATTACAAGATATAGGGGGAGATCTCCATGATTCAACTCTTCAAATGTGCATTGCCTCAAAAGCAAATTCCTCACTATGCACATCTTCAGGGGGAGTTCTACTATATCTTGTAATCAAATTCCTCAATATCAGTGTATACACTTCATATGTTTATCCCCGTTGAAAACTTAACCTATGTTGTCATCAATCACCAAAAAGGGGGAGATTGTAAGTGCATCTAGTGCCCCTTAGTGATTTTGGTGTATTGAAGACTTATAGGTTAAGGGACTAATGCGTTTGTGAGTATACACAGGTCTATAAGTCTATGAGGAGTTTGATATTTACAGAGAAAGTCGACCCCTAAAAATGAAGTTCTTCAACTGAAGACTTTGATATTCTGGAGACTTTCTGAAGACTTTGAAAGTGAAGAAATTGGTGTGACCTTGAAGACTTGGTATTCATTTGTTGGAACATGAAGCGTGAGGACTTTTGTTTTCGTAGTTTCATTTTCTCTTTCTTGAGTCATAGGAAACACCGTACTGTTAAAGGAGGTCGAGGAAATACTAAGGAAAAATTTCCATGTGATGCTCAACTCAAAATCCTACACCTACCAATCCCTTCGAGTGAAGCCTTTGGAAATCTCATACAGTTCAGTCACTTTCTTCAGTGACAGAGACGAAGTTCTTCTGGCCGCTGATGAATTTGCTCTGACTGAGGAGTTAGGAATTCGTCAGTGCGAATTACCTACACAGTGAGGAACATGATAGCCCTGAGGAATTTGAGAGTCAAATTTCCGACCGTTGCTGTGCTGCGCGCCAGCTGTCCCAAAATATCTTATCCACCTAACGGTCATATCATTGAGGGGCATTTATGTCTTATCATGTCGGGTTGCTCCCTAGGCTATAAATAGCTGCCCCCTACAACCACTAGCTGGTTGGTTGCTCCGAGAGAACTTGACACTTGTCATTTGAGAGCAACCCATCCTCCGAGGACTTTGAGCGAAAATCATCGAGTGAGGAAAAACCCAAAACAAAACCCCTACAAACCCAAAGTGATTGAGCATCACTGAAGAAATTGATCCTGCATGGATCCGACGCTTGTTACCTTTGAAGACTGTGCTTCTTCCAGACGGTTAGGCGTCAAGGTCTAGAGCATCCAAGAGGAATTGTGGATCGCCGAGTGACCAAGTCTGTGAAGGTTTGGAAGTCGCCTGAAGACTTACCACGAGTGATTGGACGAGGTCTGTGTGACCTTAGTTCAAGGAGAATACGGTGAGGACTGGGTGTCCTGAGCTGCGTGCTCAGCGACTGGGTGTCCGGGACTGTGTGTCCTCGAGTTTAAATACTCAGCCGCTCCAACCAGACGTACAACTGAGACAGCAGTTGGAACTAGTCTACCAAATCATTGTCTTCACCAACCTAACTGGTTCTATTTCCTTAACCCTTTCATTTCCTCATTACTGTGTTGAGTGTTTGTTCATATCTGTGTTTGAAGACTTTGACTGAAGACTTTCTCAATTTCCTCAGTTCAATTTCTTCAGTCTGTTTGTCTTCATCTTGTGTTATCCTGTGATTACGCTTTCTGTACTCTGTGCTAGTCTTCATTTCATCATGATGACCATGCTTGTATTCTGTTATGCTTACTTCTGAGTACTTATTCCGCTGCTAATAGTTCTTCGCTAAGGAATTTCCTCACCAGCAAATTCCTCAGTGAAGAATTCATAAAAATCACCTATTCACCCCCCCTCTAGTCGACATAATGCACTTTCAATCAGACTCTTTGTGATGTGCTCAAAAAGCAGATCTTGAACAGGAACCCTAGGAAAGAGGGTATTGCCTTTGAGAGGAAACTCAATGCTGATGGGACCTACTGGAAACTTGAGCAGTACCCCAAAACCTCATGGGTTGCTGCGAAAGGACCTTCTATAGATCCATGCACTTTATCTGGCTGTACCTGTGAATCTTCTATTCCTCTGATGAGTCATTTGACTCCAACTATAAACTATTCAAAAATGAGAATGGTGGAGTATTTGCTTGATATGTTGTAACTAACTGCAGGAACGGTTCCCCTGTGAAGAAAATCTGGGTTCCCAAAAGGTGCCTTGAAAATCTTCAGGTGAATGTCATCATGACACCACCTATGAAGAATAGGAACCCCAGATCAAATTCTTCATATGGATCCAAGTCCTCATATGGACCAAATTCTTCATTTGGATCAAATTCCTCACGTGGATCAAAATCCTCATATGAACATCATCATGCTAACACTTCTGTTTTGAAGGGAAAGTCTAAAGGCTATGAATATGTGCAATATTCTTCAAATCATTATGTTCATAAGTCCTTGAAGAATTTCTCTGCGTATTCATATGCTTATCCTAACCCCTCTTCTGTGAAACGAACTGCGCTGGCTTCAATGCCATCTTTTTCTTGGAGCTCGCAGAATGATGAACTCTTTGCCACCCCTCCAGATGTGGGTGGTGAAGAAAAAGAACTAATCTCTTATGCAGGGTCATGTCTCCAGATGAACTTGATTGTCTGAAGAATTTGCCGAAGACCTGAATATGCTTGAATGGATGCAAGCTAATCATGAAGAAATGAATTACTCATTTCTCACGTCCTCATATTGCTATATCTATTACAGTTGATGAAATTGATATCATATTCTTCAATGATGAAGTATATGGATTTGTAAGTTTCACTCATTCATCTGCAGGATGAACAACCCAAAGCTACTGAGTGGGTCCTCGACAGTGGATGCACAAATCACTTGACCGGTGACAGGAACTTATTGATGGACACTGCTTTATCTCCATCTCATCTAAATCATATCACCTACGCTGACAAAGGCAAAAGCAAGGTATTGGTTCTAGGTAGGGTTGCAATCTCAAAGGATAGACACATGGACAAAGTCATGCTTGTCGAGTCCTTAGGATTCAACCTCATGTCTGTCTCAATGCTTTGTGATCTTGATATGGTTGTCGTCTTTCGCAAATATCATTGCATTGTGCTAACAGAATCTGACAATTCCAAAGTCTTTGAAGGCTTTAGGAGAGGAGACTTGTATATTGTTGATTTCTCTGCAGAACCACAGCCTGCCACGTGTCTACTTGCAAAAGCTTCAGACGACTAGTTATGGCATCGCCGACTTGGTCATGCTGGGATGAGGAACTTGCATACACTTGCAAAGAAGAAGCATGTCATTGGCATCAAGGGTGTCAAATTCCTCAAAGATCATCTTTGTGGGGCTTGTGAGGCTGGAAAGATCACCAGAGCCAAGAATCCCACGAAGACTATCATGACCACTTCTCGTCCCTTTGAATTAATTCACATGGATCTCTTTGGCCCTACTCATTATGCCACATTCAGTAATTCTGCATCATTATATGGCTTTGTCATTGTTGATGATTATTCTCATTATACCTGGGTCCATATCATCACTTACAAAAATGAAGTGCAAGAAGTCTTCAAACGATTTTCCTCAAGAGCATCTACGAACTTCGATGTGAAGATAAAGCATATCAGGAGTGATAATGGAACCGAGTTCAAGAATACTAGTCTCGATGAATATCTTGATATACTTTGTATTACTCACGAGTTATCTGCTCCCTATACTCCTCAGCAAAACGACACCGTGGAGTGCAAGAACATGACTCTTGTTAAGATGGCTTGCACTATGCTTGATGAATACAAGACTCCGCAGCGTTTCTGGCCAGATGCTATTGATACTGCATGCCACATCATCAACAGGGTATATCTTCATAAATTCTTCAAAAAGACATCATATGAACTCCTCATTGGCATGAAACCCAATGTAAGTTATTTCAAAGTCTTCAGTGCTAAATGCTGGATTAGAGATCCTCACCACCACTCTAAATTTGCATCGAAAGCACATGAGGGTTTCATGCTTGGTTATGAAAAGGACTCGCACACCTACAGAGTCTTCAACACCTATCATCACAAGGTTGTTGAAACTGTGGATGTGCGGTTTGATGAAACTAATGGCTCGCAAAGAGAGCACCTACCTCCTATGCTAGATGAAATTTCACTTGAGGAATCCATCAAGTTCAAGTCTACTGAGGATGTCATCCCTACCGAAGAATCTGCTGAAGAAGTCATTCCGGATCATGAAGAAAATCACGCTGGTGCTATTGAAGAAAATGGCCCTGAAGAAATTGCTGGGCCAAATCAAAGTCATCAACCTGCTCATCCTCGCGTTGCAAACGAAGTGCAGATTGAAAAAAAATCATCAACGACATCAACGCACCAGTGACGAATTTTCCTATATGATGAGTGAGGAATAACAAATGTCCATGATGGGAGAGTTAAAATTCTTCTTAGGTCTTCAAATTGGTCAACAACACAATGGCATATTCATATCCCAGGAGAAATACCTCAAGGATGTGTTGAGGAAATTCGGCATGCAAGATTGCAAAGGCATCAAAATCCCTATGCCCACAAATGGCCATCTATGCACCGATGAAAATGGTAAAGACTTCGATCAAAAGGTATACCGCTCCATGATTGGCTCTTTATTGTATCTGTGTGCATCTAGGCCGGATATTATGCTTAGTGTTTGCATGTGTGCCCAATTTCAAGCTACACCGAAGGAATCACACCATAAGGCTATGAAGCATATTCTTCGATATCTAGCTCACACTCCAACACTTAGATTATGGTATCCCAAGGGCTCTTCTTTTGATCTCATTGGATATTTAGACTCTGACTATGCTGGTGATCAGGTGGACCGCAAGTCAACATCAGGCACATGTCATTTCCTCGGACGATCCTTGGTATGTTGGTCCTCGAAGAAGCAGAACTGCGTATCACTCTCTACTGATGAAGCTGGGTACATTGCTGCTGGATTTTGCGTTGCTCAATTGCTATGGATGAAGCAAACCCTCAAGGACTATGGCAATGTGAAGAATGTGCCACTCTACTGCGACAATGAGAGTGCTATCAAGATTGCTCACAATCCAGTTCAGCACTCAAAGAAAAAGCACATCTAGATTCGTCATCATTTTCTTCGTGACCGTGTGTTGAAGTGCGACATCTCCATCGACCACCCAAATACTGAAGGTCAGCTGGCCGATATCTTCACAAAGCCCTTGGATGAGAAGAGATTTAGCAAGTTGCGGTGTGAGCTAAATATCTTAGAATCTTCGAATGTTCTTTGAAAAGGACACACATCCTAACACTTACGCAAACTTGATGACTTAGATGTGCAACACACGAAGTAACATTTTTCTTCAATCAATGAAGACTAACCCCTCTAAGTGTGAAGAAATTAATGAAGAATTTGATTCTCAGAACCCTACGACAATTGTACACGGTGTCTGAAATCATCATTCTTATACGGTGGGTTACGCCACCAACCAAAGTTGAAAATCTTCAATTTGAACTTTGCAATTTCCTCAGTCTTTCCGTCATTGTTCTTGAGTTTTCCATGTCCTTTACAACATTCACTTATAGCTAATTCTTCAAGCTACTTTTTCATCTAAGTGAATGTGATCGGACCCGTTCCCCCTCTATGCTAAAGTCAACCCCCTCTATTCACAAACTTCATATGCGTTCTATTTGAAACCCATTCAAAATCTTCACTATGTCCTTGACAGCGGAAGAATTTGTGAATCGAACATCAAAATTTTCATATCCAATTTTTCAGCTTTTGCCGCTCAAATCCTTTCGCATCCCATGACTGGATTAAACTACTCACCCATGATCTCACATGATCTCCACTTCTCAGTACATGGGTGACACATGTCTCTAGGATAGCAAGGGTCAGGGGCAAGTTTGTCCAAATTCTTCGAACGAACAGTTCTTTTACCTCGGTTATAAATACCCCCCCATGCTCCTCAGGTCATTTACTCCACTCGACCTCTCTCTCCTCCGCTCGAGCTCTCTGACCTAGCAGCATCGCTAATCTCCATCGTCGTTGGTGAGGAAGAGCTTAGCTGCCTCGACCTCGTCGCCGTCATACTCGCGCTGGCCGCGAAAATCTTCACCTCAGCTGCTGCCATAGTTGTCTTCCTCCACCAAGTTAGGGCGTGGAAGATCTGAACGGATGAGCTTCCACAGTTCATCTCACACTTTGACGTGTTCTTCGTCAAGGGTAAGTAAAATTCGCTTTTACTGCCCTTGTTGATTCTAATGATTTACACAAAATCTTCGAAAGGTGTTTACTCTTCAACCTCCACATTCTTAAACACCACCGTTGCTTCTGTTCTTGATCTATTTCTCTAAGATGCGTTTTTCTTCAAGATTCCTCAATTGTGTGGATTTCCAATCTATACAACTCTGGAACCTAAGACGAGAACTCTTAGTGAAATTCCTCAAGACATCCCTGGTCAAATTCCTCAAACTTGTTTCTTTGTAAAACCAATTCCGAGAACGCATATGACCTATTCAAATTCTTCGCACCTATACTCTACTCACAGGTACACCTGTCTACTGCTGAATCACTAGGTTCTTATGAACTTAACTCATTTGCAGTGTTCCTCAAAGAAAAACTGCACACTTCTTTAGAGACATCCATTGTTCAGAATCCTTAGGTGAAGAATATGGCTGAAGAAAAGCATCCTCAGAAGGGAGGAAAGAGGCCTAATACTAACACTGCATTTGAAATCCCTGAAGATATTTATGCAGATTATTGTACTCTTGATGAGGCCACTCATGGCAAAGAAAATAAAAATCAGCGCAAAGTGTGCATTCAGTGAATTGAATGCAAATGGGCATGGGAATGGAGGGAATACCGCTATGTCACTCCTAAGTACATGAAGAAATTCGCAGTAAATCCTCCATGCCCAAGACCTCCATTGGCTCCAGGCCAAGTTGCTGATCCCTCTAGCATCAGAAGAGGTGAGGAATTTCCCAAGGAATGGGTAAAGCGCCAAAGGAAATTGGCTAAAGTAGCAAAAGAGGCAGTGGAGAAATTTAATGAAGATTCTGCTGCTACTGCTGCTGAAGTCTCTGCTAGTCGGCCTAAGAAGGCTATGAAGAAGAAATCTGCTGTGTAGCCATCTTCTTCTGCAATGCCCTCACAACCCATCTCCTCAAAGCCCTCAGCTACTCTTGCAAAGTCCTCAGCACCAGTGCATCTTACCATGTGCCAAAGGACTACAGACTTCTCGATTGCTTCAGGAGCTTCAGCTAGTTCCTCAGCTCCACCTCAGTCCTCAACAACTCCAATTTTGCTGAAGAAAAAGGTCACTGCTGGACGCGGCAAAAGGCCAAGTCCTCACAAGAAGCAAGTCGTCTTTGAAGTTCCATCGTCTGAAGATGAAGCTGATGATGAAGAATTGGCAGAAATCATCAAAGACAGACAACAACGGGCCGCTAGTGCCAAAGGCAGTGCGGTGCCGCTTTTGCTGGATCCGAAGAAGATCCTTGATTTCATCGATCTTTGACATAAAGATCCCAACACACCTCTTCCCGACCTGAACCTCACCCCAGGACAAAGTCACATGTTGACATCCTTCATAACTGAAGAAAAGTGGAAGTTTGACAAGGCCAGATCAGTGAAGAAAGCTCAATACAAGAAGGAGCATTATCTGAAGAAAAATGTTCTGAAAATGATAACTGAAGAACTTGTAACTCTTCAGTTAGAAATCAAAGCTCTAAGTGATGAATTTGACGCTTATAAAGCTGATTGGCTAGGCACCAAAGTCATATCCGTCAAGCTGGCGAAAGGCCTCAAGCCCAAGGTTGCTGCTCAAGAGAAACATGAAGTTCCTCAGGGTGAAGCATCTGCTCAGCCCACTGAAGAACATGCCAGCACCGCTAATGAAAATCATGCTGCCGAAGAACTAAGAGTACCAGGGCTGATGATGCTATTCCAGATCCTAATGAAACTGCCAGGGCAACCACCAATGTTGTGGCTGATGAACAATCCAGGCCAGCCGAAGAATCTGTTGCTGCACCTGACGAATCTGAACTTGACATGGCAACTAACACAGTTGTGCTTGAAGAAACTGTGCCTCTTTCATCTGCTCCTCCTGCAAAATCTTCACAGATGAAAAGCAGTTTCCTTCCTTCTGCATCAGAAGCGAAGAAAACCAAGGCTGCTGAAAGGGCAGCAGCTAAGAAGAGGAAAGCATCAAACGCCGCAGAGTCTTCAACTCCGAAGAAAGTGAAGACTTTGATGAGCTCTTCCAAAAATCCAATTGATGTTGTTCCATTGAATGTCATGCCATCAAAGGAAATTGTTCCTTTTAGCAAAGAATATGTCATTCCTGATGACATCGATGAAGAAAATCCATCTGCTGCTTCGTCAGAGCAGTTGGATGAGGAAATTGAAGTGGATGCTATCCCTTCACCGTTACAGGTATCATCGCCGCTGCCTCAGTTCATTGCTAAAGAGGCCGGTGTTGAAGAAGTTGAAGCTGAATATGAGGATGTGGACATCGGGTCTACGACTCTAGTGATGAACGACGATTACTGGGAAAGTCATCATCCCAATTCTCCTCTGACCACTCCTCTGCAACAAATTCCTCAGTCCCCTGTGCAAACTGAAGTAATTCACTCGGGTTCTGATCAAGGTTAAGCTTCACTTCACTCCATCCTAGAAGAAGATACAGCCACTAGTGCTGATGAAACTGAAAAGAAGACAGCAGAAGAAATTGCTCCTGAGATTCCTCAGCCTGAGGCTCCAAAGGCCGTGCTTCAAGCAGTTGTGAAGACTTCAACTATAAATCTTTAGCCCAAGCCACGGGATCCTCACTCCAAGAAGCAAGTTCAAGGCCGATGACTTCTATACTGAATGCCACTTCTTCTCTGATTTCAATCCCTATGACGCTGCCTGCCTTCGCGCAAGCGCTTCTGGACTGCTTCTCAGATGAATTACTATTCCACACTGCTGTTTGACAAGGACAAAGTGTTTGACCACAGACAAATTTCTCATGTGGATATGGAATCACTTCCCTGTTTTACTCTAGTCCTTAGTGTTCTTCATGATGCAGGGCTGCTCAAATTCTGCACAGACATCTGCGACTAGATTGAAGAGCTAATTCTTCAGTTCTATGCCACCTTGCATCTGACAGGCAATGTTGACGATGTGAATACGTGGGTTTTGGACTGGATGACCAAAAACACTCATCACAAAGCTCCAGCCTCTGAATTGCTTCATACCGTCCCAGTCAGTCCACCCACTGAAGGAGCACTGAAGCTATATGAAGAACCTGAGTTGTCAAATCATTTGATGCAAGTGTTGATGAAGCCTTTGAAGGCTGGCCAAGCTCCAAGGACAAATTTCCTCATCAATGATCTGCTGTATGTGCCAAGAACTGTCTATAGCATTATGGCCAAAACCCTCAGTCCTATCAAGGGCCACAACTCTGAAGAAGAAGAAAAAGTTGTTGGCATCATGAAGAATCTGCTTTTCAACATCATGCATGGTATTCCAATAAACTATCATGATTTCTTCATGAGGACTTTGGCCAATGCTGCTTTGTCACCCTTTGAGTTGAAGCCTTACGCTCCCTGGATCATGAAATTCATCAGATCAAGGTCTTCAATTCATCACAAGGCTGATTTTCAGAATCATCTCAGCTATTTGCACCTAATTGAAGTCCTCAAACGGACTATTTCCTCAACTGATGAGAAGGGCAAGGCTTCAGTTATTGATGAAGGCACTCGTCCTTTGGACGGACAATTTCGAAAGGTAGCATCCTAGTCAACAAATGATGACTCTGCAACTCATGATACTGCTGCAAATGCTTCAAAGCAATATCCTCAGGCTACTTCTCCGCATGTGATGACTGACCGTGAGCTGCTTCTAACTCTTCATCAGAAGGTGGATAGAAATCACAAGTGGGTCAAGCGTCAGTTTGGTGCAATTCTTTAGAACATGATTGTCACTGCAAACTCTATGAAGAAGAATCACTATTATCTGCATCAAGTCTTCGACCACACCTGGGCTATTCTCTCACATGTCTACACTGATGATGAACTCAAGAAGATGGAGTTCCAATAGGACTTTGACTGGTCTCAGCCACCTTCGAAGAAATTCAACAAGGTAAAAGTTCCTTAGTTGGTCGTCAGCTCATTTTCTTCATCGTGCGACATGGGTGAAGCTGAAGATTTGGACGCCACTGCAGTAGGCCCTACAACAACGGACGACCCAAACAACAACGCTGGTGCTCCTCCATCAACATGATGATATTCTTCAGGGGCATTAGTCCTCACTTTTCGCCCCTTTTGGTCATTTGATGACAAAATGGGGAGAAATTTGAGTTAATCTTCAAGCGGGTCTATATATTGGGCTTTTTTTGCTAAGTTACAACTCTCGTTCTTCGGAAGTATTTGTTGGATCGAGTTGTAAACTTACGTCCTATGGTGCTGTGATACTTTTGCTCTGCTTTCTGCATGCCATTTCCTCATATATGTTAATGCACGCATGCTGAATTACATCAGTCACCATATTTCATGATGCATTTCAAATTCTTCATTCGATATGTTAAATGCGTTTATGAATTACAAGATATAGGGTGGAGATCTCCATGATATTACTCTACAATGTGCATTTGCTATCCAAAGCAAATTCCTCAAATACACACATCTTCATGGGGAGTTCTTCTATATCTTGCAATCAAATTCCTCAATAGTTAGTACTTTCAATTGATATGTTTATCCCCATTTAAAACTTAACCTATTTGTCATCAATCACCAAAAAGGGGGAGGTTGTAAGTGCATCTAGTGCCCCTTAGTGATTTTGGTGTATTGAAGACTTATAGGTTAAGGGACTAATATGTTTGTGAGTGTACACATGCTCTATAAGTCGATGAGGAGTTTGATATTTACGATGAAAGTCGACCCCTAAAAATGTATGTCTTCATCTGAAGACTTTGGTTCTCCTGAAGATTTTGAAAGTGAAGAAATTGGTGTGACCTTGAAGACTTGATATTCATGCGAGGATTATGAAGTGTGAAGACTTTTGTTTTCGTAGTTTCATTTTCTCTTTCTTGAGTCATAGGAAACACCGTACTATTAAAGGGGGTCGAGGTAATACTAAGGAAACTGATTTCCAAGTGATGCCCATCTCAAAATCCTAGAACCTACCCAATCATTTCGAGTGAAACCATTGGAAGTCTCATATCAGTCAATTTCTTCAGTGACAGAGATGAAGATCTTCTGGTCTCTGAGGAATTTGTTCTGACTGAGGAGTTAGGAATTCGCTAGTGAGGATTGCCTACACAGTCAAGAACATGATAGCCCCGAGGAATTTGAACCTAAAAAATCCGACCGTTGCTGTTCTACGCGCCAGGTGTCCAAAAAATATCTTCCTACCTAACGGTCATATCATTGAAGGGCATTTGTGTCTTATCATGTCGGGCTGCTCCCTAGGCTATAAATAACCGCCCCCCTACAACCACTAGCTGGTTGGCTGCTCCAAGAGAAACTGACACTTGTCATTGAGAGCATCCCATCCTCCGAGGACTTTGAGCGAAAATCATCAAGTGAGGAAAAACCCAAAACCCAAACCCAAACACCTACAAACCCAAAGTGATTGAGCATTACTGAAGAGATTGTTCCTGTGTGGAACCGATGCTTGTTACCTTTGAGGACTGTGTATCCTCCATATGATTAGGCGTCATTGTCTGAGCATCCAAGAGGAATTGAATCACCGAGTGACCAAGTCTGTGAAGGTTTGGAAGTCACTGAAGACTTACCATAAGTGTTGGGAGAGGTCTGTGTGACTTTATCTGAAGGAGAATACGATGAGGGCTGTTTGTCTGGGACTGTGTGTCCTTGAGTTTAAATACTTAGCCGCTCCAACCAGACGTACAACTGTCACAGCAGTTGGAACTGGTCTACCAGATAATTGTCTTCACCAAGCCAACTGGTTCTATTTCCTCAACACTTTCATTTCCTCATTCATGTGTTGATGAACCTGATCGTCGCTGTTTGAAGACTTTGACGAAAGACTTTCTCTTTTTCCTCAATCCTATTTCTTCAGTCTCATAGTCTTCAACCTGCTTATCCTGTTTTCACGCTATCTGTACTCTGTGTATGTTTTTCATTTCATCATGATGACTATGCTATTGCTCTGTAATGCTTATACCTGAGTACTTATTTTGCTGCTAGTGTGTCGTTTCTTAGGAATTTCTTCACCTAGAAATTCCTCAATGACGAATTTGCAAAAATCGCCTATTCACCCCCATCTAGTCGATATAACGCACTTTCATTTACCCACATCATAGAACCCATGGCCTCGTGCTACCATTCGGGTGGACCAACGACGTTCCAATAAAACCAACCTATTGCATGGCACTCTCTCGGTCGCTCCAACAAACTCCCCATTGGGATATATAATGGGTGGCCCCAGATGCCACTCTGGATATCAAATGGCCACCGTCGTGGCAAAAACAAAAACAGTCCCAAACGGGGACAACAAGGGTATAACACAACTCGGGCACACAAGGCTTATGGCCGCCTACCTGATCAGGGTAGCGCAGACACATAACCTTCCCTAGTTGGAGGCACCGAAGAGAGGCATGACAATAGACCGCATTAGGGCCCTCCCCTAAGGGAAAATGTGGTTGCACTGGAAAAGCCCGGTTCGGTGGCACCTGACCAACGAAATGACAGAATTTGTCCCCAAAATATATTTGCGATAACTGATACTCTAATATCACATATCCACCTGAAATCCAAGTTATAACAATATCCAACAAGTGATCAAAAGCATAACATAGTCATATCATAATACTCCAGGGGTAGCATATCAACTAAGACCATTATGAATCCAAGTATAATGATGCTACTAGATCAATAGCAAGAGCAAGACAGTTAACCCCAGTCCAGCATGATATCAACCAAATCCAACATAATAATCCAAAGCACAACATTTAACTACTATCATGATGAAAATAGTAATGGCCACTATAATCCAATGGCCACATGCCATCCACCATCTACAAGCATTAGTCCTAGTAATCCAAACAACATCATGGCACTGGCAAGATCAAAATCACCCCAAGAAATGCCATGAATAAATCATATGTTACTAATGAAATATTTTAAGCAATTTTAATTAATTAAACCATGGCATTGCATTGAAATCATGCAAATGGAGGGTGTGGCTTGCCTGGGAGGGATGGATTAACCGAGAGGAAGTGCGAGAAGCTCGCGAAAAGAATTACCAAAAATCTTTCTCTCTCGGAGGGAGCTGAATAAGGGCATGGGCAAAATGGCCATTTTTAGAATGTTAAAACATGGTGACAATGATTCCATTGGAACAGGCTCAACGAGACATAAGTGGGCTTTGGAATCACCTGAATTGGAGTTGTAGTGAAAAGATATAAGGGTTTTTCTGCTATGGACCTTTCTGCAAATAAAATACTCACAAACTGGCCCCTAACCGAAAAACAGAAAACATATCTTCTCGAAATATGCTTTCACTGAAGTGAAAGTGCATTTCGAGCGGAAGCAGAAGAAAAATACGCCTTCGGAAAGGGAAGACGTATTCCTGAGGAATACGCCTCCACTTATCCTCGCTGGCAGGGCGGGGCCGGGCCTTGTGCCGCTGCCAGGTGGGGTCGCATGGGAGGTGGGCTGGCTAGCTGGGTCTTCGTCTCTTTCCTTCAGTGCCCGACGGAGATAGAGCAGGGGCTCGACGCCTGCGCTCGTTCCGGCGGCTTCGGCCATCCCCGGTGGAGCTCAGACCACCGGCAGACTCAGGAGAAGGCGGCACATCCGGTGGTACCATCGACGGTCGACGAGGTGGACCGAGGCGACAACTGCTATGACGTGGTCAGACGGTGGCATCGGGTGGAGATGGGCACGACGGTACGATGGTGGAGAAGAGGATCTGCGGCTAACGGGTGGATCGTGGCGGCTTGGGGAGCTCGCTGGTGTGGTCAAAATGGAGAGGCTCAGCTCAGCTCGCCGGAATTAGAGTGGACAGAGGTGGCGGCCATGGCGGTGATGGCGGTCGAGGAGGAGCTCTAGGGCTCGGGTGAGTGGCTAGGGAGGGGTAGAGGTGTGCGGTGGAGCTGCTAGTGAGCTCGGGAGGGGTCATGAGGCCTCGGGGCTGCTTATATAGACAAGAGGGCGAGCTGTCTGAGCCGGTCACCGCCGTGTGAGTCTGGTTGAGGCTCTGGCGGTGAACAATAGCCTCGTGAGCCATGGAGGGCGACGGGAGAGGGCAGGGAAGGCTACTGGAGTAGAGGGCGATGTCACGTGCATGAGGAGGAAGAAGCCAGAGCACGAACAGGGGTGGTCGGCCACTGTGTACCCCGCGCGCACGCGGCCGCTAGCGTCGGCGTGGAAGCTATCAGCGGGGAGAGAGTTCTAGAGTGACGGCGATGGAACGAGGAAGCCTCTAGACATGCTTAGGCGCGTGAGGGCAACGAAAGGGGTAGTGACTCGAGCTAGACAGAGTGCTAGACGCGGAGCTGACCTACAGAGCGCGTGCACAGACGCCAAACCGCGTGGTCACCGCCTGGCATGGCAAGTAGAGGACACCAGAGGCTATAAATTTATGTCTCGGGTGTTGTCTCTCCATCATGGGGACTATAGGAGGTGAAATATCAAGAGAAGGAGCCATGGAGAGATGTGAGGCTTCGATGCAAGTTTGTTGTAGCCAACTTGGCAATGTTGTACTCAACAGAGAAGGGATAAAGGCCAAAGTTGATGTCTGGGGTGTTTAGGTTAAGAAGGACTATGATCTTGTGCAATTAGAGAAGAAATGGACCACAAATGAATATAGTTGCTTTGCAACAGGAGATTTGGTCCAGAAACTTGATTTAGAAGGGGCAATCACACGGAGTGTTGAAATGGGCTGAAATTTGGCAAGGCCTAATGATTTGGACATATCAAGATGCTGTAAAAAATTCATACCAATTAGATTCACCAAAATGGTACTTGCTTCACAATGATCCTCTCTGTCCAGAAACTTGGGATAATTTTGGAGAGAAAACGGCTTAATTAAATAATCCCAAATTTTGTGGAGAGAAGTTATTTGGGTAGGAGAATGATGTGGTAATTGTTCAGAATTAATGAAGCAATATAAATTATACTTGCTTCACAAACTAAATTTTTTGCCAGAACCAAAGATTTGAAGGTGTGCTCACATAGTTGATTGGAATGAGATGAAATTTGGTGGAGGTTCATGATATGATCACATGAATGAGTGTGCAAAATTCCAACTCATTTGGATAACCCTAGCTAGTACTGCCTTCACAAGGCTTCTATTTGAACGGAAACTTTGAAAAATCACTGAGGAAGATTCATTAGGCAAATGGAGTTGCATTTTGTCATGTGGAAATGATTTGTACATGAAAGAATCCCTGAAAAGTTTGGGAGCAAACAAGAAAGGATAAGTGACACTTCCTTCATAAAGTGCCACTCTGGACAGAAATGAAGAAATAATATTGGTGAGTTATTTTTGAATTGGGCAAGGAAATATTTGGACATATTTGGGCAAGATATGATCCAAACAATTATGAGAATTATTTGGGAATTTTTGGAGTGACAGAAATATAGGTTGCTTGACAACCTAGGCCAAACCAGACTATTCCTTTAATAGAAAAATGAATATTCCCTAGAAAAATAATTTTGAGGTTGAGCTAGAATGGAAGTGACATGATCTTGAGAGAGATTTGAGAATGATAAACCACTTGGGAGGAGAAATGATGATCTCCCAGGTTTCAAGTCCATAGATCCACTCCAAAAAGAAAATCAGAGCAAAAACCAAATAAATTAAAAAGAAAAAGAAAGGGCCAAAAACCAGGGTGTTACACAGCAGGAGATGATGTGAAATAGGGAATTGCTGCAAATTTTTTTGGAAAACCTCATAGTTTTGGCCCCAAGTGCTGCATATTTCCATCACACAAGTCGGCTGCCCAAAAATCCATTCTGCAGGCATGCGCAACCCAATTGCCACCTGAAAGTTTCCCGCTACCCCGCTGACCGCCCGATCCCATCCTCAATCATGCCCGATGTAGACACCAAGGGAGGGCTCGACCCCCGAGACGTGCATCGCGCCATCAATCGGCAAGCTTCACTTCCATGAGTCGCCTCTCCTCTCCCTCATCTCCCATCACTCTATCCCATGCAGCCCTCATCCCTGTCCGCCTCGTGTTGCCCGATGACCACGTGCCATGGAGGCCATCACGAGTCCCGTGCCCACCCGACCATCGTGGGTACCCCGTGCCATCGCTTGATTGCTTGTATTTGTGTTGGTATTTCCTCGAAGAGGAGAGGATGATGTAGCACATTGAAGGTAAGTATTGGTATTTCCCCAAAGAGGAAAGGATGATGCAACACATCAAAGGTAAGTATTTCCCTTAGTTATGAAACCAAGGTTATCAATCCAGTAGGAGAACCAAGCAACACTATGTAAACAACACCTCCACACAAACAAAAAATACTTGCAACCCAATGCATCAGAGGGTTTTCAATCCCTCCTCGGTATTGAGATAGATTAAATTGTATGAGATTTGATAGTAGATCTAACTAAAACACAAAAAGAAAAATAGAGAAAAAGTGCAACAAGGTATTTTTGGTTTTAATATGATAGGAAATAGACCCCAGGGCCGTAGTTTTCACTAGAGGCTTTTCTCGAGAAAATAGCATATGGTGGGTAAACAAATTATCGTTGGGCAATTGATAGAAAAGCAAATAATCATGACGATATCCAAGGCAATGATCATGTATATAGGCATCACATCCAAGATTAATAGACTGACTCCTGCCTACATCTACTACTATTACTCCACACATCGACCGCTATCCAGCATGCATCTAGTTTATTAATCATGGAAAAATAGAGTAATACAATAATAACGATGACATGATGTAGACAAGATCTATTCATGTAGGAATAAACCTCATCTTTTTATCCTTTATAGAAATGATACATGCGTGTCATTTCTCTTTCTGTCACTAAGATTGAGCACCGCAACATCAAACCCATCACAAGGCACCTCTTCCCATGGCAAAAAAAATCAATCTAGTTGGCCAAACCAAACCAAAATTTCACAGAAGAAATACGAGGCTATAAAAATCATGCCTAAAAGAGTTCAGCAAAGACTCAAATAATATTCATGGATAGAACTGATCATAAACCCACAATTCATCGGATCCCAACAAACACACAGCAAAAATGAGTTACATCAAATAGATCTCCAAGAACATCGGGGATAACATTGTATTGAAGATCAAAAAGAGATAAGAAGCCATCTCTCTACTAGCTACGGCCCGTTAGGTCTGTGGTAAACTACTCACGCATGATCGGAGGGGCAACAAGGATGATGAAGAACCCCTCCATGATCATTGCCCCCTCCAGCAAAGTGCCGGAAAAGGCCTCTAAATTGGATCTCGTGGTTCTAGATCTTTCACCGGCTGGAACTATGTTTCTTCGACTCCCCTAGGATTTTTTTTGGGATTTTAGAGTATTTATAGAGGTGGAGGTCGGTGGAGAAGCTTCTCATGGGCTCCATTACCCACTAGGGCGCGCTTGGGGCCTCTGGCGTGCCCTGCTGCCTAGTGGACCCCACAAGCCTCCTCCCATGTGCTCCTTTGGCTCCCTGGGTGTCTTTTGTCCAGAAAAAATCTCTAAAATGTTTAATTGCATTTGACTTCGTTTGGTATTGATATTCTGCAAAGTAAAAACAAGCAGAAAACATCAACTGGCACTGGGCACTATGTCAATTGGTTAGTCCCAAAAAATGATATAAAGGTTCTAGTAAATTAAAACATGCAAGATTGATAATATAATGACATGGAACAATAAAATATTATAGATATGTTGGAGATGTATCAGCATCCCCAAGTTTACTTCATGCTCGTCCTCGAGTAGGTAAATGATAAAAACAGGATTTTTGATGTGGAATGTTGCCTAGCATGTTCATCACATATTCTTTTCTTTGTAGCATGGACATTTGGACTTTTAGATGATTCAAAGCAGTAGTCTATAATTGACACGAGGACATCAATACTCAAGCATATCAACAAGCAACCATGTCTTCCAAAATATCAACACTAAAGAAAGTTATCCCTCGCCCATTATGCTCAATCATTAATCCATTCATGAATCACTCTCAAATATTAACTATGCTCAATGCATAGGTATGATAAAAATAAAAAATGCATAAAAGTAAATAGATAGGCCCTTCGCAGAGGGAAGCAGAGATGTGTAGAGGTGCCAGATCCCATAGCTTAAATTGAGAGATAAAATTGTTTTGAGAGGCATGCTTTTCCCTTCAATGAAAACGATCGAGAATTCTCAATATTTTCCATGCTAGATAAATCGTAGGCGGTTCCCAAACATGAAATAAAGTTTAGTCCTTTTTCCACCATTCTTTCGCAATCCATGGCAAGCCGTATCCACGGGTGCCTTCCATACCAACACTTTCCAAGGAATTTATTATTAACAACATTTTTTTGCATTTCGGGATTGGGCATCCCTATTACCTGCCACACTCTCGTGCAATGACAAGTGAATAAATACTCATCTTGAGAATAACATATCTAACATGGAAAATATTGGCCACTCCCTGCCGCTTCATGAGCAATACAGGCACATAAAAAGGAAATTCATTTTGAAAATTAGAGTTGGCACATACAAATGTACTTGGAACGACATGGAAATACCACATATAAGTCGGTATGGTGGACTCATTGGCACACCTTGGTTTAAGGAGTTTGGATGAACAAGCAGTATTCCCGCTTAGTACAAGGAAAGGCTAGCAAATAGATTGAGAAGCAACCAACCAAAAAACAAAAATGATCATTACACATAACTAACACCGAATAATGCACCACAAGTAGGATATAACTTCATTGCATAACTATTGACTTTCATGCTTGCATAGGGAATCACAAACTTTAACACCAATATTCTTACTAAAGCATAATTACTCACCAACATAACTCACATATTACTATCTCCATATCGCAAAACTATTACAAGGAATCAAGTTTATAATAACCAATGATATTCATGATTTTTTTTATTATATCCCCCTTGAATATCTATCACTTTGGGACTAATTTCATATATTACCATTGCTACTAACAAGGCTCTCAAACAAATTTAAGTGAGGGACAGGAGCATAAATATTTCTTCAAAATAATTTTCATATCTCAAAGTATTATAAGTGAAGCATGAGAGGATATTTATTTAAAATTTACAAACTCTCAAAATAATCTAAGTGAAGCATGAGAGTGTTTCTTCAAAAATTAAACCACCATCGTGCTCAAAAAGATATAAGTGAAGCACTAGAGCAATTCATAGCTCAAAAAATTTAATTGAATCACAAAGAGCATTTCTAATAAATCATAGCATCATTATGCTCTCTCAAATAGGTCTGTCCAGCAAGGATGATTGTGGCAAACTAAAAAGTAAAACAAGCAAAGACTCATAGAATACAAGACGCTCCAAGCAAAACTCATGATATGTTATGAGTAAAAATATAGCTCCAAGTAAAATTATCGATGGTCATTAGAAGAAAGAGGGGATGCCTTCTGGGGCATCCCCAAGCTTAGTTGCTTAGTACTCCTTGAATATTACCTTGGGGTGCCATGGGCATCCCCAAGCTTTGTTAGGAAATGTAGCATGCAATTTCAAAAAAATTCCTACGCTGACGCATGATCTATCTAAGAGATGCATAGCAACGAGAGGGGGAGAGTGTGTCCATTTACCCTCGTAGACCGAAAGCAGAAGCGTTTGCTTAACGTGGTTGATGTAGTCGAACCTCGTTCCGACCGATCGAGTACTGAACATATGGCACCTCCGAGTTCTGCACACGTTCAACCCGATGATGTCCCTTGAGCCCTTGATCCAGTAGAGGGTCGAAGGAGTAGATGAGTTCAGTCAGAACCATGGCATAGTGACGGTGATGGTGATGTGATCCGTGCAGGGCTTTTGCCTAAGCAACCCGAGAATATGACCGGAGGCGTAAACTGTGGAGGGGGCTCCGCACATGGCTTAGAGCAATTGGTGTGTCTTCTAGGGGCGCCCCCCCGTATATAAAGGAGGGAGGGATAGGAGGCTGGCCCTAGGCGCGCCCCAAGTAGGAGGAGTCCCACTTGGGCTCCTAGTAGGATTCGGCCCCCCTTTCCTTTTATCGGAGGGGGAAAGGGGAAGGAGTAGGAGAAGGAGAAGGAAAGGGAGTGCCGCCCCTCCCCTAGTCCAATTCGGACTCCTCACTTGGGGGGAGGGGGGATGCCACACCTACGTGGCCTGGTTTGCCTCCCTCCTATGGCCCATATGGCCCGTATCTTTCCCCAGGGGGTTTCGGTAACCCCTCCGGTACTCTGATATGTACCCGATACATTCCGGGACCCTTCCGGTGTCTGAATACCACCTTCCAATATATCAATCTTTACCTCTCAACCATTTCGAGACTCCTCGTCATGTCCATTATTTCATTTGTGACTACGAACAACCTTAGGTCACCAATACACATAACTCATATAATACATATCGTCATCGAACATTAAGCATGCGGACCCTATGGGTTCGAGAACTATGTAGACATGACCAAGACACCTCTCCGGTAAATAACTAATAGTGGAACCTGGATGCTCATATTGGTTCCCACGTATTCTACGAAGATCTTTATCGGTTGATAAGCAGTGTCAACATACGTTATTCCCTTCGTCATCGGTATGTTACTTGCCCATGATTCGATCATCGGTATCTTCATACCTAGTTCAATCTCATTACCGGCAAGTCTCTTTACTCGTTCTGTAATGCATCATCCCGCAACTAACTCATTAGTCACACTGCTTGCAAGGCTTCATATGATGTGCATTATCGAGAGGGCCCAAAGATACCTCTCCGATACTCGGAGTGGCAAATCCTAATCTCGATCTATGCCAACCCAACAAACACCTTCGGAGATACCTATAGAGCATCTTTATAATCACCCAATTACGTTGTGACGTTTGATAGCACACAAGGCATTCCTCCGGTGTCCGGGAGTTGCATAATCTCATAGTTGGAGGAATATGTATTTGACATGAAGAAAGCAATAGCAATAAAGCTGAGCGATCATTATGCTAAGCTAACGGATGGGTATTATCCATCACATCATTCTCCTAATGATGTGATCCCGTTCATCAAATGACAACACATGTCCATGGCTAGGAAACTTAACCATCTTTGATCAACGAGATAGTCAAGTAGAGGCATACTAGGGACACAGTGTTTTGTCTATGTATTCACACATGTATCAAGTTTCCAGTTAATACAATTCTAGCATGAATAACAAACATTTATCATGAATAAGGAAATATAAAACAACAACTTTATTATTGCCTCTAGGGCATATTTCCTTCAGTCTCCCACTTGCACTAGAGTCAATAATCTAGATTACATTGTAATGAAACTAACACCCATGGAGTCTTGGGGCTGATCATGTTTTGCTCGTGGAAGAGGCTTAGTCAACGGGTCTGCCACATTTAGATCCGTATGTATTTTTCAAATCTCTATGTCTCCCTCCTTGACCAAATCTCGGATGGAGTTGAAGCGTCTCTTGATGTGTTTGGTCTTTTTGTGAAATTTGGATTCCTTTGCCGAGGCTATTGCTCCAGTATTGTCACAAAAGATTTTCATTGGACCTGATGCACTAGATATTACACCTAGATCAGATATGAACTCCTTCATCCAGACTTCTTCATTGGCTGCTTCTGAAGCAGCTATGTACTCCGCTTCACACGCAGATCCCGCCATGATGCTTTGCTTGGAACTGCACCAACTGACAGCTCCACCATTCTATAAAAATACGTATCCGGTTTGTGACTTAGCTTCATATGGATCAGTGTCAAAGCTAGCATAAACGTAACCACTTACGACAAGCTCTTTGTCACCTCCATAAATGAGAAACATATCCCTAGTCCTTTTCAGGTACTTCAGGATGTTCTTGACCGCTATCCAGTAATCCACTCCTGGATTACTTTGGTACCTGATACGTCTCCGTCGTATCTATAATTTTTGATTGTTCCATGCCAATATTCTACAAATTTCATAATCTTTTGGCAACTTTTCATACTATTTTTTGGGACTAACATATTGATCCAGTGCCTAGTGCCACTTCCTGTCTGTTGCATGTTTTATGTTTCACAGAAACCCCATATCAAACGGAATCCAAACGGGATAAAAACGGACAGAGAATTATTTTGGAATATTTGGGATTTTCCGGAGGAAGAATCAACGCGAAACAGTGTCCGAGGTGGCCACGAGACAAGGGGTGCGCCCACCCCCCAGGCGCGCCTGGCACTCTCGTGGGCCACCCGTAAGGCGGTTGATGCCCTTCTTTTGCCGCGAGAAAGCTAATATTACGAGAAAAATCTGGGCGAAAGATTCACCCCAATCGGAGTTACGGATCTCCAGATATAAAAGAAACGGTGAAGGGGCAGTATCTGAGAACGCAGAAACAGAGAGATAGATCCAATCTCGGAGGGGCTCTTGCCCCTCCCAAGCCATGGGAGCCAAGGACCAGAGGGGAAACCCTTCTCCCACCTAGGGAGGAGTTCAAGGAAGAAGAAGAAGAAGAAGAAGAAGAAGAAGGGGGCCTCTCTCCCCTTGCTTCCGGTGGCACCGGAGCGCTGCCGGGGGCCATCATCATCACCACGATCTTCACCAACACCTCCGCCATCTTCACCAACATCTCCATCACCTTCCCCCTTCTATATTCAGCGGTCCACTCTCCCGCGACCTGCTGTACCCTCTACTTGAACATCGTGTTTTATGCTTCATATTATTTTCCAATGATGTGTTGCCATCCTATGATGTCTGAGTAGATTTTCGTTGTCCTATCGGTGATTGATGAATTGCTATGATTGGTTTGAGTTGCATGTTTTATTATTGGTGCCGTCCTATTGTGCCCTCCGTGTCGCGCAAGAGTGAGGGATTCCCGCTGTAGGGTGTTGCAATACGTTCAAGATTCTTTTATGGTGGGTTGCTTGAGTGACAGAAGCATAAACCCGAGTAAGGGGATTGTTGCGTATGGGATAAATGGGACTTGATACTTTAATGCTATGGTTGGTAAGGGAGTCCCGGATTAGGGGGTGTCTGGATGGCCGGACTATGACCTTTGGCCGGACTCCCGGACTATGAAGATACAAGATTGAAGACTTCGTCCCGTGTCCGGATGGGACTTTCCTTGGCATGGAAGGCAAGCTTGGCGATACGGATATGTAGATCTCCTCCCATTGTAACCGACTCTGTGTAACCCTAGCCCTCTTCGGTGTCCATATAAACTAGAGGGTTTTAGTCCATAGGATGAACAACAATCATACCATAGGCTACCTTCTAGGGTTTAGCCTCTCTGATCTCGTGGTAGATCTACTCTTGTACTACCCATATCATCAATATTAATCAAGCAGGAGTAGGGTTTTACCTCCATCGAGAGGGCCCGAACCTGGGTAAAAACATCGTGTCCCTTGTCTCCTGTTACCATCCGCCTAGACACACAGTTCGGGACCCCCTACCCGAGATCCGCCGGTTTTGACACCGACATTGGTGCTTTCATTGAGAGTTCCACTTTGCTGTCGCCATCAGGAAGGATGCCGCATCCCGTCTTTAAAGACGGCGCTGTTGCTAAAGGAACTTTGGCTATCGACCAAACTCTCCGGCTAGGCGGTTTTCTTGTGACCGCCTGTTCGGCTGCCGCGCCGACGATGACTTCTCGGATCATCGAAAGCAATCTCCACGTCCACTCAGAACTCGCCGAGCAGTTAGATACGATGGAGCTCTCTTCCTTAAACGAGCTCTTGGATCACATCGCCGCCCTGGGAGTCGCTATAGACTATGATCAGATTGGGCTTAAACCCGATCCAAGATAAATTGACTCTCCCCAGGCCACCCACCATGTCGCAGTGGTTGAGGAACAATGCGGCGAATCTATACCCATCTTAAGGACCAAATATGTCCAGATTCCCGATCCCTCCAAGCCGGATACCCGCGGAGGGGAGGACGTCACTCAAGCCCTGAACCTAAAGTCAGGCAGCGGCCCAGATTCATTGGACAACATCCAAAACCCAAGCTTCCAAATTCGGAAACTCCTTGGCCCCTGAGCCTCAGATCGGGTGAGGTTCCGGATTTAACTTCACCCGCCCACCCTAACATAAGGGATCTATCCCAAATTCGGCAAGAGCCCACAGAAACAGTACATCATTACTGGGCCAGATTCCTCCTGGTTATGAACAGGATAGAGGACTGCCGCGAGGAGGATGCAATTTCATCCTTCTGCAATAATTGCACGGACATCGGAATCCTCAACGCCATAAGTCGCCGTGATATTACACGCTTCACTGACTTGGCATCCATGGTACGAAAATACTGTGCGATGGAAAGCATCCGGAAAACCGAAATAAAATTCTGGGATGATCCGGCCCTGAATACAACCCCCGTCCGAAATAAAGGGCGCATTATCGCCATGCACAGGGGTTAATCACCAGAAAACAAAAACCCTCTATAGGATATGGAACCATACTGGAGGGATGGCTCAATGGACCCTGTAAAATTCATAGTACAGAGGGCGTCACACCAACTCATAGCCTTAGAGCATGTTGGATACTCCGGCAGGTGGCCAGAAGTAGCGAGGAGCTTCTAACTCCAGAATCCACAGAGCACCAGCCCAGGAATACCAGTACGGTATCAACAGTTTTCGAGACTTTCGCATCAAACAATATGCGGAAACGAACACTCCGTAGCCTTACCGAAGTCTACCAGGTAGCAACAATAAACCCATGGAGTGACACGGCTATTACCTTTAATGCCAGTGACGAACCTAAATTCCGAACAGCCCGAGCACCAGCCGCATTGGTCCTCACTCCGATAGTGGACGACTTTTGACTTACCAAGGTACTCATGGACGGTGGCAGCGGATTGAACCTCATTTATGAGCAAACCCTTCGAAAAATGGAAATAGACTGGAGCCGCATTGAGCGAAGCAACACAACCTTTAGAGGAATAATCCCAAGTCGGGAAGCGTGCTGTACAGGAAAAATCACACTGGATGTGGTGTTCGGCACGCCGGATAATTACAAGTCCGAGGAGGTCACATTTGAAGTGGCCCCGTTCAGCAGCGGATACCATGCTGTGTTAGGGCGAGAGGCATTCACAATTTTTCAAGCTTTACCCCTTTACGGGTACATGAAGCTCAAAATGCCCGGACCCAATGGAGTCATCACTCTTGCTAGTAACCCGGACATAGCACTCCGCGCCGAAAACAAGACAGTCGCACTGGCCCTTGAGGCATTATCCGAAGCCCTAGTGGCCGAGGAACTGACTGCGCTGCGCTCCACGGTGGACAGGGACGACGTGATACTCGACAAGAGATCCAAGTCCACCTCCTTTAAACAGGCAAACGAAATAGTCAAATTCCAAGTCCATCCAACGGACCCTACAAAAACGGCCTCCATCGGGGCACAATTAAACCCTGATGTAGACGCCACACTATGAGAATTCCTACGTGAGAATTGGGACATTTTTGCCTGGCACCCTTCAGACATGCCAAGAATCCCGCGCAGGCTGGCCGAGCACAGCCTAAACATTCTAAAAGGATTCTGTCGGTGTTCTGGGAACGGGGGTCCCCAGACTTGCCTGCCTGCGGCCTGCGGCGTGGCTCAAAGGGGGCCCAGCACGACCCATTTTCATTAGCACAAGCTCAAGACCCTCGCGAGGGGCCAAGCCTCGCGGGGAGGACGACAAGGAGCTTCCTCAGGCACGGCCTCGTCAGGCTGGCTCATGAGGAGGCAAAGAGTTCAAGGTGGGGTACCTCGCAAGGTGCCCTTGACGCAAGCCATGACGGCCAAGGGCGCCAGCCGGGCGCCGGCCCGTGCAGTGTCCTTCTTTAATCTTTGGTGCAAGGGGAGCAAGCACAGGCGAGAGCATCAAGCAAAGGCATCCATTTCGGTGCAACAAGACCAAGACCAGTCCAACGGCAGGATGGAGGTCACCGTGGAGCCCAAGTCAGCGTCACCACCAGAGCCTTTGACAGGCAAGGACCAACTTTAGTCAGGATAAGTGTACTAGATGTTCCCCTTCAAATTGGCCAATTGTTGGCGCCCTTCCCGCTCAATATTTGGGAAGAGGCCCAGGGCCATCGCCTATAAATAGGACTAGCCACCCACAGGGTAGGGGGATCGATCAATCCATCCAGCCGGCAAAAAGAGAGAGACCACAAGAACAGACCCTCGCGAGGCTGTTCTTCCTTGTATTGTTCATCATGAGCCCAAGAGGCAATCCACCACACCACACACTGGAGTAGGGTATTACACCACAATGGTGGCCTGAACCAGTATAAATCCTGTGTCTCTTGTGTTGTTCTTCTCGTAGTTTAGACCCTAGCGATTCGGTGAGGAACAGGTAGGTAGAAGGCGAAACCTCCGCGCGCGCCCCAGTGTTCGAACCTCAAGGGTCTGGCGGAACCCTAAATCCGACATTTGGCGCCCAGGTAGGGGTGCTCCGGACTTCGTCTTCCGTCGCCCTGTTCTTCTCCGACCGCCGCGACCATGTCTGACGCACGCCGGGTTCGCGCCGAGCGCTGAGCCGCCCTCGCTTCTCGCGTCGCCCAGACGGCTCCCATCGGCGGGCGCCCTCGTCGTTCCCCGTCGCCTGCCGTCAACGCCTCCACCGGCCCGGCGGGGAACGACCAGCAAGCATCGTCCCAGCACCCGTCCATGAGGCGAGACGGCCATACCGCTACGCCGTCGCTCACCCCCACTGGTTCTTCATCCCGCGCGCCCCGCGCGGCCATGGAGGCTCGAGCTGCACTCATCACGGCGAACGAGCTCCTGCGCAACCGCCCAGTCGACGACGTCTATGAAGAGTGGCTCGACCAAGTCGCTGAACTCGTCCGCGCCGCTGGGGGCTCCCCCGCGCCATCTTTCTCGCTGCACCGCGCCCCGCCATGCGTGGTCAATGAAGCTCCTGGGGCGCCTCAGCCGCCTACCCCTCAAGAAGGTGCCCTGGCTCCAAGGCGCGCGGCCCCTGGGCGGAACCCGCCCCGTCAGGAACCAGCGCGGCAGGAGCAGAGCTGCCAAGAGGTCCCACACCCTCGAGAAGCTGCCCGAGCGCTACCTGCTCCGGCTCGTCCCGACCACGCTCCTACTCCAGCACGTCAAGACCCCGCGCTGCACCAAGCTGCGGTGCACGGGGACCCGCAAGACCGAGCCCTTCGTTCTCCAAGGCCTCCTGTGGCCACAGCGGGCTGCCGCGCCTTCACCACCGAGCTACACACCGTCGCGTGGCCCGGCAAGTTCAAGCCAGACCTGCCTCCTCTCTACGATGGCACGACAGACCCTGCAGAGTTCCTCCAGCTCTACGAGCTGGGCATCGAGGCTGCCAACGGAGATGAGAAGGTCATGGCGAACTGGTTTCCCATGGCTCTCAAGGATGGGGCCCGCACCTGGCTTCTGAACCTGGCCCCAGGCACGATCTCCTCCTGGGACGAGATGCGCACCCGCTTCATCGCCAACTTCCAGGGTACTCGCGACCGGCCACCCGCCGTGAGCGACATGCGCCGCATCAAGCAACAACCGGGGGAAACCCTGCAGAAGTACATCCAGCGCTTCAACAACGCGCGCCTCAAGATTCCCAAGGTGACCGAGGAGGCCATCATCTCAGCCTTCTCTGACGGCGTGCGTGACGTCAAGATGAAGGAGGAGCTTGCGATGCATGAAGATCTGTGCACTTCCTTGGAGTTGTTCAACCTGGTGACCAAGTGCGCCAGGGCTGAGGAAGGGCGTCTCTCCCTCCTCGAATTGCCTGCCGCAGACCCTGAAGAGAAGAAGCCCAAGGCCAAGGACGTGAAGCGCAAGGGGGCTGCCGTACTCGCGGCAGAACCAGACACCAAGCGGGGCAGAGATCAGCCCGAATCCTCCAAGGGCAGTCGGTACTGCGTGTACCACGACCTCCACACCCACAACACCAATGAATGCCAAGAGCTCAGGGCCGTGCGTGAAGGACGGACTGGCCGGCGTCTCGACCGCAACGACCGGGGCTACGGCCGAGGAGGAGGAAGGAACGCAGGACGCTGGGAAGACCGCGGCCCACGTCAAGGGTGGCGCGACCAACCTCGCGAGGATCGCTGGCAGGACCCGCCTCGCGAGGGAGGCTGGAGGGATCAGCCTCGCGAGGATCGCCCGCAAGGTAACGCAGGCCTCCCTCCGCTACCGCCGCAGCCAAGGAGAAATGAGGACCGTCATCAGGACGAAGGGGCTGGGGGCTTCCAGGAACCACGTGCGATCGCCTGCATCCTAGGCGGAGCTCAAGCCCCAGCCTCTCAGCGCATCTTCAAGCAGTTCGCCCGCGAAGTGAATGCAGTCCTCCCCAAGCTCGAGGCCACGCGCCCTCTCAGGTGGTCGGCGTGCGCCATCACGTTCAGCTCAGCGGATCAGCTCAAGTGCGCGGCCACAGCCGGAGTCCTCCCGATGCTTTGTTCCCCAATCATCAGCAACGTGCTAGTCACCAAGACCCTCATCGATGGCGGGGCAGGGCTCAACGTCCTGTCCGTGGAAACATTCAACAATCTCCAAGTACCCTACAGTCAGCTTCAGCCCACCAAGCCTTTCTCCGGAGTCACCGACGGCTCCACGGTCCCGATTGGGCAGGTCCGCCTCCCTGTCACCTTCGGGGCACGCGACAACTACCGCACCGAGCTCATCGACTTCGACGTCGCCCACATTCGCCTGCCGTACAACGCCATCCTCGGGTACCCAGCGCTGGCCAAGTTCATGGCCGTAACCCACCACGGCTACAACGTCCTCAAGATGCCAGGAAGTGGCGGAGTCATCACGGTGCCCTGCGAAGAGAGAGACGCAGTTTGCTCCCTGGAGAGAGCCTTTCAGGCCGCATCACTGGAAGACCCGGATCGTGGAAGCAGGAGGCTTCCCGAGGCCGCCCCCAAGAAGAAGAAGACATCGACCGGCCCGGCCCCTCAGGAGGCAGGTCCCTCTGGGCCCGCGCCTGCTCAGGGGGAACCTCCTGCCATCGCATAGGGAAGCGCGCCCGGCGCCCTCCTCAGGCAGTGCTCGGGGGCTCTCCCCTAGAGGGTCGTCGACCTCGCCAAGGTCACGAGGGAGGCGCTTGGGCACCATGTGGAGGCGTACTTCCAAGCACGTTTCCATCAAGAAGGAGCAAGGCAAGGAGGGCCAAACCCTCAGAGTTCGTCAGCAAGGCCATTCAGGAGCTACAGGAGTCAAGGGTCATGAGAGGCAGCCGCCGCTTACCCGCTGTGGCCCCCCATCCAGGCGAGGATGGTGGGCTGCGCGTCTGCATCGATATACCAGGGCTCAACCAAGCCGCGTCTCAGGAGCACCTCTGGCCTTCGCGAGTGGGACGCTGCGAGGGCCCGCCCCACAGTTACGTTCGCATGCCTTACGGCTTGCCGAACGCGGCTGCTGCGTACCAGCACATCATAAGGGCCATCCTGGAGGCTCAAGAGGTCAGGCGTTCCGCAGCCCTGGTGGAGATGGAGACGGTCCGCGAGGAGCCACCAGCGCCTCCGGAGCCTCCCGAGGCCCCAGGGCCTGGGGGCTCGTGAGGATCTGCCTCCGCAGCCCACCGAGTCTGCTGCATCAACACCCCTTCGTCTTCAGCATCATCAGGTGACATCTTTCTAGTTTCATTTCCAGCTGGGAGCACCCCCAGGGCTGCATTATTCCCAGGCCGCGTGGGTCCGTCCCTGTGGCATGTATCTCTTTTATTTCATGTTCTTAGCTCACTCTGTTGGGGGCGCCCCTCGGGCTGCATTATCCCCAAGCCGCTCGGGTCAGACCCAGTGGCATGTACCCCTCTTGCATTTATCTTAGGGCCATGTTTTCGACCCGTCATGCTTGTTATTTGGTGCCGGTTCATGGTACCTTTTTATTCCTGGATGTCGCAAGCTTGCGCGTTAAAGGGGGGGTGCCTGAGCATCGCGACTCAGGGCTCCTACCGGCTCTCCGGCCCTCACCCTCTGGTCTGCCCACGGCATCGCGCCCCGGCACACCAGCGACGGCTGAGACCAGCCCGAGAGCCGGGACCCGAGGACGTAGAGTTTCGACATCTAATCCAGCTTGCGCGTTAAAGGGGGGGTGCCTGAGCATCGCGACTCAGGGCTCCTACCGGCTCTCCGGCCCTCACCCTCTGGTCTGCCGATGGCATCGCGCCCCGGCACACCAGCGACGGCTGAGACCAGCCCGAGAGCCGGGACCCGAGGACGTAGAGTTTTGTCATCTAACCCAGCTTGCGCGTTAAAGGGGGGTGCCTGAGCATCGCGACTCAGGGCTCCTACCGGCTCTCTGGCCCTCACCCTCTGGTCTGCCCACGTCATCGTGCCCCGGCATACCAGCGACGGCTGAGACCAGCCCGAGAGCCGGGACCCGAGGACGTAGAGCATCGGCATCTAGCCAAATTTGCAGGAACACACTCCAAGATAAGGCCCAGAGCCAGGCGCAACCCGCCTTGAGGTAGGGCCCCGTGAGTCCCGCGCTAGCCCATGGGTGCCTAGATACACCTCGTCAAGCCCTACCGTGCCAACCACGGGTCAGGGCGGGGCTGTACACGCCCCGGGGGCTCCTCCCGGAGGGGAGCCCCCTCCCACGCACCAGTGGAAGCACCATGCTCCGTGCTGGCTGACGACACTGCCGAGGAGCGGCTATGCCCGTACGCATACGGAAGCGCTATGCTCCGCGCTGGTGATAAACAACTGAGGGTGGCCCCCGGGCCGCATCAACCTCAGGGAGCCCAAAGCTTAGTGTCTAGCCTCATCGCAACGCCTCCCCTCGGGAGTG
Organism: Triticum aestivum; assembly: GCF_018294505.1. Taxonomy (NCBI): domain Eukaryota; kingdom Viridiplantae; phylum Streptophyta; class Magnoliopsida; order Poales; family Poaceae; genus Triticum; species Triticum aestivum. The sequence continues at coordinate 569,766,096 of NC_057804.1, read as the reverse complement.
CCGCACGAGGGGGCTGGGCATGGGGGCTACGCCTGGGTCACGCCCAGGCGTACGCCACCCAGCCAGGCCCCCCGGGCCTGGTTCGTCACGCGTCCCTCCACGAGCGGAGCCAAGGTATGAAGGCCATTTGAGCGTCAAGGGGGACTCCTGAGCATCGCGACTCAGGAGCCTAACTGGTCACGTAGCCCCTCACTCCTTGGTCCCGTCCTGGTTTCCGGTCGAGGTTAACGGCGGTTGAGGTATGCGCGGGGCCGGGCTCTGCAGACGTAGAACGACCACCCCCACATCTCACCTCCCTACTTGTTGTTCGGGCGCCAAGGGGGACTCCTGAGCATCATGACTCAGGAGCCTAACTTGTCACGTAGCCCCTCACTCCTTGGTCCCGTCTTGGTTTCCGGTCGGGGCTGACGGCGGTTGAGGTATGCGCGGGGCCGGGCTCTGCCGGCGTAGGACACAAGCAAGTAGGAAGGAAATAGCGCAAATTTCAAGGAGTTCAAAAGCAAATATTACAGTCCATACTGTTATCACAGCACCAAATGCAAGTTTTAACGCCTCCCCGAGGCCTGATACATGTGCAGAAACTAAAAGCAGGGCGGGAGCCACAACGGAGTCACTTGCCGGCCATGGAGTTGCGCGGAGCGGGTTCGCCTTGTGGAGCTGCCGGGCTAGCAGCGCTCCGCTTCGGCCTAGTGCTGAAGGTCCGGAACTTCCCCAGCAGAGCCTCTGCACGACCCTTCACAGCCTCAGCAGCGGCAGCGGCATGCTCGCCAGTCGCCGGCTCCAGCAGGCTGTCAAGGTCGACGTTGGGGTCCCAAAGATAGATGTGGGTGAACTCCCGCGTCAACGCCGTAGAAGACAAGACGCGTGCCTCGGCCTCAGCCGTAGGGCCTAGGCCAAGGGCGACATCGTCAAGGGCACGAACCAGGAAAGGAAGCAGCTTCGCGGGACCGTAATCCTCGCCGGCCAGCGGGCTCTCCAGGCCGCTCCCATAAAGCGTCTTCAGTGAAGCTCGGGCCTTCTCCTCCATCTCCGCAAAGGCCACACGATCCTCGGCAAGAACCCGTGCCTTGCCGTCCAACTCAACCTTCCCCGCCTCTAGCTCTTGCTCCAGCGTGCCTAGGCGGTCACGGCGCTTCTTGAGCTTGGCGTCCCAGTCCTTGACGGCCGCCTCGCGAGCCTTCATGTCGTCCTCCTACTCTAGGCGAAGGTGAGTCTCCACAGCGAGCCGGTCCTGCAGGCCCTTCAGCTCGCCCTCCAGCACCTCGCAACGACCTCGGGCATTAGCCGCCTCCCCCAAGGCGGCGTTGCGGGCAACCTTCGCCCCAAGGATGACCTGCTTCTCCTCGTTGCAGGCTGTCGAGGCCTGGACCAGCGCCGCCCGAATCGAAGCATCGGAGCGAATCCAGCCAGAGGCTAGCTCCAAGCACCCAGCCACCAAACGAGGGTCGGCGCTCAGAAGATCCAGCCGCAGACGGTCCATTTCAGCAGCAGCATGATCCAGGACAGTAGGAGGAGACGGGGAAGCAGTAGTCGGCGGAGTAGGAGGAGAAGGCGGCAGCGTGACCACGGTTTCCTGAGGTGGAGCCTGCTGCGCCCCAGCGGCTGTGGCGACGGCGTCAAGCGGGGGCGCCTCAGGGGTCGCCAGGGCCATAGGAGCCGAGCTCGCCCCAGCCGGCTCGGCAGGGCCTCGCAGGGATGCCTGGGCAGGAGAGGCCCGCGCGTCACGTTCATCTTCTTTCGCGAGCAGAGGCGCTGCCACGGATGGAGTCTCAGGAGCCCCCTTCGGCTTCTTTGCCGTGGGCGCCAGCCTAGCCGGGAGATGCGAGCGTCAAGCCTCAGCAACGAAACAAGAAACAAAACAGGGATCAAGCACTTACAAGTCGACGCCCGCAGACTCGAGCAGCCTCCGGCCGTACTTGAAGCCCGAGAGCTGGTCGCAAGGATTAGCCTCAAGGAGCACGGGTGCAGCTGGGGCGCCTGCGGATCGCCTCGGGGCTGGGGCGGAACCGCGAGGGATCAACCCAGTCTGGTCCTTCTTCAGAACCGGGGGCAGGCCCCCGCCGCCCTGCTCGCCATCACCCTCGTCATCATCACTCAGAGAGAGGCAGAGAGTGTGGGACTTGCGCCGAGGGGGTGGAGCCCTTGACTCTGCCTCGGAGTCAGCCCCCTTTTCCCGCTCCCCTTCCTCCCTCTCTTCGCTGGAGTCGCCGGAGGATACGTCCACCAGGTCCTCGGGAGCCTCCGCGGGCACAGGCCCGTCCCCGTTGAGGACGGGCATGGACCCCACAACCTGCTCCCAGTCCTCACGAAGGAATAGGGGCGTCGGAGCGCCCTCCAACCTTGCCATGTCGCCCCCGACCAAAGACTGGAGGACCGCGGCCAGATCCTCATCGGCCAGGACCGCGGGGCTCGGGTGGGGCCTCCACATCGGAAGCAAGTACTGACGAAGCGGAGCCAGCTGATGCTCCAGGAACTCCCTTAGCAGCGAGGCGCCAGTCAGCTTCGCCGCCGCCATGCTGGCCGGCCTCAGATCCGCATCCATCTTCTCCAACACCAGCCTTGCGCGGGGATCCGCAAGCTCCACTCGAGACTAGTCGTCGGAGCTTGAGGGGAGCCCCGTGAGCAAGGCCAGCCGGGGGTGGACGCGCCTAGCATCATCCAAGACCCACTTGCTCCTGAAGCCCTCAATCCTTTTCCCGAGATTTGAAATGGCGATGGAGCTGTCGTACGCGACGAAGCTCACACACGCAGAGACGGAGCCGCGAGAGGGCCGGAGGTAGAAGTAGTGGCGCAGCAGGGCCACTTAGGGCTTCACCCCCACGTGAGCCTCGCAATAGTAGGCGAAGATTTCCAGAAGGAGGACAGAATTGGGGTGGAGATGCAAAGCTTGAAGTTTGTAATGGCAGAGGACGAAAAAGAAGAACTCAGAGGAGGGAGGCACCAGACCGGCGACAATGGCGCTCACGAAGAGCGGATAGAAGGTGCTTCCTTGGCCCTCAGGGAGGGAAGAGCCGGCCTTGAACACCTTCGCCCCGTCGACGCCCTGCGCTGCTGCCAACTGGCGCACCCGGGCAAGGCTTGCCTCCGACACATTTGGCGAGTCCAGGGCGGACGAGTACCAAGCTCCGGCCAGGGCCTGGCAAGGTGCCATGTCTGGCTAGAGCGCGCAGGTGGAGTAGATCCAGAGATTTCGAAGGAAGGAAGGAGAGGCGCAAGAAAGGGGATCTGAGCAGCAACTGGAGAGAGCAAAGGAGGCAGAGGGCAGATGCCGCTCCTTATCAACTAGTGCGGTTGCGGAGAGCCCCACGTCCAATCAACCACCATGCGGCGCCCAAGGCCGCAGGCTGTTAGGGCCCACGATGCTTCGCACTTGCCCTTTCGCCTCTTTGCTCGGCCAAGTCCGGGCGTGCCTTGGGCCCAGGGGCTACTGTCGGCGTTCTGGGAACGGGGGTCCCCAGACTTGCCTGCCTGCGGCCTGCGGCATGGCTCAAAGGGGGCCCAGCATGGCCCATCTTCATCAGCACAAGCTCAAGACCCTCGCGAGGGGCCAAGCCTTGCGGGGCGGACGACAAGGAGCTTCCTCAGGCACGGCCTCGTCAGGCTGGCTCACGAGGAGGCAAAGAGTTCAAGGTGGGGTACCTCGCGAGGTGCCCATGACGCAAGCCATGACGACGAAGGGCGCCAGCCGGGCGCCAGCCCACACAGTGTCCTTCTTTCCTCTTTGGTGTAAGGGGAGCAAGCGCAGGCGAGAGCATTAAGCAAAGGCATCCATTTCGGTGCAACAAGACCAAGACCAGTCCAACGGCAGGATGGAGGTCACCGTGGAGCCCAAGTCGGCGTCACCACCAGAGCCTTTGACAGGCGAGGACCAACTTTAGTCAGGATAAGTGTACTAGATGTTCCCCTTCAAATTGGCCAATTGTTGGCGCCCTTCCCGCTCAATATTTGGGAAGAGGCCCAGGGCCATCGCCTATAAATAGGACTAGCCACCCATAGGGTAGGGGGATCGATCAATCCATTCGGCCGGCAAAAAGAGAGAGACCACAAGAACAGACCCTCGCGAGGCTGTTCTTCCTTGTATTGTTCATCATCAGCCCAAGAGGCAATCCACCACACCACACACTGGAGTAGGGTATTACACCACAATGGTGGCCTGAACCAGTATAAATCCTGTGTCTCTTGTGTTATTCTTCTCGTAGTTTAGACCCTAGCGATTCGGTGAGGAACAGGTAGGTAGAAGGCGAAACCTCGGCGTGCACCCCAGTGTTCGAACCTCAAGGGTCTGCCGGGACCCTAAATCCGACAGATTCAAGCCTGTTAAGCAGGCTCTTCGGCGTTTTTCTGAACCTAAGAGACAAGCCATGGGAGAGGAGCTAGCCAAACTACTGGAAGCCGGATTCATCAGAGATATAAAACATCCGGACTGGCTAGCAAATCTGGTGATGGTACCAAAGAAGGACAAATCCTGGCGCCTATGCATCGATTTCAAGGACCTCAACAAGGCTTGCCCAAAGGATCCCTTCCCCCTCCCCCGCATTGATCAAATCATCAACGCAACCGCAGGACACGATTCATTGTGTTTTGTCGATGCATACTCTGGCTACCATCAAATTAAGATGGCAGAGCCAGACCAAGCTGCAATGGCATTTATCACCCTATGCGGCCCATTCTGCTTCAACACAATGCCCTTCGGGCTCAAAAACGCCGGCGCAACATATTATTCACCATTATGACACAACGGGAGGATCTGCCAACGAAGTAACATCCTCAGTCCACGTAATAATGGCAGTTATTGCCCCATGGACAGAACCATTCTTAGCCTACCTAACTAGGCAGGAACTCCCCGAGGACCAAAACGAGGCACGCTGCATAGTGCGGCGATCTAAAGCCTACAAAGTCCATGAAGGAGAGCTTTATAAGAAAAGCACCACCGTAGTCCTTCAAAGGTGTATCTCCGAAGAGGAAGGGCGGAAACTTCTAGCTGAAATTCATGCCGGACTCGGCGGGCACCACGCCGCAGCCCGGGCCCTTGTAAGCAAGGCCTTCCGTACTGGATTTTATTGGCCGACGACCCGGGCAGATGCTCAGGACTTAGTCCAACGATGCGTCGGTTGCCAATTAGTTGCTAACCAAAGCCATATGCCACCCACCACCCTCCAAACCATACCCATCATCTGGCCCTTCACGGTCTGGGGGCTTGACATGGTCGGACCCCTTAAAGGGGGAACCCACAAGCAAAAATACTTATTGGTCATGGTTGACAAATTCACCAAATGGATAGAGGCCAAGCCTGTTAGGCCGAATCCGGACCCGTGATAGACTTCATATCAGGGGTCGTACACCGTTATGGCGTCCCCACAGCATCATCACTAATAACGACATGAACTGTATGGCCGACGAGGTAAAACTCTGGTGCAAAAACATGGGCATCAAGCTCGACTACGCGTCAGTCTATCACCCACAAACTAACAGTCAAGTCGAACGGGCAAATGGTCTAATCATGAGCGGCATCAAACCCAGACTAGTGCAGTCCCTCAAGGAATCTAACACGCACTGGGTAGAGAAGCTCGACTCCGTTCTCTGGGGGCTGCGGACCACGCCGAATCACACTACCACATTCACACCATTTTTGATGGTATACAGCGCAGAGGCAGTCCTGCCCTGTGACATAATTCATGACTCACATCGCGTGCGCATATACAAAGAAAGAGAAGCCGAACTCGATCGGCAGGACAGCTTGGACGCATTGGAGGAGGAGCGCGACGTGGCGAAAGCCCGTTCCGCATTCTATCAACAGCAGGCTCGAAGATACCAAAGCAGAGAAGTACGAGCCAAAACTTACAATGTTGGCGAATTAGTTCGACGCCTGCCGGACAAGAAAAAGGACAAACTCAAGCCCAAATGGGAAGGTCCCTTCATAATCGACCAAGTCCTGACTAGTGGAGTGTACCATCTGCGAAATGCATCGGATAACCGACTCGAGCTGAACCCATGGAACGCAGCACGCCTACGAAGATTCTACGCCTAGCGCCGGACTTTGTGTTCGTCTCCTTCCTCTGTCTATTTTTTACACATTAGCTGTCTTATATTTCTCTCCTTCTCCCTCTTTTTCTATTACAGCCTTCTAAGGGCTCGTTTGCGCCTCGCTCGCACACAATTGACGCGCTATTCGCGCTCACTATACCTGGGGGCTTCTTTAACAGAAGCTTGTTTATACGGGCCTCGTGCCCAACACATGTGTTACACTTCCGCATGTACCTTTTATTCACCATTATATGCATCGATATGACTTAAGTTTTGGCCAAGCTGGGTTGCCTGGCTCCTATGCTTACCCCTACGTTCCCTATTGTTCGGCTAGGTGGGAAAGGGAGCACCTCTGCGATTGTTACTGCCTCGTCAGCCGGATGTGTACCTCAGACTGGGTGAAGCCGAAAGCTAGCGTTCTTAAGGGAATATTCGGTCGGTGAACTAAAAGATGATTTTTACCTCGTTTATTTATCCGCCCCCAGATACTTTTCTGCTTTTTTCGCAGTTCGGACATGCACTTTAGGGCATGCCTCCCAGGGAAAGGAACCCCTAACGGAACTATTCTCCCTGGAAGATGTTTCTTACTAACCATGTAATATAACATAACTAGTTGGGCACTTGTCTGATAAAGCACTAATGACCCCTACGCCTGGTCTCCACGCATGCCCTGGTTCTTACATAACCGAGGAGGGTATTCGGACACACTCCGAACTATCGTCCCGAGGTTGCAGCAAAAAGGTCCGCTATGACAAACGATCTACAATCTGGCTAGAAGGCATTTTACATGTTATTTTAAATTACATAGTCAATTTGACTGGGTATATTCCTCTTCAATACCATCCAACAGGCTGTCTAGTTTATAGTCCTGTTGGGAATATTTTGCGGCCAACTCTACCTTGCCGTACACTAAACTGACAGGGATCTTCTTCCCATCGGGCCCCACAGGTCCGACCTCGGCCGTGTGGTTTGGGTCAGCCTTCGTGTACCGCATCTTCACCATGGCCCAGGCTTCCCTGGCGCCGTGACGGCAGGCTGATATCTTCCATAATCGGAAGCACCGCCGCGCTCCCTTCAGCTTCTCTGCAAGCTCTCCAAGGCCTTCGGGCACGAAGACGGATGGCCACAAGGCCTGGGCGACGCCTTGCATCACCTGCCGAACTCGTTCGTGCAGTTGTGAGAGCTCGGGAAGAAGGTCACCCGTAGAACCAGGCATTTCCTCCACAGGTCGACCTGTCAGCATACCTACAGACATAACGCTGTCAATTCGACTTCCTCGCCGAATTCTTCTTTTCATAGTTCGTTCAAGCACTTACTAAAAATGCCGCGTCGAAGCCGCCGATTCTCCTTCACGGAGTCCGACAGCTGAGCATGCACATCCTTTAGTTCCTCACCCAGCTCGGTGTTGGCATCTTGAAGCTTGTTCTTCTCTTGCCTCACCCTTGTAAGCACGCTCTCGCTAGCCTTTAACTGGCACAAGAGTTGCTGCCTGTCCGGATCCACTCCGGCGCCATCTGCACTGTTATTGTCAGAATTGCACACATGCCGCACTTCACAACATACTTATCTTTCGAAGCATATATTACTAGAGGGGGTCTCTTTGGCCTTCCCTGTTACGGCTAGTGCAGCCTGAAGTTGGGCTTTGCACTCTTCCAGCTCCTAGGACAGTCGGGTATTCTTTTCTGTAAGATCCTGCATAACAAATGATCCTTAAATCAGTCATTCTAACTGTTTCAAGTCTACAGGGCTACTGACATATATAACCATCAAATTTTCTCACCCGTATGTCTTTTACATACTGCTCTGTGGCTCTGGCTAGAACATTTTGAGCGGCACGGAGGTACGCGTCTCCCGTATTAAAAGCGTCCAACGCCTCTTGGGAAAAACAAGTGTCACGAAGAACAGTCCGGCGATGCCTGTGGTTCATGGCACTCTCCACCTCAGAATTGGTGGCAGACAGCCCGTCCGCATCCTTTGTCGGAGGAGCGTCCGGTGCGCGCCCCGTGTTCGCCTCCGCTTCCAGACTCGGCCTTGAAGCCCGGCCGGTGGACATAGTCCAGCGGGCGATCTTCTTCCTGAAGAGAGCATGAGCGTTAGTATGCCTTGAGGGCATAAACCCTGGGCATTAAAATTGCACGACGTACCGTTGCGCCGGCGTCTTGATCCGGTCCGCACTTCTTTTTAGCCCGCTGGGCCTTGATGGCCCTTGTTGGCTAGCCGCCGCGGGCTCGGCCCTCCGCCTCAAGGACTTCCCCTGCAAAAAACGCCATTGGTATACGAAAATAAGCATGGACGGATCCTCTTGAAATTATTGGGACTTCGGTCTCAGTTACCTTTGAGGCTGGAAGTAGTCCTTGATAATCGGCCGTAATGGCCACTAAGGTGTTGTCCTTACTCAATTGATGAAACACCCCATCAATCAGCTCCACACATAAGTCTGGGTCCTCTTGGGAGTCCGGGTCGAGGGACCGTTCCGGGTCCTCGGGTTGTGGAGGAGGGCTGTTTATCTCCTTTACAGTCTGGCGTAGCTCCTGCGTTGAAATTGCAAAACTAAGTACTTAACTATGGGAATATAAAAATGGATGGGCAAGTGAAAGTGTTCGCTTACCCAGCTTGGAGGATTGTACATAGAAAATCCACCCCGTGGGTTGACGCGGAGGAATTCCTCCTCTTCTCCCTTGTACAAAGAGGACAATATCTTCATTAGAGTGGGAGCCGAATCCGGCCCCTTACGGCCGCACCGGGTGGCGTCGTCCTCCTCGTTCAAATCCCACATAGGGTGTCCTCTGTACTGAAGCGGCTGCACCCCCCGCGTAATGCATGTGGCCATGACCTCGATCATGGTAGGTCCGGAATGAGCTAACAACCTTATTCGGCTCATCAGGTAAAGGACGTCCCTGTCATTTTCCTTTTGAGGGCTCCATGGGCGCCAGCTCAGGCGCTTCTTCAAGGGAGCATTATCGAACTCAGGGAGGCCGATCCGTACAGGGTCTGGCAGAGGGACGTCTTCTATATAAAACCATTCTGAAGGCCAGTCTTCGGACGCCTTCTTTGGGGTTCCGGATAGATATCCGGTCCCGGCGATGCGCCATAGTTCGGCTCCGCCCACTTGATATATCGACCCCTCCTGAGAACAGGGCATGAGGCAGAACAACTTCTTCCACAGCGCGAAATGGGCCTCGATGCCCAAAAACAGCTCGCAAAGGGCTACGATGCCCGCAATATGCAATATGGAGGCAGGCGTAAGGTTGTGTAATTGGAGGCCATAGAACTCCAGGAGCCCCTGGAGAAACGGATGAATTGGAAATCCGAGCCCTCTTATTAAATAAGGGACAAGGCATACCCGCTCTCCTTTGGAGGGATTGGGGACGCTCTCCGCTTGCTCTCCGCCATTATAGGTGGCAATCTCGGCCCGAACTGGGACCATGTAAGCTGGGGGGAGAAGCCCCTTGGATTGGAGCGCTACTAGCTCGCTGTGCGGGACAGAACACCTCCCCCAATCTCCAGGCTGAGGGCTGGGGGGGGGGGGGGGCGAGAGGAGGAGCTGCGTCGACCGGCCATGATGGAATGGATCTCTGTCGAATGCGCTCCGATGAATGCCCGTGGAGGGAAGATGGTGTGATTCGGATCTAAATCCCCGCCTCTTTTATAGGCGGCCCATTTTCGCAGCTAGGGGGGTAAATGAAAAAACACCCTATCTTTTTGCATTCTTTTGACACATGGAAGATGGCCATTATTGGGCGCAGAAGCCAAGGAGCGCAACATTTATCAGAAGCCGGACACTATTCGACAGGTATATGGGATTTGGAGAAGAACCCGCCTTGCAATGCCGAAGACAAATTTGCGTGCCCGACTCATCGTCATTGAAGCCTGGTTTGGGGGCTACTGAGGGAGTCCCGGATTAGGGGGTGTCCAAATGGACGGACTATGACCTTTGGCCGGACTCCCGGACTACGAAGATACAAGATTGAAGACTTCGTCCCCTGTCCGGATGGGACTTTCCTTGGCGTGGAAGGCAAGCTTGGAGATACGGATATGTAGATCTCCTCCCATTGTAACCGACTCTGTGTAACCCTAGCCCTCTCCGGTGTCTATATAAACCGGAGGGTTTTAGTCCATAGGACGAACAACAATCATACCATAGGCTAGCTTCTAGGGTTGTCACACCCAATATGTGACCCTATCCAAAAGGAACTCGAAGGTCCCACCAAGGATAGACCCGCATATTGAAACGCTTTTGCAAGGTGGATATCATTACATCAACATTACATAATATATGGGGATACATACACGAGGCATACAATGCCACACGAATACAACATCACAATACACCAGAGCATCATCCAGCTACAGATGAATCACAAACAGAAACTCAAACGACATCCACCCTGCTAGCCCAGGCTGCCAAACTGGAACCTATCCCTGATCGAAGAGGCAGAAGAAGAGCTCAACGCAAGCAAGCATCGCTCTCGCGTCATAATCATCGCATGAACCTGTACCTGCAACTGTTGTTGTAGTAAACTGTGAGCCACGAGGACTCAGCAATCCCATTACCATGGGTATCAAGACTAGCAAAACTTAAAGGGAATGGAAGGGGTAAAGTGGTGAGGCTGCAGCAGCGACTAAGCATATATGGTGGCTAACATACGCAAATAAGAGCGAGAAGAGAGTAAGCGAAACGGTCGTCAACTAGTAATGATCAAAGAAGTGATCCCGAACTCCTACTTATGTCAAACATAACCCATAAACCGTGTTCACTTCCCGGACTCCGCCGAAAAGAGACCATCACGGCTTCACACGCGGTTGATGCGTTTTAATTCGGATCTGGTGTCAAGTTATCTACAACTGGACATTAACAAATTCCCATCTGCCTATAACCGCAGGAACGGCTTTCGAAAGATTATACCCTGCAGGGGTGTCCCAACTTAGCCCATGACAAGCTCTCGCGATCAACGAAGGAATAGACCTTCTCCCAGGAAGACCCGATCAGACTCGGAATCCCGGTTTACAAGACATTTCGACAATGGTAAAACAAGACCAGCAAAGCCGCCCGATGCGCCGACAATCCCGATAGGAGCTGCACATATATCGTTCTCAGGGCAACACCGGATGAGACATCCTACGAGTAAAACCAGCCCTCGAGTTGCCCCGAGGTGGCCCCGCAGTCTACTCGGTTCGGACCAACACTTAGACAAGCACTGGCCTGGGGGGGGGGCTAAAATAAAGATGACCCTCAGGTTGGCCGACCCAAGGGAAAAGGGATAGGTGGTGGTGAGGCAAATGGTAAAACCAAGGTTGGGCCTTGCTGGAGGAGTTTTATTCAAAGCGAACTGTCAATGGGGTCCCATAAATGACCCGACCGCGTAAGGAACACAAAATCCGGGAACATAACACTGGTATGACGGAAACTAGGGCGGCAAGAGTGGAACAAAACACTAGGCAAAATGCCGAGTCTTCCACCCTTTACAAAGTATATAGATGCATTAATAATATAAGAGATATTGTGATATCCCAACCAAAATCCTGTTCACCATGGGGCAATCTTCAACTTCACCTACAACTAGCAACACTATAAGAGGGCTGAGCAAAGCGGTAACATAGCCAAACAACGGTTTGCATAGGAAAGGTGTCAAAGGTTAGAGGTTCATGGCAATTTGGGATGGCTTGAAGAACATGTGATAGGTAACGCAGCATAGAGATAGAACGAAGCAACTAGCATAGCAATGATAGTAGTGAGATCCAGGGTAGCAGTCATCTTGCCTGAAATCCCGCAAGGAAGAAGAACGAGTCCATGAAGAATACGAACGGATGAAGCCGAACCAATCGAAGACGAACAAATCCTCACGAACGCAACGAAACAGGAACTATCGAAAAGAAGCACACAACATGGTAAACACACCACACATGAACAAGGCATGATGCACAACAAGCATGATGCATGACAAAGCTACATGAAGCTACTCATGGCAAGAGATGATGCAAACAAGAGCAACACATCAAGGCAAGTTTAAATGAGGCCGGGAACAACACCTAACAATTCCGGTAAGTCCTCATATGCATATTTCGAAATTGGTCCAGATCTGAATAAACCTTATGTTCAAGTAGTTAAACATCAAGTTAAGATGCACCAAGATGATCTACTTGAGATTCTAGTGAAGTTACATATAAAGTTCATTTAGTTCGGAGCTACGGCCTAGAAGATATGAGCAAAACAAGTTAAACATGGCATTGATGCAAAATGCACCCAAACATCAAGCAAACACCTCAAAACAAGGATGCAACATGATAATATGAGGCTACATGCAATTCTAAGCAAGTTTCATATAGAGCACACTCCAAACGGAGCAACGGTTCAACACACACACTATACAAGTCATAGCAACAATCTGTCCAAAACAGCAACTAGGCATATTGCAAGCATCAAAACAACATGCTACAACACCCCAATATAAAAACAAAAGACATGGGCATGATGTACAGGTAAAGCATTACAAAACATGAACACTGAGCTATCTCCAGAAATCACTAGAACATGCTCAAACACACATGATAAGATTGCAAGTTATAACAATTTCAGGCTTTGCAGAAAATAACATCACGATGCAATGTTTAGAGCTATCAAACGACATGTTACAGGAACTTATCATGGCAAACAAAGGCATGGCATGAATCTACTAATTTCATAGATCAAAAGTCCCTTACTGACCATAAGCCAAAAAGGATCAGAAAATATGATGGCACCCATGTAAACATGGCAAGTTATTATACAGATTCAAACATGGCAGGAACATAATTATGAAGGCATGTAGATGAGCTTGTACCACTCCCCACAGAGCATTACATGGCATGTCAAGGCAACCAACAGTATGAAGGCATGTTTGTGAAGCTAAGCATGGCAATATCAAGGTCATAGGATGCATGGATCACTAGGAAAACACATGGTAACAAGTGAACTTAATGTTAACAGGCTGACAGCAACATTATGAAGAAACTTTGGAGCAAGATATGAACAAGGTACAAAAAGCTATAAATGCTACCAGGGGCATGTATGGTTAGAGGATGACATGTAGATCAAAACATGTTTATAGAACATCTCCAGATTATGCATAGAATGACTAGTAGCAACATGTTTATATAGCATCACGAAATAACAGATTCAGCCTAGCAAAACGGCAACATCATGAACCCTACTTAACAAGCTCGATTCACTCACCACAAGTCATTGCATGACAAGATAAGCATATCATCATCAAGAAGACATGTTTATGTAACAAACCAAGTCAAGAACAAGTCCATAGCATGAAAGGATCAACTATAGCAAGCTTGGCCAAATTGAATAATACGTAAACAATCTGCCAGGAAACATTTTGAAGCAAAAGTAGAGCACGAAAATGACATGCTACTCTACTCCATAATTGCAACAAAGGGCATGAATGGATAGACAATAACCGCATGTTCAAAACACCCTTACTGAAGTATCTCAAAATATGCATGGATCACTCTGTAGCATCAAGTTTACATGGCATCAAAATAACAGCAGAACAGGGACTGAATTCAGCAACATCACGGTGCCTAGTTTGCATGCTTGTGCTAGTCACCACATTGATCAAAAAAATACATGGTAAGCACCTTTGTAAAGTAGACATGGCATAGTTCAAAACACATGAAGACATCAACCTCATAGGATGCACACATCAATCATGGCAAAAAAAAGACAAATGAGCTCGTTCTGATAACAGACAATAGAAAACATCATGAAGCACTCTTACAACGATGATTCAGGCATCTAAATGACCACAAATGAATATGATACAATTGAGTGAAATGATGTACTCGTCGAGACGAACAATTTGACATATTACACGCGCAAAACAAAGCTACGGATGCAGAGATACGATGCGTCGAACATGCCATGATAATGTAAAATAACTCGGGACTTAGCAGAATTTTGGACCTCGGGGAAAAGTCAACCGGCCGCGGATCTCGCCGGAGTTCGTCGGGGTTGTGGGCTGCGGCGGCCGGAGTTGAAGAGAGAGGCGCCAGGGAGGCGGATCCAGCGCCCCCTTGCCCGGATCCGGCCGGGCGGAGGCCGGCTCAGGCGGAGGAGGCCGGAGGGACCATGGCGGCGAAGGCGGCCGGCAGGATGCGGTGGCCGACGCAGGGGCGGCTTGGCGGCGCGGCCGGGCGCGGAGGCTACCTGCAGGGAGAGGGAGAGAGCTGGTGAGGGAGAGGGAGAGCAGAGGAGAGGGAGAAGAAGGCGGGGCGGCACCGGGCAACGGCGGCCGCCGGCGGAGGTGCGGCCGGGCGCGGAGGCGGCGGCGCGGGAAGAGCTCCGGTGAGCGGTGGCCGGAGTAGAGGGGTGCGCCAGTGAGGGCTGCGGCCACCGGCGCGGTCGGGTGTGTGCGGCGGAGACCTAGGCCGAGCGGGCGGACGGCGGCGGCGGCGCGGGCTCGCACGGGCCCGATCCGGGCCCCGCGGGCCGCGGCGGTGGTGGGAGGAGCTGGGGCGACGTGGCGCAATGCCACTGGCTGCGGGCGCAGTGCGGGTGAGGTGGCACGACCTGATTGGTCCGAGTGAGGTGGAGGTTGGACGTGTCCGGCGGGGCTGGACATGTCCGGCGCGCGGGGGGGAGCGGGGCTAGGGTTTCGTCTGCGAATTCATCTGGGAATTTCGGGGAAGGGGCTAGTTTTATAGGTAGAGGGAGCTAGGAGAGTCCAAATGAGGAGCGGTTTTCGGCCACGCGATCGTGATCGAACGACCGAGAGCATGGAGGGGAGTTAGATGGGTTTTGGGCCACTTTGGAAGGGGTGTTGGGCTGCAAAGAGAAGGGGCTTTACGGTTACCCGGTTAACCGTTGGAGTATCAAACGACCTCCAAATGGCACGAAACTTGACAGGCGGTCTACCGGTGGTATACCAAGGCGACTTGGCAAGGCTCGGTCCATTCCGAGAACGTTTAGCACCCACTCACAACGAGAGACAAAAGGGGGACGCCGGAGAGCATAGGAGCGCCGGATTGCAAAACGGACAACGGGGAAAAGGCTCGGATGCATGAGACGAACACGTATGCAACATGAAATGCACACGATGACATGATAAAATGCAACACACAAGCAAATGACATGGAAACAACGGCGAATAACTGGCAGACACCTGGCGCATCTGAACCGGGGCATTACAACACTCCTCCACTAACAAGAGATCTCGTCCCGAGATCTTAGGACCGAGACGGAAGGGAAAAAGGGATGAGGTGAAACAAGAACTCCAGAGAAGAAGCAAAGAATCGAGAGCACTCGAGAATAAGAGAGGAACGACGAGAATGACGAGAATCGAAAGCTCACGGAATCGGATAGACTGGGAAACAACTCGCTCTAACCGGAGTGGTTAGGATGAGAAAAGAAACGAATAAGACTGAAAGGATTTAGGCAGCATTCCTGCTGAAAATGGAAGGAAAAGAACATGGACTTCACAAGATGGAATGACACTTGACGAGAAGAACAATGCAATGCCTCCGGAAGAATTGAAAGAATTGAATGAAAAGAACTTAGAAGGAAGGATTGAATGGAGTTGTTGAGAAAATCAACAACGAAAGAATAAGCTTGTTGTGGACTTATGGAAAACATCTCAGAAATTATGAGGTGATAACCGACCACAAACGGAAAAGATTGGATAGCTTAGAAGAACGAAGAATTGCAAAACTCCACTTCAAAAGAAAATGAAGATTTACTTGCGCTTCGAGATGCGAGAAGAAAAGATACTTGAATTCCACCAACAAAATCTCGATGAACTCTTGAAGAATGAATTAAATCATGAAGAACCACCTTGAAGAACTCCGGTAACAAAAAGGATGACAAGATAAAAAGAAAGATGAAAAGGATAAGATTAAAGCCTTGCGATGATTTAGATCGAGGTTCTGACGAAATGGCCGAGGAAATTGAACTCCGGAAAAGAAAAGATGGGAAACACTTGGAACTAGAATTTATTCAACAGGAATAAACTCCGAAGGAAGGGATTAATCACTTGGATGAAATAAGAATAAGATTTATTGTATGCTTATCCTTCATCAAATTAAATTGATGACAAGCAGATTTTTCATACTACTTATTCTTCTTGAAAAGGGATTGAGAAGAATATGGCGCAAAACTTGAGAAAGTCTTCATGAACCACCAGTAGGATTGAAAGAACACATGAATCAATATGATGACAAAGGAAAAAGAATCTGAATGAACCACCTGTAGAATTTGGAAATGACTGATGGAAGAGAATGAATCACCGGGAAGAATTAGAGGAACCAATATACTCGAGGGGATTTAGATGCAAAAGGACAAGGAGATCATAAGCTGATTAGAGAACACTTGAACGAAGCACCGGGATAATTGGATAACGGTAGCTGAAAAGTGAGGACGAAGAATTCTTCTGGAACGATGACCTCCGGTGAAAAGAAATGGAAAGACAACTTCTAACATACTCCGGATGGATGAAAAGAATATCTGACAAATGGAATAATTCGAGAGGGTAACAAGAAGCTAGAACCACGAAACTTCAAGAGAACGGACAAGATTTAGAGGAAAAACTCTCCTTCGGTCTTCAAAAGACGACGGGAAACACCACCAAAATTACTGAGATACTCCGGGAGAATGAAAAGTGAAGAGGTTGAGCCAACAATGAAGTGATTTGAAATTGATCTTGGAAGAGGCATCTGACTGATGAAATCCATTCTTACGTCACACTTTGAAAAGAGTTGAGAATAACTCCGGGGAACTTAGAAGAGTCAGGTAAGATCCTGTGAAAGACCTGTGGGTTAGGGCCCACTGAAGAAACACCGTTGAAAAGGGATGATGAACAGATAGATAAAGCATCGGAACAATTGAAATATTTGAATGAGGTGACAACCTCGCATTAATTCGAGCACAGACGAATCTCCTGAGATGTCTTGAACACTCCGGAAGGATAAACTAGTGAGAGGCAAACAAGCAGGGAAAACACTTGAGCCGAGGAAAGAATATAATCACTACCAAAATTAGAATTGAATCCACTGGAAAAGATAAAGAGATGAAGAATGACGCACGAGATGAGAATTCACCGGTTGAAAGATTGAAGAGGTTCCACATGAATGAAATAGATGGTCGAGAGAGAGTCAAACTCCGGGAAGAAAAGGGTGGGAGGGCGGGAAAAACAAAGGCAACTTGGAAGGGAGAACCAACAAATATCTTGAAGAGAAAACACCGGTTGAAATAATTGAGGAAAGAAAGCAAAGACATCGCACGAGTAGTATGGATACTCGATTACGGACTCCGGTTCCGAGAAGAAGAACAGGGAGGGCGGGTGGGAAAATAAAACAACTAAGGATTGAACTCAAAGATGAAGAGGCTCGAGTCGACTTGACGAGAAATGCACCGGACGAAAAGAGATGAGGAACAACTACCGGAAAACCAACTGCGTGATCCTAAAGAAAGTTTGAAAGGGAAGAGGAGTAATTCAAAACACCTACATCAAGATTCCTCACCAGAGCGACGAAGGGGCTGAGGAGTAAAAAGAATTCCTACTCTCCAATATAACTAGACTCAGAAAAAAGTTTTCTTCTAGACTCAACAACGACCAAACTACACATTCAATCAAGGGGGCTCCCATTGTCGGTCGAGGCTCTGGTACCAACTTGTCACGCCCAATATGCGACCCTATCCAAAAGGAACTCGAAGGTCCCACCAAGGATAGACCCGCATATTGAAACGCTTTTGCAAGCTGGATATCATTACATCAACATTACATAATATATGGGGATACATACACGAGGCATACAATGCCACACGAATACAACATCACAATACATCAGAGCATCATCCGGCTACGGATGAATCACAAACAGAAACTCAAACGACATCCACCCGGCTAGCCCAGGCTGCCGACCTGGAACCTATCCCTGATCGAAGAGGCAGAAGAAGAGCTCAACGCAAGCAAGCATCGCTCTCGCGTCATGATCATCGCATGAACCTGTACCTGCAACTGTTGTTGTAGTAAACTGTGAGCCACGAGGACTCAGCAATCCCATTACCATGGGTATCAAGACTAGCAAAGCTTAAAGGGAATGGAAGGGGTAAAGTGGTGAGGCTGCAGCAGCGACTAAGCATATATGGTGGCTAACATACGCAAATAAGAGCGAGAAGAGAGCAAGCAGAACGGTCGTCAACTAGTAATGATCAAGAAGTGATCCTGAACTCCTACTTATGTCAAACATAACCCATAAACCGTGTTCACTTCCCGAACTCCGCTGAAAAGAGACCATCACGGCTACACACGCAGTTGATGCGTTTTAATTCGGATCTGGTGTCAAGTTATCTACAACTGGACATTAACAAATTCCCATCTGCCTATAACCGCAGGCACGGGTTTCAAAAGATTATACCCTGCAGGGGTGTTCCAACTTAGCCCATGACAAGCTCTCGCGATCAACGAAGGAATAGACCTTCTCCCAGGAAGACCCGATCAGACTCGGAATCCCGGTTTACAAGACATTTTGACAATGGTAAAACAAGACCAGCAAAGCCGCCCGATGCGCCGACAATCCCGATAGGAGCTGCACATATCTCGTTCTTAGGGCAACACTGGATGAGACATCCTACGAGTAAAACCAGCCCTCGAGTTGCCCCGAGGTGGCCCCGCAGTCTACTCGGTTCGGACCAACACTTAGACAAGCACTGGCCCGGGGGGGGGGGCTAAAATAAAGATGACCCTCGGGTTGGCCGACCCAAGGGAAATGGGATAGGTGGTGGTGAGGCAAATGGTAAAACCAAGGTTGGGCCTTGCTGGAGGAGTTTTATTCAAAGCGAACTGTCAAGGGGGTCCCATAAATCACCCGACCGCGTAAGGAACGCAAAATCCGAGAACATAACACCAGTATGACGGGAACTAGGGCGGCAAGAGTGGAACAAAACATTAGGCAAAAGGCCGAGTCTTCCACCCTTTACCAAGTATATAGATGCATTAATAATATAAGAGATATTGTGATATCCCAACCAAAATCCTGTTCACCATGGGGCAATCTTCAACTTCACCTACAACTAGCAACACTATAAGAGGGCTGAGCAAAGCGGTAACATAGCCAAACAACGGTTTGCATAGGAAATGTGTCAAAGGTTAGAGGTTCATGGCAATTTGGGATGGCTTGAAGAACATGTGATAGGTAACGCAACATAGCGATAGAACGAAGCAACTAGCATAGCAATGATAGTAGTGAGATCCAGGGTAGCGGTCATCTTGCCTGAAATCCCGCAAGGAAGAAGAACGAGTCCATGAAGAAGACAAACGGATGAAGCCGAACCAACCGAAGACGAATGAATCCTCACGAACGCAACGAAACAGGAACTATCGAAAAGAAGCACACAACATGATAAACACACCACACATGAACAAGGCATGATGCACAACAAGCATGATGCATGACAAAGCTACATGAAGCTACTCATGGCAAGAGATGATGCAAACAAGAGCAACCCATCAAGGCAAGTTTAAATGAGGCCGGGAACAACACCTAACAATTCCGGTAAGTCCTCATATGCATATTTCGAAATTGGTCCAGATCTGAATAAACCTTATGTTCAAGTAGTTAAACATCAAGTTAAGATGCACCAAGATGATCTACACGAGATTCTAGTCAAGTTACATATAAAGTTCATTTAGTTCGGAGCTACGGCCTAGAAGATATGAGCAAAACAAGTTAAACATGGCATTGATGCAAAATGCACCCAAACATCAAGCAAACACCTCAAAACAAGGATTCAACATGATAATATGAGGCTACATGCAATTCTAAGCAAGTTTCATATAGAGCACACTCCAAACGGAGCAACGGTTCAACACACACACACTATACAAGTCATAGCAACAATCTGTCCAAAACAGCAACTAGGCATATTGCAAGCATCAAAACAACATGCTACAGCACCCCAACAGAAAAACAAAAGCCATGGGCATGATGTACAGGTAAAGCATTACAAAACATGAACACTGAGCTATCTCCAGAAATCACTAGAACATGCTCAAACACACATGATAAGATTGCAAGTTATAACAATTTCAGGCTTTGCAGAAAATAACATCACGATGCAATGTTTAGAGCTATCAAACGACATGTTACAGGAACTTATCATGGCAAACAAAGCCATGGCATGAATCTACTAATTGCATAGATCAAAAGTCCCTTAATGACCATAAGCCAAAAAGGATCAGAAAATATGATGGCACCCATGTAAACATGGCAAGTTATTATACAGATTCAAACATGGCAGGAACATAATTATGAAGGCATGTAGATGAGCTTGTACCACTCCCCACAGAGCATTACATGGCATGTCAAGGCAACCAACAGTATGAAGGCATGTTTGTGAAGCTAAGCATGGCAATATCAAGGTCATAGGATGCATGGATCACTAGGAAAACACATGGTAACAAGTGAACTTAATGTTAACAGGCTGACAGCAACATTATGACGCAACTTTGGAGCAAGATATGAACAAGGTACAGCAAGCTATAAATGCTACCAGGGGCATGTATGGTTAGAGGATGACATGTAGATCAAAACATGTTTATAGAACATCTCCAGATTATGCATAGAATGACTAGTAGCAACATGTTTATATAGCATCACGAAATAACAGATTCAGCCTAGCAAAACAGCAACATCATGAACCCTACTTAACAAGCTCGATTCACTCACCACAAGTCATTGCATGACAAGATAAGCATATCATCATCAAGAAGACATGTTTATGTAACAAACCAAGTCAAGAACAAGTCCATAGCATGAAAGGATCAACAATAGCAAGCTTGGCCAAATTGAATAACACGTAAACAATCTGCCAGGAAACATTTTGAAGCAAAAGTAGAGCACGAAAATGACATGCTAGTCTACTCCATAATTGCAACAAAGGGCATGAATGGATAGACAATAACCGCATGTTCAAAACACCCTTACTGAAGTATCTCAAAATATGCATGGATCACTCTGTAGCATCAAGTTTACATGGCATCAAAATAACAGCAGAACAGGGACTGAATTTAGCAACATCACGATGCCTAGTTTGCATGCTTGTGCTAGTCACCACATTGATCAAAAAAAATACATGGTAAGCACCTCTGTAAAGAAGACATGGCATAGTTCAAAACACATGAAGACATCAACCTCATAGGATGCACACATCAATCATGGCAAAAAAAGACAAATGAGCTCGTTCTGATAACAGACAGCAGAAAACATCATGAAGCACTCTTACAACGATGATTTGGGCGTCGAGATGACCTCAAATGAATATGATGCAGTGGTATGAAATGATGTACTCGTTGAGGCGAACAATTTTACATATTACACGTGCAAAACGGAGCTACGGATGCAGAGATACGATGCGTCGAACATGCCATGATAATGTAAAATAACTCGGGACTTAGCAGAATTTTGGACCTCGGGGAAAAGTCAACCGGCCGCGGATCTCACCGGAGTTCGTCGGGGTTGCGGACTGCGGCGGCCGGAGTTGAAGAGAGAGGCGCCAGGGAGGCGGATCCAGCGCCCCCTTGCCCGGATCCGGCCGGGGCGGAGGCTGGCTGAGGCGGAGGAGGCCGGAGGGAGCATGGCGGCGAGGGCGGCCGACAGGAGGCGGTGGCCGGCACGGGGGCGGCTCGGCGGCGCGGCCGGGCGCGGAGGCTACCTGCAGGGAGAGGGAGAGAGCTGGTGAGGGAGAGGGAGAGCAGAGGAGAGGGAGAAGAAGGCGGGGCGACATCGGGCAACGGCGGCCGCCGGCGGAGGCGCGGCCGGGCGCGGAGGCAGTGGCGCGGGAAGAGCTCCGGTGAGCGGTGGCCGGAGCAGAGGGGTGCGCCGGTGAGGGCTGCGGCCACCGGCGCGGTCGGGTGTGGGCGGCGGAGATCTGGGCCGAGCGGGCGGACGGCGGCGGCGGCGCGGGCTCGCGCGGGCCCGATCCGGGCCCCACGGGCCGCGGCGGTGGTGGGAGGAGCTGGGGCGACGTGGCGCAACGCCACTGGCTGCGGGCGCGGCGCGGGTGAGGTGGCACGACCTGATTGGTCCGAGTGAGGTGGAGGTTGGACGTGTCCGGCGGGGCTGGACATGTCCGGCGCGCGGGGGGGGGGGGGAGCGGGGCTAGGGTTTCGTCTGCGAATTCATCCGGGAATTTCGGGGAAGGGGCTGGTTTTATAGGTAGAGGGAGCTAGGAGAGTCCAAATGAGGAGCGGTTTTCGGCCACGCGATCGTGATCGAATGACCGAGAGCATGGAGGGGAGTTAGATGGGTTTTGGGCCACTTTGGAAGGGGTGTTGGGCTGCAAAGAGAAGGGGCTTTACGGTTACCCGGTTAACCGTTGGAGTATCAAACAACCTCCAAATGGCACGAAACTTGACAGGCGGTCTACCGGTGGTATACCAAGGCCACTTGGCAAGGCTTGGTCCATTCCGAGAACGTTTAACACCCACTCACAACGAGAGACAAAAGGGGGACGCCGAAGAGCATAGGAGCGCCGGATTGCAAAACGGACAACGGGGAAAAGGCTCGGATGCATGAGACGAACACGTATGCAACATGAAATGCACACGATGACATGATAAAATGCAACAAGCAAGCAAATGACATGGCAACCACGGCGAATAACTGGCAGACACCTGGCGCATCTGAACCGGGGCGTTACAAGGGTTTAGCCTCTCTGATCTCGTGGTAGATCTACTCTTGTACTACCCATATCATCAATATTAATCAAGCAGGAGTAGGGTTTTACCTCCATCGAGAGGGCCCGAACCTGGGTAAAAACATCGTGTCCCTTGTCTCCTGTTACCATCCGCCTAGACGCACAGTTCGGGACCCCCTACCCGAGATCCGCCGGTTTTGACATCGACAGTTGGGTTTTACCTTAATGAATCTTTAGTAGTTGCGGACGCTTGCTAGAGTTCCAATCATAAGTGCATATGATCCAAGTAGATAAAGTATATTAGCTTATGCCCCTCCCTCAAATAGAATTGCAATAGTGATTATCGGTCTAGTAACATAGTCAAATGCTTAGGGACAATTCCACAACTCCTACCACCACTTTTCCACACTCGCTATATTTACTTTATTGCTTGTTTATCTAAACAGCCCCTAGTTTATATTTACGTGTTATTTATTATCTTGCAAACCTATCCTATCACACCTACAAAGTACTTCTAGTTTCATACTTGTTCTAGGTAAAGCGAACGTCAAGCGTGCGTAGAGTCGTATCAGTGGTTGATAGGACTTGAGAGAGTATTTGTTCTACCTTTAGCTCCTTGTTGGGTTCGACACTCTTACTTATCGAAAGAGGCTACAACTATCCCGTATACTTGTGGGTTATCAAGACCTTTTTTTGGCGCCGTTGCCAGGGAGTCATAGCGTGGGGTGAATATTCTCGTGTGTGCTTGTTTGCTTTATCACTAAGTAATTTTTATTTGCTGTTCTAAGTTGTTCTCTATCTTTAGTTATGGATATGGAACGCAAAATACCAAAAAAATTAGGTGTACTTGCTACTCATGGAGATGGGGTAACTCCTAAAACCCTCGATTCCAATTATGTGAAAGATATTATGTACTACTTTGATAATCCTGAGAAAACCCCATTCAAATTTATAATGGGAGACACGTTGGATCAACGTGAATACTTTAGGTATTATCGCTCGACACAAAAAGGAAAACTATTATGGGATCAATTTATTATGTTGCGTTGGTATGCTCGCCAACTATGCTTGAGATATGATATTACTTGTTGCTCTAGGATGAAGGCTCCACACCTTCCCTTTTCATGCAAATTTAATGATAATTAAACCTTAGCTTCTTTTGCTAATGGTATATATGATTACTATGATGTGGAACAAATAGAAGAATTTGTTGCTTTTAAGCTGCTTATGGAATTGAATCTTTGTTTGAAAAGTATGAAGCTTTTGATGATGATGGTGTTTATAGGCCTGAAAATCTTTCTATACTTAGATATTGCTATGAAAATTATCAATACAATTACTATATTAATGCATTTATTGAGAAAGTCTCCGCTGTCCAAGAAGAGACTAATATTTTGCAGGAAGTTGTGGAAGAAGAAATTGATGAAACTGTGAGCTCATTGGATGAAAAAGATGATGAGAGAGCGAAGAACAAAAGGAGGAAGAGTGGATTGATCACCCGTGCCCGCCTTCTAATGAGAGTAACTCTTCAACTCATACATTGTTTAATTCCCCTTCATGCTTACCGAAGGATGATTGCTATGATCCCGTTGATTCTCTTGAAATATCCCTTTTTGATGATGCTTGCTATGCTTGTGGCCAAGATGCCAATATGAATTATGCTTATGGAGATGAACTTGCTATAGTTCCTTATGTTAAACATGAAATTGTTGCTATTGCACCCACGCATGATAGTCCTATTATCTTTTTGAATTCTCCAAACTACACTATATCGGAGAAGTTTGTGCTTATTAAGGATTATATTGATGGGTTGCGTTTTACTACTACACATGATGATTTTGATAGATATAATATGCATGTGCTTGCTGCTCCTACTTGCAATTATTATGAGAGAGGAACTATTTCTCCACCTCTCTATGTTTCTAGTATGATAAAATTGCAAGAAACTATTTATACTATGCATTGGCCTTTACTTGGTGTGCATGAATTGTTCTTTTATGACATGCCGATGCATAGGAAGAGAGTTAGACTTTGTTGTTGCATGATATATGTTACTTTGTGCTCACTACAAAATTGCAAATCGTTGTTAATTAAAATTGGCTTTGATATACCTTGGGATCCGGGTGGATTCATTACTTGAGCACTAAAATGCCTAGCTTAATGGCTTTAAAGAAAGCGCTGCCAGGGAGACAACCCGGAAGTTTTAGAGAGTCATTTATTTATGTTGAGTGCTTTTATATAGTTTAAAAACAAAAAAAAGAGGGGAACCTAAAAACTTTTCAAAAAGGAAAGTGAAAGTGAGAAAGGCAAGCATTGTTGAAGTGGGAGAGCTCCTTGAACTTTGTTCATGCTCACGGAAACTTTGTGAATCTTGATTACATAAACTTTTCATCAAAAATAATTACCCCCTTGTATAATTCCATTGTATTATAAAAAATAATGTGCCGAGGTTTTCCTTTAGGATGTTTACAATGCTTGTTGGTTTGTACGGTGTAGGACAGAAACTTTGGCTGTAGTGCACGATTTTACATTTTTAACTGGAACATCAATTGGTTCTGATTCCTTTTTCACTGTCTTTCTATACAACTTGTTTAGTTTTACTAATTTTGGTAGAATTGTTGGGGTACCATAAGTATGGTGGATGTTCAGATTGCTACAGACTGTTCTGTTTTTGACAAATTCTGTTTTTGATCCATAGTTTGCTTGTTTTGATGAAACTATCAATTTATATCAGTGGATTAAGCCATGGAAAAGCTATATTACAGTAGACACAATGAAAAAACAAAATATGAATTGGTTTACTACAGTACTTAGAGTAGTGATTTCCTTTATTATACTAACGGATCTTACCGAGTTTTCTGTTGAAGTTTTGTGTGGATGAAGTGTCTAGTCGAGGATGTATCGATATGGGGAAAAGGAAGAGAGGCAAGAGCTCAAGCTTGGGGATTCCCGAGGCAACCCAAGTAAATATTCAAGGAGACTCAAGCATCTAAGCTTGGTGATGCCCCGGAAGGCATCCCCTCTTTCTTCAACAAGTATCGGTATGTTTTTGGATTCGTTTCATTCATGCATTATGTGCAAGTCTTGGAGCGTCTTTTGCATTTAGTTTTCACTTTTATTTTATGCACCATGCTGGTATGAGATAGTCCTTGGTTGATTTATAGAATGCTCATTGCACTTCACTTAAATCTTTTGAGTACGACTTTATAGAATGCTTCATGTGCTTCACTTATATCAATTGAAGTTTGGATTGCCTGTTTCTCTTTACTTAGAAAACCGCCATTTGTAGAATGCTCTTTCGCTTCACTTATATTTGTTAGAGCATGGGCATATCTTTTGTAGAAAGAATTAAACTCTCTTGCTTCACTTATATCAATTTAGAGAGATGATAGGAATTGGTCATTCACATGGTTAGTCATAAAATCCTACATAAACTTGTAGATCTCTGAATATGATATGTTTGATTCCTTGCAATAGTTTTGCGATATAAAGATGGTGATATTAGAGTCATGCTAGTGGGTGGTTGTGGATTGTAGAGACAATTGTGTTGAGGTTTTCAAGTCCCGTAGCATGCACATATGGTAACCGTTGTGTGACAAATTTGAAGCATGGGGTGTTTCTTTGATTGTCTTCCTTATGAGTGGCGGTCGGGGACGAGCGATGATCTTTTCCTACCAATCTATCCCCCTAGGGGCATGCATAGTAGTACTTTGCTTTGAGGGCTAATAATCTTTTGCAATAAGTATATGAGTTCTTTATGACTAATGTGAGTCCATGGATTATACACACTTTTACCTTTCCATCAGTGCTAGCCTCTTCGGTACCGTGCATTGCCCTTTCTCACCTCGAGAGTTGGTGCAAACTTCACTGGTGCATCCAAACCCTGTGATATGATACGCTCTATCACACATAAGCTTCATTTTATCTTCCTCAAAACAGCCACCATACCTACCTATCATGGCATTTCCATAGCCATTCCGAGATATATTGCCATGCAACTTCCATCATCATCATATACATGACTTGAGCATTCATTGTCATATTGCTTTGCATGATTGTAAGATAGCTAGCATGATGTTTTCATGGCTTGTCCGTTTTTTGATGTCATTGCTACCCTAGATCACTTCACATCCCGGTACACCGCCGGAAGCATTCATATAGAGTCATATCTTTGTTCCAGTATCGAGTTGTAATATTGAGTTGTAACTAAATAAAAGTGTGATGATCATCATTATAGAGCATTGCCCCATGAAAAGAAAGAAAAAAGAAAAAAAAGAAAAAAAGGAAGGCCAAAGAAGCCTAAATAAAAAAGGGGGCCAAAGAAGCCCACCCAAAAAGAAAAAAGAAGAAAAAAAGAAAAAAAATAAAAAGAAAAGGGGCTATGTTACTATCCTTTTTCCACACTTGTGCTTCAAAGTAGCACCATGTTCTTCATATAGAGAGTCTCTTATGTTGTCACTTTCATATACTAGTGGGAATTTTTCATTATAGAACTTGGCTTGTATATTCCAACGATGGGCTTCCTCAAATGCCCTAGGTCTTCATGAGCAAGCAAGTTGGATGCACACCCACTTAGTTTTCAGTTTGAGCTTTCATACACTTATAGCTCTTAGTGCATCCATTGCATGGCAATCCCTACTCCTCACATTGACATCAATTGATCGACATCTCCATAGCCCGTTGATTAGCCGCGTCGATGTGAGACTTTCTCCCTTTTTGTCTTCTCCACATAAGCTCCATCATTATATTCTATTCCACCTATAGTGCTATATCCATGGCTTGCGCTCATGTATTGCGTGAGGGTTGAAAAAGCTGAAGCGCGTTAAAAATTACGAACCAATTGCTCGGCTTGTCATCAGGGTTGTGCATGATGGGAGTATTTTTGTGTGACGAAAATGAAGCATGGCCAAACTATATGATTTTGTAGGGATAAGCTTGCTTTTGCCTTGTTGTTTTGAAAAGACATGATTGCTTTATTAGTATGCTCAAAGTATTATTGTTTTTATGTCAAATGATAGACTATCGCTTTGAATCACTCGTATCTTAATATTCATGACATGATTAGACATATGATCAAGATTATGCTAGGTAGCATTCCACATCAAAAAATTTCTTTTTTATCATTTACCTACTCGAGTACGAGCAGGAATTAAGCTTGGGGATGCTGATATGTCTCCGTCGTATCTATAATTTTTGATTGTTCCATGCCAATATTCTAGAAACTTTCATATTCTTTTGGCAACTTTTTATACTATTTTTTGGGACTAACATATTGATCTAGTGCCAGTGTCGGTTCCTGTCTGTTGCATGTTTTATGTTTCGCAGAAACCCCATATCAAACGGAATCCAAACGGGATAAAAATGGACGGAGAATTATTTTGGAATATTTGGGATTTTCCGGAGGAAGAATCAACGCGAAACAATGTCCGAGGTGACCACGAGACAGGGGGGCGCGCCCACCCTCCCTGGGCGCGCCTGGCACTCTCGTGGGACACCCGTAAGGCGGTTGATGCCCTTCTTTTGCCGCAAGAAAGCTAATTTTACGAGAAAAATCTGGGTGAAAGATTCACCCCAATCGGAGTTACGGATCTCCAGATATAAAAGAAACGGTGAAGGGGTAGAATCTGAGAATGCAGAAACAGAGAGATAGATCCAATCTCGGAGGGGCTCTCGCCCCTCCCAAGCCATGGGAGCCAAGGACCACAGGGGAAACCCTTCTCCCATCTAGGGAGGAGGTCAAGGAAGAACAAGAAGAAGGGGGCCTCTCTCCCCCTTGCTTCCGGTGGCGCCGGAGCGCTGCCGGGGGCTATCATCATCACCGCGCTCTTCACCAACACCTCCGTCATCTTCACCAACATCTCCATCACCTTCCCCCTTCTATATTCAGCGGTCCACTCTCCTGCAACCCGCTGTACCCTCTACTTGAACATGGTTCTTTATGCTTCATATTATTTTCCAATGATGTGTTGCCATCCTATGATGTCTAAGTAGATTTTTGTTGTCCTATCGGTGATTGATGAATTGCTATGATTGGTTTGAGTTGCATGTTTTATTATTGGTGCTGTCCTATTGTGCCTTCCATGTCGCGCAAGCGTGAGGGATTCCCGCTGTAGGGTGTTGCAATACGTTCATGATTCTTTTATGGTGGGTTGCTTGAGTGACAGAAGCATAAACCCGAGTAAGGGGATTGTTGCGTATGGGATAAAGGGGACTTGATACTTTAATGCTATGGTTGGTTTTTACCTTAATGAATCTTTAGTAGTTGCGGACGCTTGATAGAGTTCCAGTCATAAGTGCATATGATCCAAGTAGAGAAAGTATGTTAGCTTATGCCCCTCCCTCAAATAGAATTGCAATAGTGAGTATCGGTCTAGTAACGTAGTCAATTGCTTAGGGACAATTCCACAACTCATACCACCACTTTTCCCTACTCGCTATATTTACTTTATTGCTTATTTATCTAAACAACCCCTAGTTTGTATTTACGTGTTCTTTATTATCTTGCAAACCTATCCTATCACACCTACAAAGTACTTCTACTTTCATACTTGTTCTAGGTAAAGCGAACGTCAAGCGTGCATAGAGTCGTATCAGTGGCCGATAGGACTTGAGAGAGTATTTATTCTACCTTTAGCTCCTCGTTGGGTTCGACACTCTTACTTATCGAAAGAGGCTACAACTATCCCGTATACTTGCGGGTTATCAGTACCTCCCTGCTAAACTTATAGCAAGGCACACATCAGGTCTAGTACATAGCATAGCATACATGATATAACCTATGGCTGAGGCATGGGGAATGACTTTCATCTTCTCTCTATCTTTTGCAGTGGTTGGGCATTGAGTTTGACTCAATTTCACACCTTGTATCACAGGCTAGAACCCTTTCTTTGATTGATCCATTTTGAACTTCTCCAAAACTTTATCAAGGTATGTGCTTTGTGAAAGTCCTATCAAGCCTCTTGATCTATCTCTACAGATCTTGATGCCCAATATATAAGCAGCTTCACCGAGGTCTTTCATTGAAAAACTTTTATTCAAGTATCCTTTTATGTTATTCAGAAATTATACATCATTTCCAATCAACAATATGTCATCCACATATAATATTAGAAATGCTATAGAGCTCCCACTCACTTTCTTGTAAATACAGGCTTCTCCACAAGTCTGTATAAAACCATATGCTTTGATCACCTCAACAAAGCGTATGTTCCAACTCCGAGATGCTTGCACCAGTCCATAAATGGATCGCTGGAGCTTGCACACTTTGTTAGCACCTTTAGGATCGAGAAAACCTTCTGGTTGTATCATATACAACTCTCCTTTAAGAAATCCATTAAGGAATGCAGTTTTGACATCCATTTGCCAGATTTCATAATCGTAAAATGCGGCAATTGCTAACATGATTCGGATAGACTTAAGCATCGCTACGGGTGAGAAAGTCTCATCGTAAAACTCCTTGAACTTGTCGAAAACCTTTTGCGACAAGTCGAGCTTTATATATAGTAACATTACCATAAACTTCAGTCTTCTTCTTGAAGATCCATTTATTCTCCATGGGTCGCCGATCATCGGGCAAATCCACCAAAGTCCATACATTGTTCATACATGGATCCTATCTCAGATTTCATGGCCTCAAGCCATTTATCAAAATCTGGGCTCATCATAGCTTCTTCATAGTTCATAGGTTTGTCATGGTCAAGTAACATGACTTCTAGAACAGGATTACCGTACCACTCTGGTGCACATCATGCTCTAGTTGACCTACGAGGTTCTGTAGCAGCTTGATCTGAAGTTTCATGATCATTATCATTATCTTCCTCTCCAGTTGGTGTAGGCATCACGGGAACTGATTTCTCGGATGAGCTACTTTCCAAACTGAGAGAAGGTAAAATAACCTCATTAAGTTCTACATTCCTCCCACTCACTTCTTTCGAGAGAAACTCCTTCTCTAGAAAGGTTCCGTTCTTGGCAACAAAGATCTTGCCTTCGGATCTGTGGTCGAAGGTGTACCCAATTGTTTCCTTAGGGTATCCTATGAAGACACACTTATCCAATTTGGGTTTGAGCTTATCAGACCGAAGCTTTTTGACATAAGCATTATATCCCCAAACTTTAAGAAACGACAACTTAGGTTTGTTGCCAAACCACAGTTCATACGGTGTCGTCTCAACGGATTTTGACGGTGCCCTGTTTAACGTGAATGCAGCTGTCTCTAATGCATAACCCCAAAATGATAATGGTAAATTGATAAGAGACATCATATATCGCACTATATCTAATAAAGTGTGGTTACAATGTTCGGACACACCATTACGCTATAGTGTTCCAAGTGGAGTGAGCTGTGAAACTATTCCACATTGTTTTAAATGAAGGCTAAACTCGTAACTCAAATATTCGCCTCCATGATCATATCGTAGAAACTTTATTTTCTTGTTACGATGATTCTCCACTTCACTCTGGAATTCTTTGAACTTTTCAAATGTTTCAGACTTGTGTTTCATTAAGTAGATACACCCATATCTACTCAAATCATCCGTGAAGGTCAAAAAATAATGATACTCGTCACGAGCCTCAACACTCATCGAACCGCATACATCGGTATGTATTATTTCCAATAAGTCATTAGGTCGGTCCATTGTTCTGGAGAACGGAGTTTTAGTCATCTTGCCCATAAGGCACGGTTCGCAAGTATCAAATGATTCATAATCAAGTGATACCAAAAGTCCATCTGCATGGAGTTTCTTCATGCGCTTTACACCAATATGACCCAAGCGGCAGTGCCACAAATAAGTTGCATCATCATTTTCTACTTTGCATCTTTTGGCATCAATATTATGAATACTTGTATCACCACGATCAAGATTCAACAGAAATAGACCACTCTTCAAGGGTGCATGACCATAAAACATATTACTCATATAAATAGAACAACCATTATTCTCTGATTTAAATAAATAACCGTCTCGCACTAAACAAGATCCAGATATAATGTTCATGCTCCACTCTGGCACCAAATAACAATTATTCAGGTCTAAAACTAATCCCGAAGGTAGATGTAGAGGTAGCGTGCCGACGGCGATCATGTCGACGATGGAACCATTCTCGACGTGCATCGTCACATCATCCTTAGCCAATATTCATTTAATCCATAGTCCTTGTTTTGAGTTACAAATATGAGCAAGCGAACCGGTATCAAATACCCAGGCACTACCACGAGAATTAGTAAGGGACACATCAATAACATGTATATCAAATATACCTTTGTTCACTTTGCCATCCTTCTTATCCGCTTCCAGTGACCAGTCCATTTACAATAGAAGCACTTAGTTTCAAACTTGGGTCCATTTTTGGGTTTCTTCCCGAGAGTGACAACCTGCTTGCCATTCTTCTTGAAGTTCCCCTTCTTACCCTTGCCCTTCTTCTTGAAACTAGTGGTCTTGTTAACCATCAATACTTGATGCTCCTTCTTGATTTCTACCTCCGCAGCTTTTAGCATTGCGAAGAGCTCGGGAATAGTCTTTTCCATCCCCTGGATATTTGTGAAACCCCCGATTCAATCGTACACTAATCATACATGCAAATGTGTATGATCAAGATCAGGGACTCACGGGAAGATATCACAACACAACTCTAGACACAAATAAAATAATACAATCTTTATATTACAAGCCAGGGGCCTTGAGGGCTTGAATACAAGCTCGTTACACAAGAGTCAGCGGAAGCAACAATATCTGAGTACAAACATAAGTTAAACAAGGATGCCTTAAGAAGGCTAGCACAAAAGCAACACGATTGAAGAGGCAAGGCCTCCTGCCTGGGACCTCCTAACTACTCCTGGTCATCGTCGGTCTCCACGTAGCAGTATCCATCGGTGGTGGTGTCGGTGTCAAAACCGGCGGATCTCGGGTAGGGGGTCCCGAACTGTGCGTCTAAGACTAATGGTAACAGGAGGCAGGGGACACGATGTTTACCCAGGTTCGGGCCCTCTCAATGGAGGTAAAACCCTACTTCCTGCTTGATTGATCTTGATGATATGAGTATTACAAGAGTTGATCTACCACGAGATCAGAGAGGCTAAACCCTAGAAGCTAGCCTATGGTATGATTGTTGTTGTTGTCCTATGGACTAAACCCTCCGGTTTATATAGACACCGGAGGGGGCTAGGGTTACACAGAGTCGGTTACAGAGGAGGAGATCTACATCCGAATCGCCAAGCTTGCCTTCCACGCCAAGGAGAGTCCCATCCGGACATTGGATGAAGTCTTCTGTCTTGTATCTTCGTAGTCCAACAGTCCGGCCAAAGTATATAGTCCGGCTGTCCAGATACCCCCTTATCCAGGACTCCCTCAGTAGCCCCTGAACCAGGCTTCAATGACGATGAGTCCGGCACGTAGATTGTCTTCGGCATTGCGAGGCGGGTTCCACCTCCAAATACTCCAAAATTAATTCCGAACACAAGGACCGTGTCCGGCTCTATAAGATAAATTCCATATACCACCGTAGAGAGAATAATAATCCACGAATCTGATCTGCTGACAATTCCTTGTGGTGTGACATCACGCCATGGCTCGGTAACTTATTCGAACCGTTTTTACAACCTGCTCCCGCACACATCGCGAGGCGGTTTCTTTGGCACGTCCTGTCAAAGCAGAGATCGTGTCCCCTTATCGCGGGATCTCCATTAATACAGGTATGGGTAACCCAACCAGCGCCATCAATCGAGGCGCTTGGAAAGATAATTGATTTCGAGAGGCAAGTGGGGAGGCGCACATTCTACATTGCCTTTATAAAGGGATAGAGATCTCCCGTTTTCACCCATGCCCTCTTCCTCCTTTGGTCATCCGTTCTCGCACCCTTGAGCTCCAGGGCCCAAGTTCTCACCTTCTCTGTAGGACTGCACCATGTCCGGAGCGGGAGGCAAGTGGATGGCCTCCTCTGTCACAGAGGAGAACATCACCAAGCTTCGGGAAGCCGGATACCTGGCCGAGAACATCACACACAGGCTTCCAACAGAGGGACAGATTACCCCCACTCCGAAGTCTCGGGAGAGAGTAGTATTTCTCCCTCATTTCATCCGCGGACTAGGGTTTCCACTCCACCAGTTTGTCCGCGAGCTTATGTACTACTATGGGCTAGATTTTCACGATCTGGCCCCGAATTTCGTCCTCAACATCTCGGCATTCATCGTCGTGTGCGAGGCATTCCACCGCATCAAGCCCCACTTCGACCTATGGTTGAAGATCTTCTGCGTGAAGCCAAAGATCATGAGCGGCCAACAGGCGGAGTGCGGAGGTGCCATGGTGGGCAAGATGCCCAACGTCACATGGCTCGACGGCTCCTTCGTGGAGACTGTGAAGGGGTGGAAATCAGGGTGGTTCTACATCACCGAGCCGTGCGACGCCAACTGGGTGGCGGCCCCAAATTCAGATACGGAATCCCCACGCGGCTCACTTCTTGGGAGAAGAAGGGCCTGGCCTGGGGCGAACCCACAGAGCTGGCCGGACTCGAGACCTGCATCCGAAGTATGAGGGACAAGAAGATCAAGCTTGTCAATGTGGTCTAGGTCATGCTCATTTGCCGGATTCTCCCGTGTCAAAGACGGGCATTTGATATGTGGGAGTTTGACCCGGCCGAATACCAGATGCTGCTAGAGCTCTTCGACACAACGCACAAAGAAATCTAGAAGGCATTGTTCAAGACCGGCGAAGTCCCTCCTCCCCTTTTCGAGGACCGGGGGCTCAGCGCAAGCCGCCTCGCCAATCCGGTAAGTCCTCTAGTTATTTGTAAGATATTTCCTTCCTGGTATGTTCGTGGGAAGATTCTTAGGTCACTATACTGACCGAACAGGATTAGGTGGAGACGGAGGAGTAGATTAACTGTCCGGCTCCATTGCCTGAGGACCCAGTGAGTGCACTACTAGCGGAGATGCTGGTTCCGACGCCTTACAAGGTGCCAGAGAAAAAGGCTGAAAAGAAGGCCGTAGGGACCCGTAAGGGTCTCTGGTGCGAAGCCGCACCAGACGCCTCGCCAGAAGAGGACGAGGAGCACTCCTCCACGAAGGGGAGGAGATGAAGAAGAAGAAGGCCGCCTCAACTAAGGGGGCCGGAGGGTCCAAGACGGTGGCCGCGGGGACTAGGAAAGGTCCCCGGTGCAAGGCCGTGATAGAGTCGTCATCGGAAGACGACGAGGAAGATTCTTCCCCCGAAGATGGGGGAGAACATGAAGAAATGCCTCCCCCCTGTTCTATGGAGGAGAAGAAGAGGAAGGCCGCCCCGTCAGGGGAGGCCGGGACACCGAAGAAGGGGAAGGTGTCCCTTCCTGATCACTCCACTACCACCGCTTTCAGCAACAAGGAGTGGCTGCCCAGGGGCAAGCCCCGGGCGAGGTCGTAAGTATCCACATTCATAGTACTTTCCGTGCGACTTTGACCTCATGGTTTATAATGACGCCAGACATGTTTATGCAGTCCGACCGGGTTCAATCTCGAGGAGTCCTCTTCGGAGGAGTCTCTAAATGATTCAGAGATGAATTCGCTCCCGACGGCAACCTCCCCATGACCTGCGGATGACAACAAGGTGTTGTCCTGGAGGATGCCAGAGCAGGAGGTGATGGCTCCGGAGATGCCCCAAGGCAAAATCTCGGGCGCCGGACACATGGGGGATGGGAACCCCATGGATCATGCTGACGGGGGCCACAGCAAGCCTGGCTCCCAGCCAGTTACTGCACCGGAGCCTACAAAGGTTCCGGATTCCAGTAAGCAGTCCCTCGTGAAGGAGGGCGAGCTGGCCGTGCCGATGACCTCTGCCCAGCTGGAGGCATCGGATAATTTGTTGGAAGTGCTTCGAGGCGCTTCCATCGAGGATGAACACCGTACACTTATGGGTACGGTGATTGAGAAGGTTCGGTCCGCCAAGGGCGGTTTGACTGAAGCCTGCACCAGACTACTAACAGTCTTTGAGGTAAGGAAAGTGTGAGAAAATATCACCCGATAGATAGTAGCCCCTGATACTCTAGTTGGTGTTCGGAAAGAATAGCCAAATGGAGGGTCAACTAGAAAACCGCAGGAAGCTAATGGTATTTGTCTAAATGAATCAAACAGGCACTGCTGCTGACCGCCACTGCACGCACGGCTAAGGTTGCCGGACTCAAGCGCGAACAGGGGCATGCCAAAGAAGAGCTCGGCCTCGTGAAGAAGCAGCTCGAGGCGAACAAAGGTAAAAGAAACCCCGTCCATATGTCATATAGAGGATAAAAAGTTGGTGATGCTAAGAAAAAGCATCATGGCTTTTGATAGGGACCGCGACCGAAGTGGCGGCCCTAAAGGAAGCGCTGTCCGCGGCCGAAGCCAGGGCGTATACGGAGCGCGCCGAGCGAGAGAAGCAAGGTGCCCGGGTGGGAGAGGTACAGCAGGAGCTCCAGGAGCTCGGTAAGAAGTTCGGCTCCCTGGAGCATGACTACAAGACGCAAGCGTCTGAGCTTGCAAAGGCCCTCCAGAGCACGGCCGACGCCAAGGCCGAAGCCCAAAAGGCCCTCCAGGAAATCCAGGCGGCGAAGAAGATAGAGGAGGGTAAGGCATTCTTTATGCAAAGAAAGCATGTGGAGGAGTCATTTCTTTTACTCACATGAATCCGGAGCTCTCGAGGGGCGTTCGCAGATCTGCCACGCAGCATTTTTGATGCCGCGGAGTTCTATCGCGCTGAAGAGGGGAGCTCTACGGAGAAGCTGTTCTGGTCCCAATATACTGGGGACGAACACCCTATGGCTCTGAGTGACCAACTGAAGCAGCTGGTCGAACTCCACAATGCGGCCGAACAGGCCATGAGGGACCTCATAGTTCGGATGTGGCCTGGCGAGCCCCTGCCCAGCAGCTACTTTGGCCTGGTGAAGCGAATGGTGCATGCCTGTCCATAGCTAGAAGTTATCAAGCAGTCCGTATGTATTGAGGGTGCCCGACGGGCCTTTGCCCGCACGAAGGTGCATTGGGGCAAACTGGATCCTGAGCAACTCGTGAAGGATGGACCCCCGAAGGGCAAGGAGCATCATTACCCCGAGATGTGTTATAGTGGCGTTATGAGAGGCGCTCGTCTTGTGGCGGATGAATGTCCTAAGAACATTATTTTCGAGTAAATGTACTCGTGTCGTCTGTGTAATACGAGGACGAGTTTGATTGCGCTATATAACGCTTTGTTTGATTTAAAATATTACCTTCTCTGCGGCCGTTTATCAAATCTTGAAAGTAGGCCAGTCGTCGGCTTCCGCCCCCTTGTAACTAGTACTAGGGTGTTCGTGGAAAACCTAAACACTCTTTATCCAAATTCTTGGTCCTTTAAGGAGGTGTTTAGCGCAGCGAACCAAGCAATCGGACTATTCGGCTTTATAACTCTCACTTGGCCATAGAAGTCTATAATTTTAAATTTCGGCGAAGCCCCTAGTATTCGGAAAGACGAATTGGGGCGTTATACACGCCTAAATCGGGCATGGCCGATTCCTAGCCTTAAGCGGAAAAATCTTTAGGGATTTTACTACCTCGCGAACAGCGACTAGCTCTCACCGCATCATGATGGTCAGTTTTCGGCTTTCTCTACTGAGATGCTCGTCCAGAAGAACCGGGACACAATCACAGTAGTTCTCCCTGCGCTACCTTAGCCGATATAACGGAACGTAAGGTACCAAAACAAGGGAGCCGGGCTAACCCAACTATTGACCCAAGACATGATTCAGAGCTGATGCATATAATGCTATAAGTTCGGGGTGCCGCACTGTTGAAAGTGTTCGGACTTTTCTTGCCATTTTATGGGGCTTGATAAGAAGCCCCTGGCCAACTGACCGTACCAAAGTGTACGGATGCAAATATTGAATAAATATTCAAAGGAAAATATGAGGATAGTAATAAGAAGCTGACGCTATGTATTACTTCCAATTTATTTGACATATCCTATTTGACAGAAAAAATAGGACTATTTGACATATCCTATCCAAGGGCAGGCTACACGCGTGTATGTAAGGACAGGTATAACAATCATTGGAGAAGACCACCTGAGTACTCCCTTGTGTGCGATGCCTCTGTGCCTCCTTGATGTACCTTCTGTGATGAGTACGGTTATCCGATCTCTCTGAAGGGGCTGCCCGAAAGTGGGGTCCCGAAAAAGAAAAAGGTATGCAGGCCTCCTGGCGGCTAAACCGCACTTTGGCCGCATTGTCGTCCTGCCTCCACCTATGCCCATGGTATCTTGAGCGCGTAGTTATGTCCGCGTGGCATTAACGCCGCTTGAATGGGGCTGGGGTGGAGGCCGGGTTGCTAATCGATCTCCTGGTGTGCCTGGCGGTCCTGTTGCGGGGTAGTCCTAACTCGCTTGACAGTGTTCGGGGATGTCGTTGCCGAATTGGTTGTTTGTCGGAGGAGGCTGCTTTGTAGTTCTGCCACGAGGGCTGCAGTATGCTCTTCCATACGGAGGGAGTGGTCTGTGTTTCCATTGACTATTATGGCCCCGCGAGGTCCTGGCATCTTGAGATTGAGGTATGCATAGTGCGGTACCGCATTGAAACGAGCGAATGCAGTTCGTCCAAGTAGTGCATGATAGCAGGTTCAGGATGCTGCCACCGTCCATGAGAACTCGCTGAGGTGGAATCTGTCGATGATTGGGTCAAGGACCAATGCGGCTGAGCCACCGTGATGGATGCTGGTCGGATGGTCCCGATGATTGGGTAGGATGACCATGGGTTGAATTTTGGGGCGACGGGCTCCATCGCATAGACGTCCCTAAGTGCATGCTTTCGCTCCCGTTTGGGGATGCGAGTGGCATAGATCATGTTCACCGTTTTTACATGGGGGGGGGATGATTTCTTCTGTCCTCTAGTGTTTGGATGCTGGGGCTCCTCATCATCATTGCTGTGCAGCCCCTTGTCCTTGTTCTCGGCATTTATCTTGCCGGCCTATTTGAACACCCAGCAATCTCTGTTAGTGTGATTGGCTGGTTTGTCGGGGTTGGTGTGAATCTGGCACGAGCGGTCGAGTATGCGGTCCAAACTAGACGATCCCGGGTTGTTTCTTTTGAACGGCTTCTTCCGCTGACTGGATTTGGAGTTGCTGAATCCGGTGTTGACTGCCGTATCCTCTGCATTGTCGCCATTGTTTCGACGCTTGTGTCTGTTGCGCCATGGCTTTCCATTACTGTCATGGGTATCTGAGGTGCCAGGGTTTCCTAGCGCTATGGTGCTGCGAGCCAGCCAACTGTCCTCACCCACGCAAAAGTGGGTCATTAGTGTCGTGAGTGCCGCCATGGTCTTTGGTTTTTCTTGGCCGAGGTGTCGGGCAAGCCACTCATCATGGATATTATGCTTAAAGGCCGCTAGGGCCTCGGCGTCCGGACAGTCGACAATTTGGTTCTTTTTAGTTAGGAACCGAGTCCAGAATTTCCTAGGTGACTCTTCGGGCTGTTGGGTAATGTGACTTAAGTCATCAGCATCCGGTGGTCGCACATAGGTACCTTGGAATTTATCGAGGAATGCATCCTCAAGGTTTTCCCAGCTGCCAATAGAGTTTGCTGGCAGGCTATTCAGCCAGTGTTTGGCTGGCCCTTTAAGTTTGAGTGGGAGGTACTTGATGGCATGTAGGTCATCACCGCGGGCCATATGAATGTGGAGAAGAAAATCCTCGATCCATACCGCGGGGTCTGTTGTGCCATTGTATGACTCGATGTTGACGGGTTTAAACCCTTCTGGGAATTCATGTTCCATTACTTCGTCAGTGAAGCAGAGGGGGTGTGCGGCGCCTCTGTGCCGGGCTATGTCGCGGTGTAGTCCGATTAGGTCTGTCGGTAATGTCCGGCCCGGCCGGATTGATCAATATTGTATCCGGCGTGACGATCGGTGTCCTGAGCTGTGGCGCGCCCTCGTGATCCATAGATCGATCTTAGTTGTCCTGCATTGTTTTCCAGTATATCTCGTAGGTCCTGCATATTACCCCGGGCCGTGGTGAACCGGCACGGGGGTGTGGGCTGGTGTCCGGCCTGACATGCCGTTTTATCCCGGCCACGTGGTGGTCGGTCAGCCTCATCTTGTGCTGGAAGTTTAGGCTCTTCGGCCTCTTCTTCTAGTGGTTTATGCTTTGGGTATCCCCTGCTTGGGGGTTCGAGTCCATATTCTTTGGCTGCCAGGACTTCGGTCCATCTGTCTGCGAGCAGATCTTGGTCCGCTTGGAGCTGCTGCTGCTTCTTTTTTAGGCTTCTTGCAGTGGCTATAAGCCTGCGCTTTAAGCGCTCCTGCTCTATGGGATCCTCTGGTACGCCGAATTCATCGTCACCGAGGCTCACCTCGTCTTCGGAGGGAGGCATATAGTTATCGTCCTCCAAGTATCCGTCTGTCGCCTGTTCGTCTGGGCTAGCCTACCTGTGTTCCTGTTCGGCTTGCTCGAAGGTGGGTTGATCAGGATCATATTCCTCTTCGGCGCCATCTGGATTTTCTTCTCCAGTGCTGGTATTGTTGTGGCAAGGCTTGGAGCGGCGCCGATGACGCCCATGTTTTGCTTTCTTCCCCGAGGGGTTATCTCCCATTGCCTCATTGCCACTAGTATCTTTGGGAGTATCCACCATATATATATCATATGAAGAGGTGACAGTCCAGCGCCCTGTGGGCAGTGGTTCCTGTATTTATCCCGCATCGTCGTCTATACCGTCGATGTCTTCGAAGTCGAATTTAAGCACGTCGGTTAAATCGTCGACCGTGGCTATTAAGTGGGTTGTGGGTGGGTAACGAATTTCTTTGTCGCCAGCTTCCCACTCGAGCCGGACATAGTTCGGCCAGGAGTCTCCTGACAAAGAGAGAGACCTTAATGAATTCAGCACGTCTCCAAAGGGTGAGTGCTGAAAGATATCTGCAGCGGCGAACTCCATGACTGGAGCCTAATTAGATTCGATGGGCACGGATGCACGCGGTCGAGAACACACTACTGGAGATGAGTCTGGGGGTCCGGAGGTACAGACTTCCTGAGGACAGGGGTCTGTGTTCGGCTCCAACACCGAAGAGTGTGCGGCCTCCGGGGTGGGGTCCATCCACCCGTCCTTGGAAGGCACAACCTGCTCTGGAACGAAGTCCGGAGCTGTAGCAGGTGCAATATGCTGAATACTGTCCGACTGCCGATCTAGATCATACTCATCGTGATTGTTCAGTGCACCTGACACGGGCCCGAATCCGTTGAAGATCAAGTCTCCGCGGATGTCTGTGGTGTAGTTTAGGTTTCCAAACCTGACCTGATGGCCAGGGGTGTAGCTATCGATCTGCTCCAGATGGCCAAGCAAGTTGGCCCACAGTGCGAAGCTGCCAAACACGAAGATCTGTCCGAGGCAAAAAGTCTTGCCCAGGGAAGCGTGGTTGAAGGTTGGAGAAGCCATCTATCCTTGCAGCGATGACACAGAGGAACTCTCAATGAAAGCACCAATGTTAGTGTCAAACCGGTGGATCTCGGGTAGGGGGTCCCGAACTATGCGTCTAAGACTAATGGTAACAGGAGGCTGGGGACACGATGTTTACCCAGGTTCGGGCCCTCTCGATGGAGGTAAAACCCTACTTCCTGCTTGATTGATCTTGATGATATGAGTATTACAAGATTTGATCTACCACGCGATCAGAGAGGCTAAACCCTAGAAGCTAGCCTATGGTATGATTGTTGTTGTTGTCCTATGGACTAAACCCTCTAGTTTATATAGACACCGGAGGGGGCTAGGGTTACACAGAGTCGGTTTACAGAGGAGGAGATCTACATCCCAATCGCCAAGCTTGCCTTCCACACCAAAGAGAGTCCCATCCGGACACAGGACGAAGTCTTCTATCTTGTATCTTCGTAGTCCAACAGCCCGGCCAAAGAATATAGTCCGCCTGTCCGGATACCCCCTTATCCAGGACTCCCTCAGGTGGCATCTAGCTCCAGGGATACACCATCTGGTTTAATCAATCGGAAAGAAGAAATAAGGAGGAAAATGGGGTAGCAAAGCAACCGTGAGTACTCATCCAAAGTACTAGCAAGCATCAGATCTATACTAAGTATGCACTGGTATCAAATGGAAGGTTTGTATTTGTGGACTGAACTGCAGAATGCCAGAATAGAGGGGAAGGCCTAGCCTATCGAAAACTAGCATCTTCAAGCAGCTCCAAGCATCTTGCAGCATGTAGAAGAGTAAAGAATAGCAGTTTATAATTAAAAAACTTGTTGTAACATTAATGCCCATAGATCCTTCCTCGACTCCCTACGACAAAGCGATCCCGGAGCCACATATCCAAGTATCCATTTGTAATTGTATAAGATCAGGATATAAGTCTGAATGTCCGTTACCGTGGACACGACTATTAATAGATAATCTTCCCTGTAGGGGTGCACCACATTTTCCAACACACTTGATTACTCTGGTCGGACATACTTTCCTGGGTCAATGCCCGGCCTCGGAAGATCAACACGTCACAACCCTACCTAGGCTCAGCAGAGAGGTCCCCGCCGGTCTGCCTCCTAAGCACTCCGGGGTCTGGGCGCATCGCCCGTTGCACTCCGGGTCATTGCGCGTAGGGCGGACCTAGGCACCACCTCTGGGGTGCCGGCCCAGCCATGCCGCACTACTGAACTAGACATCCGACAAAGCTTCGGCTGATACCACGATGCTGAGGCCCATAACTATTCTCTCGTGGTGGTTGGTGCGTAAAGGGCAGAGGCCAACTCAGAACAAATACCCAAACCATAGTGTATTATTAGCTTGCAGAGACGAGTAGAGACTCACGATCGAAAGTGACCCCCTTGCCCCGTCTCGTGGACTTACGACAAGGGCCTAGAATGCCCGGCCGTGCTACGTAATTATCTTGCGGGTGCTCTCCGGGCCCGCACGACTTTCACCAAGGTCTCAATTAAAGTCAATGTAACCGTGTGTCCAAACATTATGGGGAAACCCAAGGAATCACCCTCGGAGGATTCCACTCGATGTAATCATCAAGGTGAATGTAAGAGGAACCACCCTCGAGGTTCACACTTGAGGTGTTGCACAACAGAGCTGTATCGGGAGTGGTGAAGGAGGAACCACCCTCGTTGACCACGACCTAATAGCTACACTACAGAGATCTCACCAGGAGTGATGTATGAGGTTTCACCCTCGACAATCGATGGTAACTCTACAGAGTCAAGCAACAAAAAGGGGCGTGATGTGATGTGAGGTTTCGGGCTCTGGTTGTCTATCACGTTGGTCGAGTCGTCGATGATGAATCAGGGGCAACAAGGACAAGGTGGGGGTCATTGATGGATCACTAACCATCCTATACTAAGCAGTTTAGGATAAGTAGGTAAGGTACAATAACAGGTTACAAAAGGAGGCTATGCATCAGAATAGGAGCAATCAAATACAATAGCGGAATCTAATGCAAGCATGAGAGAATGAAATGGGTGATATCGGGATGATCAAAGGGGGGCTTGCCTGGAAGCTCCACTAAAAGGAAGAAGAGTCGTCGTCGACGTAGTCGATCACATGGGCATCAACAGCGGTCTCGGGGTCTACCGGAGAGAAGAGGGGGGGGGGAAGAAACAGTAAATAGAAAACACATAGAGGTAATACAGATGCACGACAAGAAAACACGCAGCGCTAGGGGTGCTCTAACGTGGTGTTACACGATACATGCAAAGGGGGAAACCTCCGGGAAAGTATTCCCAGTTTCGGACGTCTATCAGACATATGAACCAGAGGGGAAAGGTTCGATGTTTGCTATGATAGGGACATGTGGTGGACGAACGGACCACGTATTTGGATACGTCTCGTTGTTCTGAGCAACTTTCATGTACAAAACTTTTTCATCCAAGCTACGGATTATTTTATATTAATTTTCAAAGTTTTAAAATGTTTTTCTATTATTATTATTATTATTATTATTATTATTATTATTATTATTATTATTATTATTATTATTATTATGTAAATTAATTCAAAAAAAGGAAAGTGATGTCGGCATGGCGTCATCAATGCATCAGCGGTCAACCAGCCAGTTGACTGGTCAAACTGACGGCTGGGGACCCACCTGTCATAGACAGTGGGTTAAACAGAGTTAAAAACTAATCTAAACATAGTTAGTTAAACTACCGGGCCCACCTGTTAGTGTCTAATTAAGTTAATTAATTATTTTTAAAACATTTTAGCTAAAGAGGGGAGGTGGACCCCAATTGTCAGTGGCTGTGGTCGGTCCAGTCAGCGGGGTTGACCAGGTCAACTAGCCAGACGGGCCCCTGGGCCCGCGGGTCAGTGACCAGGGGGGTGGCCCAGGTGGTGCCACGTCAGCGGCGCCGGGGCTTCGCCACCGGCGACAAAAATCACGGCGGCGCATACAGGGGGGCACTAGGATCTGCTATAGGGCACAGGGAGGTCGCGGTTAGGGGCGTTCGAACGAGCGCACGAAGGCGCGTCGACTGGGGGCTGTGGCATCACCGGAGTTGGCTGGAATTGGCGCTGGCGTCGAGGCCAGCAGCAGAGCGGCTTCGGCCGACGACGGAAACAGCGAGGCAGCACGCTACTGAGCAAAAGGGGAGGCTGGGGAGGATCTACATGGTGTGCCAAGCCAAATGGGCAGGAGCCCATGACCAAATGGTCACCGGAGACGCGTCGGCGACGAGCTACGCGGCGATGCATTCGGCCTCGTCGTGAGAGCTAGCTAGGGTGCGCGTGAGACCAAACGGAGAAAGGTACGAGGTAGAGGAGCTCACCG
This sequence comes from Triticum aestivum, assembly GCF_018294505.1. Classification (NCBI taxonomy): domain Eukaryota; kingdom Viridiplantae; phylum Streptophyta; class Magnoliopsida; order Poales; family Poaceae; genus Triticum; species Triticum aestivum. Next base: position 569,721,668 of record NC_057804.1, on the reverse strand, counting down.
CGCGGCACACAGAGGCCGGTGAGAGGCTTAGTAGCAGCAGCAGTCGCCGGAGTCGAAGAAGACGGCGGTGACCTGAGGAAGAAGGCGACGACGTTGGGGGGGGGGATACAGGGGGTCCCAGCTTGAGCAGGTGGTCGGGGAGGACGTAGCGAGAGCCGAAGAACCAGTCTGTCATGGGGACGAGGCGAGGTGTGGACGGTGGCCGTGGCTAGGACGGGGCCATGGCGACGGGCGCGCTCGGGATCGAGCGAGAGGAGAGGGGAGAGGTCGATCTGGGGGAGGGCAAGTGAGTGGGGGAGTGGGAGTGGCGGTAGGTGAGGGGGGAACTCGAGGCGTCCGGGGCGGCCTTATCCCCTCAACGTCGGTGAGCTGGTGTGGCTTCGTGCATCGGCCGTGCCCCCGGACGGTTGTACAGGAGAGGGAGGAGGCGACCGGGAGAGGCAACTGCTGGGCTGGCTTGGGTGGGGAGGAGGGGGTAGGTGGGCCTGCTGCTGGGGTGGGCTAAAGCCCAGTGGGGTAAGGGGGGGGGGGTTCTCTCTTCTCCTCTTTCCCCTTTTTTGCTCTTTTTCTTTTTACAGAAAATGTTTTTGCAATAATTGAGCTGCCAAAAAGGATTCTATAAAATGTGGGACTTGGCCACATAATTACATTGCAATAGTTGGCACTGCCACAAAAAGATTGTGAGGCTTTTGAAAAGGTTTTCCACTTTTATAATTTGAAAAGGCATTTAATCTATTGTTTTAGCCACCCCTTTAATCGGTTTAGGCCATTTAAACACCTTGCAAAATGTTGGTTCACCACCAATATTTGTTATGGATTATTTGCCGCAAGATGAACATTTTAGATTTCATATCTGACAAATATGAATGTTTGACTTTAGATTGGATTTGAATTATAATTGTGATTTGGATCAAGTGAAGATTAGCAACAGTAACATGATGACATGGCACCATTAGCAGGGGATTACTGTAGCTTGATTATCCGGGCGTCACAATTCTCCTCCACTACAAGAAATCTCGTCCCAAGATTTAAGGGGTGGAGTAAGGGGGAAAAAGTCAGGAAGGACAGGGCTCAACACAAGATAGGTACCTGGGGGCTATCTCACGAACATGGCGTAGAGGCATGTCTCGAGTTGAAATTCAAGAAAGTCATCGAGAGCAAGGCTAGAAGGTGCAATAAGAAGCTTCAAGAGGATGGACAATCATTCGATGTCTGAAACATAGTGTGAAAGGGGTTCAGAGCATCGAGAATAAGTAATGCATCTGATATCAGAATAGATTACAAGAAGGTGGCTCGTGAATTACATACGAAACCAAGCATGATGAACAATTTTGAAAGACAGGGATGTACATGAGAGTCAGGTTTCGATCCTGTGGAACTGTGGGTTATGGGCCCTATCATGTGGGTTAAAAGCAGGAAGGGTGCTACCATTTGCACGGTCATGATAGCAAGGTAGGTAAGAGGACAACTTGTCATTTATGTTGGCAGCAACGTTGGTACCAAGGGCGAGGGACAAACAGAACCATTTTCCTACACGTTGAACGAGGCGGACCAATAGGCAAAGTTCTCTTCCATCGGTGGCTACCGGAATGTCATCAACAATAGCAACAAGGTCTTACCAATAGAGTTTGTACATCGAGGTGTTTACATAAGTAGGGAATTATCACTACTCAGATATGTGAGGTTACAAGAAAGGTTAAACGAAACAATGGAAATGGAAGTGTAGGCTCGAATTAGTTATCGATATTCTCGAGTGTCTAGCAACTCCGAACCCGTGGAAAATTTGAATCATTGAGAAATAATAGTTGATGAAGAACTCATAAGAAGTTATGTAACTCCATGATATTCTCGAGATAACAGAGTGTAATACTCGAAGGTAGAACATGATAGAGGTTGGACAGGTGAAAAGATCTGCAGAGGACAAGTACTTCAACTTGTCTGAGAAATGAGATCAAATAAGAACTATATGGTCGGAACCACGGTTGCAAAGGACCAAATATAGATACAAGATGAACTTATCACAAGGGGGGGGGGTTATCATTATAACAAGAAGCTTCCATGATAAGTTCCACATCGCATCCATGGGCATGAACACAAAGGTTCAAGGTCGACTCCCACTTCTCTAATGCACAACTTTCCATTCACTTGTCGCTTTTGAAGAAGTTGTAACATTGAAATTTACCTGACAAAAAGCCAGTAGAGTATAACCCGCATAACTTTCGTGTCCACACGGATTTAGGGAAGACATAGATTCAAACCACTAGGCATCTTAGGAACATGCACCACAAACTTCATGAGTAAAAACTCAAGCCCAGAAGCAGAGTATGGTTAACAGGAGCGGGGGATACAATTTACCAAAGGCATTATGTATCCGAGGAAAAGTTCACAACGTTATTGAATATGAAGGACACTGTCAGATAGAACCCAACAAAGGATCTGGTGGTCCACAAGGAATCTGATGTGAGCAACGGTACTCAACCAGAAGAAGAAAGGATGCAAGGAGATCATGTTATAGAATCAACTAACCAATTCAAAGCTCAAATGTAACAGAATTATGATTCCCAAATCGAGGGATCAGAGGAAGAGGCTTTGATCAAAGACAAGTAAGTTGAATAGACATAGATCGACAACCAATCAAGGTTTGATTTGTCGAGCACTAGCTCATGTCAGGAGTGACGTCTGAGCCGAAGGGAAGAATTCCAATTGAGACGGATGATTGCAAGCATTCAAAAACATATTGAATCAAATGTTCAAAAATGACGATGACAAAGGATACTACCAATATTGTCAGACATATGGAAAGTATCCATAATGCAAGCAAACAAGTATTTGTAGATCAATGGTTGGAGAGGGTTATTGGAAGATCAGATAGTATTTCAGAGTATCTTGTGAATCACTTGATCAACTAGGAATGAGCAAATCCTCGATAGGTGTGAGGAATTACCATAGGGGTATGCAGGTGGCAAAGGATTACAAGGTAGTAGGCACAAAGTATTCTCGGAATAATAAGGAGAAATTCAGGGTATCTTGTAATAACAAGATCAACGGGGGATGACTGTATGAACGACAATGTGGGTAGTTACACCTAAGGACTTATCGGTGTAGGGATCGCAACGTCGAAGGGTACAAGGAACTTGGTAAAACATCGGAGAGTATCTTCAGAATCTTCTGGTGCACCAAGCAATCATCTAGAGTGAGGGGGCTCTCCGGGAGAAAGTATTTACGAGATCCTGGAGTTAGAGTAAACAAACTCATTTAACCCAAATAGAAGAGAGATCAGAGTCCCAGAGTATAGATGAGGAGTAAAATATCCTAACACCACCCAATGGCGACGTGGGCTCATAAGCCGCACATCCATGTTAGTAAACCAAATTTTCAAAGACTAGACTCAACTTCGCCCAAGGAGTTGGAAAGGGGGATCCTACATGCAGTCGGCTCTGATACCAACTTGTGACGCCCCCAATTCAATCGTACACTAATCATACACACAAATGTGTACGATTAAGATCAGGGACTCACGGGAAGATATTACAACACAACTCTAGACATAAATAAAATAATACAAGCTTTATATTACAAGCCAGGGGGCTCGAGGGATCGAATACAAGCTCGTTACACAATAGTCAGCGGAAGCAACAATACCTAAGTACATACATAAGTTAAACAAGGATGCCTTAAGAAGGCTAGCACAAAAGCAACACGATCGAAGAGGCAAGGCCTCCTGCCTAGGACCTCCTAACTACTCCTGGTCGTTGTCGGTCTCGACGTAGCAGTATCTGTCAGCGGTGGTATCTGGCTCCAGGGATCCACCATCTGGTTGCATCAACCGAAAAGAAGTGAGAAGGAGGAAAAGGGGGTAGCAAAGCAACCGTGAGTACTCATGCAAAGTACTCGCAAGCATCAGATCTATACTAAGTATGCACTGGTATCAAATGGAAGGTTTGTATCTGTGGACTGAACTGTAGAATGCTAGAATAGAGGGGAAGGCCTAGCCTATCGAAGACTAGCATCTTCAAGCAGTTCCAAGCATCTTGCAGCATGTAGAAGAGTAAAGAATAGTAGTTTATAATTAACAAACATGTTGTAACATTAATGCCCAGAGATCCTTCCTCGACTCCCTGCGAGAAAGCAATCACGGAGCCACATATCCAAGTATCCATTTGTAGTTATATAAGATCATGATATAAGTTTGAACGTCCATTACCGTGGACACGACTATTAATAGATAATCTTCCCTCTAGGGGTGCACCATGTTTTCCAACACACTTGATTACTCTAGCCGAACACACTTTTCTGGGTCAATGCCCGGCCTCGGAAGATCAACATGTCGCAGCCCTACCTAGGCTCAACAGAGAGGTCCCCACCGGTCTACCTCCTAAGTACTCTGGGGTCTGGGCCCATCGCCTGTTGCACTCCGGGTCGTTGCGCGCAGGGCGGACCTAGGCACCACCTCTGTGGTGCCGGCCTAGCCGTGACGCACTGCTGAATTGGACGTCTGACAAAGCTTCGGCTGATACCACGATGCCGAGGCCCATAACTATTCTTGCGTGGTGGCTGGTGCGTAAAGGCCAGAGGCCAACTCAGAAGAAATACCCAAACCATAGTGTATTATTAGTTTGCGGAGAGGAGCAGAGACTCACGATCGAAAGTGACCCCGTCGCCCTGTCTCGTGGACTTACGACAAGGGCCTAGAATGCCCGACTGTGCCACGTAATTATCTTGCGGGTGCTCTCCGAGCCCGCCCGACTTTCACCAAGGTCTCAAATAAAGTCAATGTAACCGTGTGTCCAAACATCAAGGGGAAACCCAAGGAATCACCCTCGGAGGACTCCACTTGATGTAATCATCAAGGTGAACGTAAGAGGAACCACCCTCGAGGTTCACACTTGAGGTGTTGCACAAGAGAGTCGTATCGGGAATGGTGAAGGAGGAACCACCCTCGTTGATGACGACCGAATAGCTACACTACAGAGATCTCATCAGGAGTGATGTATGAGGTTCCACCCTCGACACTCGATGGTAACTCTGCAGAGTCGAGCAACAAAAAGGGGTGTGATGTGATGTGAGATGTCGGGCTCTAGTCATCGATCATGTTGATCGAGTTGTCGATGATGAAGTAGGGGCAACAAGGACAAGGCGGAGGTCACTGATGGATCACTAACCAACCTATACTAAGCAGTTTAGGATAAGCATGTAAGGTACAATAACATGTTACAAAAGCAGGCTATGCATCAGAATAGGAGCAATCAAAATACAGTAGCAAAATCTAATGCAAGCATGAGAGAATGGAATGGGAGATATTAGGATGATCAAAGGGGGGGCTTGCCTGAAGCTCCACTGAAAGGAAGAAGAGTCGTCGTCGACGTAGTTGATCACAGGGGCATCAGCAGTGGTCTCGGTGTCTACCGGAGAGAAGAAGGGGGGGGGGAAGAAATAATAAATATAAAACACATAGAGGTAATACAGATGCACGACAAGAAAACACGCAGCCAGACAGATGAACCAGAGGGGAAAGGTTCGACGTTTGCTATGATAGGGACGTGTGGTAGACGAACAGACCGCGCATTCAGATTCGTCTCATCGTTCTGAGGAACTTTCATGTATAAAACTTTTTCATCCGAGCTACGAATTATTTTATATTAATTTTCAAAGTTTTAAATTGTTTTTATAATATTATTATTATTATGTAAATAAATTCAGAAATAGGAAAGTGACGTCAGCATGGCATCATCAATGCATCAGCAGTCAACCAGCCAGTTTACTGGTCAAACTGACGGCTGGGGACCCACCTGTAAAAGACATAGACAGTGGGTTAAATAGAGTTAAAAACTAATCTAAACATAGTTAGTTAAACTACTGGGCCACCTGTTAGTTTCTAATTAAGTTAATTAATTATTTTTAACACAATTTAGGTAAAGAGCGGAGGTGGGCCCCAATTGTCAGCGGCTGGTGTCGGTCTAGTCAGCGGGGTTGACCAGGTCAATGGGCCAGACGGGCCCCTGGGGCCCGCGGGTTAGTGACTAGGCGGGTGGCCCAGGTGGAGCCATGTCAGCGGCGCTGGGGCTTCGCCGCCGGCGACAAAAATCATGGCGGCGCATACAGGGGGGCACCGAGATTCTGCTTGTCACGCCCAATATGCGACCCTATCCAAAAGGAACTCAAAGGTCCCACCAAGGATAGACCCGCATATTGAAACGCTTTTGCAAGGTGGATATCATTACATCAACATTACATAATAGATGGGGATACATACAAAAGGCATACAATGCCACACGAATACAACACCACAATACATAAGAGCACCATCCGACTACGGATGAATCACAAACAGAAACTCAAACGACATCCACCCTGCTAGCCGAGGCTGCCGATCTGGAACCTATCCCTGATCGAAGAAGAAGCAGAAAAAGAACTCCAAGACAAGCAAACATCGCTCTCGCGACAAGATCATCGCATGAATCTGTACCTGCAACTGTTGTTGTAGTAATCTGTGAGCCACGAGGACTCAGCAATCCCATTACCATGGGTATCAAGACTAGCGAAGCTTAAAGGGAAAGGAAGGGGTAAAGTGGTGAGGCTGCATCAGCGACTAAGCATATATGGTGGCTAACATACGCAAATAAGAGCGAGAAGAGAGCAAATAGAACGGTCGTCAACTAGTAATGATCAAGAAGTGATCCTGAACTCCTACTTACGTCAAACATAACCAAAAGAACGTGTTCACTTCCCGGACTCCGCCGAGAAGAGACCATCACGGCTACACACGCGGTTGATGCGTTTTAATTCGGATCTGGTGTCAAGTTATCTACAACCGGACATTAACAAATTCCCATCTGCCTATAACTGCAGGCACGACTTTCGAAAGATTATACCCTGCAGGGGTGTCCCAACTTAGCCCATGACAAGCTCTCGCGATCAACGAAGGAATAGACCTTATCCCAGGAAGACCCGATCAGACGCGGAATCCCGGTTTACACGACATTTCGACAATGGTAAAACAAGACCAGCAAGACCGCCCGATGCGCTGACAATCCCGATAGGAGCTGCACATATCTCGTTCTCAGGGCAACACCGGATGAACACTACGTACAACTAAAACCAGCCCTCGAGTTTCCCCGAGGTGGCGCTGCAAGTGGCTCTGGTTCGGACCAACACTTAGACAAGCACTGGCCCGGGGGGGGGGGCTATAATAAAGATGACCCTCGAGAGAGCGACTTCCAAGGGAAAAGTAGGTGGTGGTGAGGCAAATGGTAAAAGTCAATGTTGGGCCTTGCTGGAGGAGTTTTATTCAAAGCGAACTATCGAGGGGGTCCCATAAATCACCCGGACCGCATAAGGAACGCAAAATCCGGGAACATAACACCGATATGACGGAAACTAGGGCGGCAAGAGTGGAACAAACACCAGGCAAAAGGCCGAGCCTTCCACCCTTTACCAAATATATAGATGCATTAATAATATAAGAGATATTGTGATATCCCAACCAAAAATCCTATCCACCATGGAGCAATCTTCAACTTCACCTGCAACTAGCAACGCTATAAGAGGGCTGAGCAAAGCGGTAACATATCCAAGCAATGGTTTGCATAGGAAAGGTGTCAAAGGTTAGAGGTTCATGGCAATATGGGATGGCTTGATAAACAGGTGATAGGTAGCGCAACATAGCGACAGAACAAAGCAACTAGCATAGAAATGATAGTAGTGAGATCCAGGGTAGCGGTCATCTTGCCTGAAATCCCGCAAGGAAGAAGAACGAGTCCATGAACAAGACAAACGGATGAAGCCACGAAGACGAACCAAGCGTAGACGAACGAATCCTCACGATCGCAAGGAAACAGGAACTACCGTTAAGAAACACACAACATAGTAAACACACCACACATGAACAAGGCATGATGCACGAACAAGCATGACGCAAGACAATACTACATGAAGCTACTCATGGCAAGAGATGACGCAAACAAGAGCAACACACCAAGGCAAGTTTAAATGAGGCCGGGAACCACATATAACAATTCCGGTAAGTCCTCATATGCAAATTTCGAAGTTGGTCCAGATCTGAATAAACCTTATGTTCAATTTGTTAAACAGCAAGTTAATATGCACAAAGATGATCTACACGAGATTCTAGTCAAGTTACATATAAAGTTCATTTAGTTCGGAGCTACGGTCTAGAAGATATGAGAAAAACAAGTTAAACATGGCATTGATGCAAAATGCACTCAAACCTCAAGCAAACACCTTAAAACAAGGATGCAACATGATAATAGGAAACTACATGCAATTCTAAGCAAGTTTCATATAGAGCACACTCAAAACGGAGCAACGGTTCAACACATGCACACTATACAAGTCTAAAGGACAAGCTGTCCAAAACAGCAACTAGGCATATTGCAAGCATCAAAACAACACGCTACAGCACCCCAACATAATAACAAAAGGCATGGACATGATGTACACGTAAAGCATTACAAAACATGAACACTGATCTATCTCCAGAAATCACTAGAACATGCTCAAACACACATGGTAAGATTGCAAGTTATAACAATTTCAGACTTTGCAGAAAATAACATCACGATGCAATGTTTAGAGCTATCAAATAACATTACAGGAACTTGTAATGGAAAACAAAGGCATGGCATTAATCTACTAATTGCATAGATCAAAAGTCCCTTACTGACCCTAAGCCAAAAAGGATCAAAAAATATGATGGCACCCACGTAAACATAGCAAGTTATTATACAGATTCAAACATGGCAGAAACATAATTATGAAGGCATGTAGATGAGCTTGTGCAACTCACTACAGAGCAATACATGGCATGGAAAGGCACCCAATAGTAAAAAAACATATTTGTGAAGCTAAGCATGGCAATAGCAAGTTCATAGGGTGCATGCATCACTAGGAAAACACATGAGAACAAGTGAACTTAATGTTAACAAGCTGACAGGAACATTACGAAGCAACTTTGGAGCAAGATATGAACAGTCTACAGCAAGATATAAATGCAACCAGGAGCATGAATGGATATAGCATGACATTTAGTTCAAAACATGTTTATAGAACATCTCCATATTATGCATAGAATGATAATTAGCAACATGTTTATATAGCATCACGAAATAACAGATTCAGCCTAGCAAAACAGCAACATCATGTACCCTACTTAACAAGCTCGATTCGCTCACCACAAGTCATTGCATGACAAGATAAGCATAGCATCATCAAGAACACATGTTTGTGAAACCCACCAAGGCAAGAACAAGTCCATAGCATGCAAGGATCAACAATAGCAACCTTGGCCAAATTGAATAACAAGTAAACAATCTGCCAGGAAACATTTTGAAGCAAAAGTAGAACACGAAAATGACATGCTAGACTACTCCATAATTACAACCAGAGGCATGAATGGATAGACAATAACCTATTATTCAAAACACCCTTACTGAAGTATCTCAAAATATGCATGGATCTCTCTGTAGCGTCATCTTTACATGGCATCAAAATAACAGCAGAACAACGACTAAAACCAGCAACATCACGATGCCTAGTTTGCAAGCTTGTGCTAGTCACCACATTGATCACAAAAATGCATGGTAAGCACCTCTGTAAAGAAGACATGGCATAGTTCAAAACACATGTAAACATCAACCTCATAGGACGCACACATCAATCATGGCAAAAATGACAAAAGAGCTTGTTCTGATAACAGACAGCAGAAAACATCATGAAGCACTCTTACAATGATGACTCAGGCATCTAGATGACCTCAAATGAATATGATGCAATGGAATGAAATGACTTACTCGTTGAGGCGAGCAATTTGACATATTACATGCACGAAATAGAGCTACGGATGCAGAAATACGGCAGATCGAACATGGCATGAAAATTATTGCAGAATCGGGGACTTGGCAGATTTTCAGAGGGGGGAAAGTCAACCTTAGCACGGATTACGGAGATCACCGGAGATGCTCGCCGGGGGATGGCCGGAGAAGACGAGGGAGGGCCGGAGATGGCGGATCCGGGCCGGATCTCGCCGGATCCGGCCGGATCTCGGCGCGGGGAGGCGGAGGAGGTCGCCGGCGGCGCGGGGCGAGGCCGAGCCGGCGAGGAGGCGCGGCGAGCTCTCCCTTGGCGGTGTGGCTTTGCGGCCGGGACGGACGCGCTCGGAAGGAGCCGCGGCGAGGGGCGGCACGGAGGCGGAGGGGCCGAGGCGGCGGGGAGCTCGGGGCAGAGCGGGGCGGCACGGGCCACGGTGGCGGCCGGCGGCGGCAGCGCGACCGGGCGGTGAACGGTGGCGGGGTAAGCGTGGGGCACGGGCCTGCGGCAGCGGCGGTTCGGGCCCGCGCGGGCTCTGTTTGGGCCCCACGGGCCGACGCGGTAGAGAGAGAGAGGCGGTGAGGTGGCGGCGCGCGATAGGCTGTCGACGGCGGCGGGGTGACGTGGCGCGACGCCATTGGCCGGAGCGAGGTGGAGGGCGGACATGTCCGGCAGGGTCCGGACGTGTACGGATGCGGGAAGAGGACGAAGCTAGGGTTTCGGAGGGATTCATCCACGAATTTCGGGGAGGGGGCTATTATATAGTTTCTGGGAGCTAGGAGAGTGCAAATGAGGAGCGGTTTTCGCCCACACGATCGTGATCGGACGACCGAGAGCATGGAGGGGAGTTTGCTGGGTTTTGGGGCCACTTTGGAAGGGGTGTTGGTCTGCAAAGAGAGAGGGGCTTTTACGGTTACCCGGATAACCGGTGGAGTACCAAACGACCTCCAAATGGCACAAAACTTGACAGGCGGTCTACCGGTGCTATACCAAGGCCGCTTGGCAAGGCTCGGTCCTTTCCGAGAAAGTTTAACACCCACCCACAACGAGAGACAAAAAGGGGACGCCGGAGGACATAGGAGCGCCGGCTTGCAAAACGGACAACGGGGAAAAATCTCGGATGCATGAGACGAACATGTATGCAAAATCAAATGCACATGATGACATGATAAAATGCAACACAGAAGCAAATGACATGGCAACGACGGCGAATAACTGGCAGACACCTGACGCATCGAATCTGGGGCGTTACAACACTCCTCCACCAACAAGAGATCTCGTCCCGAGATCTTAGGACCGAGACGAAATGGAGAAGGGATTAGGTGAAACAAGAACTCAAGAGAAGAGGCTAGGAACTGAGAGCACTCGAGAAGAAGAGGGGAACGACGAGAATGACAAGAATCAAAAGCTCACGAAAACAGATAGACCATGAAACCACTCGTTCTAACCGGAGTGGTTAGGATGAGAAAAGAAACGAATAAGACTGAAAGGATTTAGGCAGCACTCCGGCTGAAACATGGAGGAATAGAATCTGAACTTCACCCAAAGAGATGGCACTTAACGAGATGAACAAAGCAATGCCTCTGGAAGAATTGAAAGAATTGAATGAAAAGAACTTAGAAGGAAAGGTTGAACGGATTTGAATATCTGAGGAGAACGAAGAGATGCAAAACCCCACTTCAGAAGAAAATGAAGAATTATTTGCGCTTCGAGACGTGAGAAGAAAAGATACTTGAACTCCACCAACAAGAAACTTGATGAACTGTTGAAGAATGAATTAAATCATGAAGAACCACCGTGAAGAACTCCGGTAACGAAAGGATGATGAGATAGAATGAAGGACGAAAGAATAAGATGAGCCTTGCGATGATTTAGATGGAGGTTCCGACGAGATGACCGAGGAGATTTGAACTCCGGAAAAGAAAAGATGAAACACTTGGAACTAGAATCAAGAACAACTCCGTAGGAAGATTAATCACTTGGATGAAATAAGAATAAGATTTATTGTATGCTTATCCTTCATCAAATTAAATTGATGACCAACAATGGATTTTGCAGATTACTTATTCTTCTTGAAAAGGATTGAGAAGAACGAATGAATTAATATGATGATCAAGGAAAAGAATCTGAATGAACCACCGTAAGAAGTGAAAATGACTGATGAAAGGAACTAAATCACTGGGAAGAATTAGAAAACCCAATAAGCTAGGGGGGATTTCTATGCAGAAGAACAAAGAGATCATGAGCTGATTAAAGAACACTTGAACGAAGCACCGGGATAATTGGATAACGGTAGCTGGAATGAGAGGACTAAGAATTCTTCTGGCAAACTGAAATAATTCGAGAGGATGACATGAGGCTAGAACCGCAAAACTTCGATATGACGGGAAAGATTGAGAGGAAAACTCTTCTGCGATCTTCAAAGCTGAGAAAGACGACGAGAAACACCACCAAAATTACTGAGATACTCCGGGAGAATGAAAAGCAAAGAGGTAGAGCCAACAATGAAAAAGATTTGAAATCGATCTCGAAGAAGGCATGTGACTGATGTAATCCATTCTTACGTCACACTTGAAAAGAATTGAGAATAACTCCGGGGGAATTAAAAGAGTCAGGTAAGATCCTGGAAAAGACCTGTGGGTTAGGGCCCACTGAAGAGATAACACCGTTGGAAAGGATTGATGAACAGATAGATGATGCACCGGAACAATTGAAATATTTGAATGAGGTGACAACCTTGAATTAATTGGAACACAGACGAATCTCCTGAGATGTCTTACGAACTCCGGGATGATTGAATGGCGAGAGGCAACCAATAAAGGAGAACACTTGAGCCGAGGAAAAGAATATAATCACTACCGAAGATGGAATTGAATCCACCGGAGAAGATAACGAGATGAAGAATGTCAAACGAGACGAGAATTCACCGGTTGAAATAATTGAGGGAAGACTGAAGAGGTTCCACACGAATGAAATAGATGGTCGAGAGAGAGTCAAACTCCGGGAAGAAAAAGGGTGGGAGGGCGGGAAAAACAAAGGAAACTCGGGAGGGGAGACGACGAATATCTTGAAGAGACAACACCGATTGAAATCATTGAGGAAAGAAAGCAAAGACTTCACACGAGTAGGATGGATACTCGATTATGGACTCCGGTTTCAAGAAGAAGAAGGGTGGGCGGGTGGGAAAGAAAACAACTGAGGATGGGGAAAACAACTGAGGATTGAACTCAAAGATGAAGAGGCTCGAGTCGACTTGACGAGAAATGCGCCGGATGAAAGAGCTGAGAACCAACGATCGGAAAACCAACTGCGTGATCCTAAAGAAAATTTGAAGGGGAAGAGAAGTAATTCAAAACACCTACGTCACGATTCCTGACCAGAGCGATGAAGGGGATGAGGAGTAAAAAGAATTCCTACTCTCCGATATAGCTAGACTCCGAAAAACAGTTTTCTTCTAGACTCAACAACGGCCAAACTACACGATCAATCAAGGGGGCTCCTAGGGTCGGTCGAGGCTCTGATACCAACTTGTCACGCCCAATATGCGACCCTATCCAAAAGGAACTCGAAGGTCCCACATAGGATAGACCCGCATATTGAAACGCTTTTGCAAGGTGGATATCATTACATCAACATTACATAATAGATGGGGATACATACAAAAGGCATACAATGCCACACGAATACAACATCACAATACATAAGAGCACCATCCCACTACGGATGAATCACAAACAGAAACTCAAACGACATCCACCCTACTAGCCCAGGCTGCCGATCTGGAACCTATCCCTGATCGAAGAAGAAGCAGAAAAAGAACTCCAAGACAAGCAAACATCACTCTCGCGTCAAGATCATCGCATGAATCTGTACCTGCAACTGTTGTTGTATTAATTTGTGAGCCACGAGGACTCAGCAATCCCAATACCATGGGTATCAAGACTAGCAAAGCTTAAAGGGAAAGGAAGGGGTAAAGTGGTGAGGCTGCAGCAGCGACTAAGCATATATGGTGGCTAACATACGCAAATAAGAGCGAGAAGAGAGCAAACAGAATGGTCGTCAACTAGTAATGATCAAGAAGTGATCCTGAACTCCTACTTACGTCAAACATAACCCAAAGACCGTGTTCACTTCCCGGACTTCGCTGAGAAGAGACCATCACGGCTACACACGCGGTTGATGCGTTTTAATTCGGATCTGGTGTCAAGTTATCTACAACCGAACATTAACAAATTCCCATCTGCCTATAACCGCAGGCACGGCTTTCGAAAGATTATACCCTGCAGGGGTGTCCTAACTTAGCCCATGACAAGCTCTCGCGATCAACGAAGGAATAGACCTTCTCCCAGGAAGACCCGACCAGACGCGGAATCCCGGTTTACAAGACATTTCGACAATGGTAAAACAAGACCAGCAAGACCTCCCGATGCGCCGACAATCCCGATAGGAGCTGCACATATCTCGTTCTCAGGGCAACACCGGATGAACACTACGTACAACTAAAACCAGCCCTCGAGTTTCCCCGAGGTGGCGCTGCAAGTGGCTCTGGTTCGGACCAACACTTAGACAAGCACTGGCCCGGGGGGGCTATAATAAAGATGACCCTCGAGAGAGCGACTCCCAAGGGAAAAGTAGGTGGTGGTGAGGCAAATGGTAAAAGTCAATGTTGGGCCTTGCTGGAGGAGTTTTATTCAAAGCGAACTGTCGAGGGGGTTCCATAAATCACCCGACCGCGTAAGGAATGCAAAATCCGGGAACATAACACCGGTATGACGGAAACTAGGGTGGCAAGAGTGGAACAAAACACCAGGCAAAAGGCCGAGCCTTCCACCCTTGACCAAATATATAGATGCATTAATAATATAAGAGATATTGTGATATCCCAACCAAAAATCCTGTCCACCATGGAGCAATCTTCAACTTCACCTGCAACTAGCAACGCTATAAGAGGGCTGAGCAAAGCGGTAAGATAGCCAAGCAATGGTTTGCATAGGAAAGGTGTCAAAGGTTAGAGGTTCATGGCAATATGGGATGGCTTGATAAACAGGTGATAGGTAGCGCAACATAGCGATAGAACGAAGCAACTAGCATAGCAATGATAGTAGTGAGATCCAGGGTAGCGGTCATCTTGCCTGAAATCCCGCAAGGAAGAAGAACGAGTCCATGAAGAAGACAAATGGATGAAGCCACAAAGACGAACCAAGCGTAGACGAACGAATCCTCACGATCGCAACGAAACAGGAACTATCGAGAAGAAACACACAACATAGTAAACATACCACACATGGACAAGGCATGATGCATGAACAAGCATGACGCAAGACAAGACTACATGAAGCTACTCCTGGCAAGAGATGATGCAAACAAGAGCAACACACCAAGGCAGGTTTAAATGAGGCCGGGAACAACATATAACAATTCCGGTAAGTCCTCATATGCAAATTTTGAAGTTGGTCCAGATCTGAATAAACCTTATGTTCAAGTTGTTAAACAGCAAGTTAAGATGCACAAAGATGATCTACACGAGATTCTAGTCAAGTTACATATAAAGTTCATTTAGTTCGGAGCTACGGTCTAGAAGATATGAGCAAAACAAGTTAAACATGGCATTGATGCAAAATGCACTCAAACCTCAAGAAAACACCTCAAAAAAAGGATGCAACATGATAATAGGAAACTACATGCAATTCTAAGCAAGTTTCATATAGAGCACACTTAAAACGGAGCAACGGTTCAACACATGCACACTATACAAGTCTAAAGGACAAGCTGTCCAAAACAGCAACTAGGCATATTGCAAGCATCAAAACAACACGGTACAACACCCCAACATAATAACAAAAGGCATGGACGTGATGTACATGTAAAGCATTACAAAACATGAACACTGAGCTATCTCTAGAAATCACTAGAACATGCTCAAACACACATGGTAAGATTGCAAGTTATAATAATTTCAGACTTTGCAGAAAATAACATCACGACGCAATGTTTAGAGCTATCAAACAACATTACAGGAACTTATAATGGAAAACAAAGGCATGGCATGAATCTACTAATTGTATAGATCAAAAGTCCCTTACTGACCCTAAGCCAAAAAGGATCAGAAAATATGATGGCACCCACGTAAACATAGCAAGTAATTATACAGATTCAAACATGGCAGAAACATAATTATGAAGGCATGTAGATGAGCTTGTGCAACTCACTACAGAGCAATACATGGCATGGAAAGGCACCCAACAGTAAAAAAACATATTTGTGAAGCTAAGCATGGCAATAGCAAGTTCATAGGGTGCATGCATCACTAGGAAAACACATGAGAACAAGTGAACTTAATGTTAACAGGCTGACAGCAACATTATGAAGCAACTTTGGAGCAAGATATGAACAATCTACAACAAGCTATAAATGCAACCAGGAGCATGAATGGATATAGCATGGCATATAGTTCAAAACATGTTTATAGAACATCTCCAGATTATTCATAGAATGATAATTAGCAACATGTTTATATAGCATCACGAAATAACAGATTCAGCCTAGCAAAACAGCAACATCATGTACCCTACTTAACAAGCTCGATTCACTCACCACAAGTCATTGCATGACAAGATAAGCATAGCATCATCAAAAAGACATGTTTGTGAAACCCACCAAGGCAAGAACAAGTCCATAGCATGCAAGGATCAACTATAGCAACCTTGCCCAAATTGAATAACAAGTAAACAATCTGCCAGGAAACATTTTGCAGCAAAAGTAGAACACGAAAATGACATGCTAGACTACTCCATAATTACAACCAGAGGCATGAATGGATAGACAATAACCTATTGTTCAAAACACCCTTACTGAAGTATCTCAAAATATGCATGGATCTCTCTGTAGCGTCATCTTTACATGGCATCAAAATAACAGCAGAACAGGGATTAAAACGAGAAACATCACGATGCCTAGTTTGCATGCTTGTGCTAGTCACCACATTGATCACAAAAATACAAGGTAAGCACCTATGTAAAGAAGACATGACATAGTTCAAAACACAAGTAATCATCAACCTCATAGGACGCACACATCAATCATGGGAAAAATGACAAAAGAGCTCGTTCTGATAACAGACAACAGAAAACATCATGAAGCACTCTTACAATGATGATTCAGGCATCTAGATGACCTCAAATGAATATGACGCAATGAAATAATATGACTTACTCGTTGAGGCGAACAATTTGACATATTACACGCACGAAACGGAGCTATGGATGCAGAGATACGGCAGGTCGAACATGGCATGAAAATTATTGCAGAATCGAGGACTTAGCAGATTTTCAGAGGGGGAAAGTCAACCTTAGCACGGATTACGGAGATCGCCGGAGATGCTCGCCGGGGGATGGCCGGAGAAGACGAGGGAGGGCCAGAGATGGCGGATCCGGGCCGGATCTCACCGGATCCGGCCGGATCTCGGCGCGGGGAGGCGGAGGAGGTCGCCGGCGGCGCGGGGCGAGGCGGGCCGGCGAGGAGGCGCGGCGAG
The DNA here is from genome assembly GCF_018294505.1 of Triticum aestivum. Classification (NCBI taxonomy): domain Eukaryota; kingdom Viridiplantae; phylum Streptophyta; class Magnoliopsida; order Poales; family Poaceae; genus Triticum; species Triticum aestivum. The sequence continues at coordinate 569,704,312 of NC_057804.1, read as the reverse complement.
CTCGCCCGTGGCGGCGCGGCTTCGGGGCCGGGATGGACGCGCTCGGGAGGAGCCGCGGCGAGGGGCGGTGGGGAGGCGGAGGGGCCGAGGCGGCAGGGAGCTCGGGGCAGAGCGGGGCGGCACGGGGCCGCGGCGGCGACCGGCGGCCGCCGGCGGCGACCGGCGGCCGCCGGCGGCGACGCGGCCGGGCGGCGGCGCAGCCAGACGGCCGCGCGGCCGGGCGGTGAATGGCGGCGGGGCAGGCGTGGGGCGCGGGCCTGTGGCGGCGGCGGTTCGGGCCCGCGCGGGCTCCGGATGGGCCCCGCGGGCCGACGCGGTGGAGAGAGAGAGAGGCGGTGAGGTGGCGGCGCGCGATAGGCTGTCGACGGCAGCGGGGTGACATGGCGCGACGCCATTGGCCAGAGCGAGGTGGAGGGCGGACATGTCCGGCTGCGGGAAGAGGACGAAGCTAGGGTTTCGGAGTGATTCATCCGCGAATTTCGGGGGAGGGGGCTATTATATAGTTTCTGGGAGCTAGGAGAGTCCAAATGAGGAGCGGTTTTCGCCCACACGATCGCGATCGAACGACCGAGAGCATGGAGGGAAGTTTGCTTGGTTTTGGGCCACTTTGGAAGGGGTGTTGGGCTGCAAATTGAGAGGGGCTTTTACGGTTACCCGGTTAACCGTTGGAGTAACAAACAACCTCCAAATGGCACGAAACTTGACAGGCGGTCTACCGGTGCTATACCAAGGCCGCTTGGCAAGGCTTGGTCCATTCCGAGAATGTTTAACACCCACTCACAACGAGAGACAAAAGGGGGACGCCGGAGGACATAGGAGGGCCGGATTGCAAAACGGACAACGGGGAAAAAGCTCGGATGCATGAGACGAACATGTATGCAAAATGAAATGCACATGATGACATGATAAAATGCAACACGCAAGCAAATGACATGGCAACGACTGCGAATAACTGGCAGACACCTGGCGCATCGAATCCGGGGCGTTACACTGCTATAGGGCATGGGGGAGGTCGCGGTTAGGGGCGTTCGAACGAGCGCACGAAGGCGCATCGACTGGGTGCGGTGGCATCGTCGGAGTTGGCTGGAATCGGCGCCGGCGTCGAGGCCAGCGGTGGAGCGTGTAAGTGCATCTAGTGCCCCTTAGTGATTTTGGTGTATTGAAGACTTATAGGTTAAGGGACTAATGTGTTTATGAGTGTACACAGGTCTATAAGTCTATGAGGAGTTTGATATTTACAGAGAAAGTCAACCCCTAAAAATGAAGTTCTTCGGCTGAAGACTTTGATATTCTGAAGACGTTCTGAAGACTTTGAAAGTGAAGAAATTGGTGTGACCTTGAAGACTTGGTATTCATTAAGGAACATGAAGCGTGAAGACTTTTGTTTTTGTTGTTTCGGTTTTCTCTTTCTTGAGTCATAGGAAACACCGTACTGTTAAAGGGGGTCGAGGAAATACTAAGGAAAATTTTCCATGTGATGCTCAACTCAAAATCCTAGACCTACCAATCCCTTCGAGTGAAGCCTTTGGAAATCTCATATAGTTCAGTCAATTTCTTCAGTGACAGAGACGAAGTTCTTCTGGTCGCTGAGGAATTTGTTCTGACTGAGGAGTTAGGAATTCGCCAGTGCGGACTGCGTACACAGTGAGGAACATGATAGCCCTGAGGAATTTGAGAGTCAAATTTCCGACCGTTGCTGTGCTGCGCGCCAGCTGGCCCAAAATATCTTATCCACCTAACAGTCATATCATTGAAGGGCATTTATGTCTTATCATGTCAGCTGCTCCCTAGGCTATAAATAGCCGCCCCCTACAACCACTAGCTGGTTGGCTGCTTCGAGAGAAACTGACACTTGTCATTTGAGAGCATCCCATCCTCCGAGGACTTTGAGCGAAAATCATCAAGTGAGGAAAAACCCAAACCCAAACACCTACAAACCCAAATTGATTGAGCATCACTAAAGAGATTGATCTTGCGTGGATCCGACGCTTGTTACCTTTGAAGACCGTGCTTCTTCCAGACGGTTAGGTGTCATGGTCTAGAGCATCCAAGAGGAATTGTGGATCGCCGAGTGACCGAGTCTGTGAAGGTTTGGAAGTCGCCTGAAGACTTACCACGAGTGATTGGACGAGGTCTGTGTGACCTTAGTTCAAGGAGAATACAGTGAGGACTTGGTGTCCTGAGCTGCGTGCTCGGCGACTGGGTGTCCGGGACTGTGTGTCCTCGAGTTTAAATACTCAGCCGCTCCAACCAGACGTACAACTGAGACAACAGTTGGAACTGGTCTACCAAATCATTGTCTTCACCAACTTTACTGGTTCTATTTCCTCAACTCTTTCATTTCCTCAATACCGTGTTGAGTGATTGTTCATATCTGTGTTTGAAGACTTTGACTGAAGACTTTCTCAATTTCCTCAGTTCAATTTCTTCAGTCTGTTTGTCTTCATCTTGTTTATCCTGTGATTACGCTTTCTGTACTCTGTGCTTGTCTTCATTTCATCATGATGGTGTTGGGGAACGTAGCAGAAATTCAAAATTTTCCTACGTGTCACCAAGATCTATCTATGGAGAAACCAGCTACGAGTAGAAGGAGAGTGCATCTACATACCCTTGTAGATCACTAAGCGGAAGCATTCAAGTGAACGGGGTTGATGAAGTCGTACTCGTCGTGATTCAAATCACCGATGATCAAGTGCCGAACGCACGGCACCTCCGCGTTCAACACACGTACAGCCCGGTGACGTATCCCACGCCTTGATCCAGCAAGGAGAGAGGGAGAGGTTGAGGAAGACTCCATCCAGCAGCAGCACAACGGCGTGGTGGTGGTGGAGGAGCGTGGCAATCCTGCAGGGCTTCGCCAAGCACCACGGGAGAGGAGGAGTAGGGAGAGAGGTAGGGTGTGCCAGAACTTCGTGTATAGCTCCCATGCGCCTCCCCACTATATATAGGGGTGGAGGGGCTGGTTTCTTGCCCTCCAAGTCCATTGGGGCGTTGGCCAAGGTGGGAGGAAAGAAATCTCATTATTTCCTTCCCCACCGATTGTTATCCCCCCTTTTTAGGGATCTTGATCTTATCCCTTCGGGATATGATCTTATTCCTTCTAAGGGGGGATCTTGGTGCACCTTGACCAGGGGTGTGGGGCCTTGCCCCCACTACCCACGTCCATGTGGGTCCCCCCATGCAGGTGGGCCCCACTCCGGAACCTTCTAGAACCTTCCCGGTACAATACCGAAAAATCCCGAACATTTTCCGGTGGCCAAAATAGGACTTCCCATATATAAATCTTTACCTCCGGACCATTCCGGAACTCCTCGTGACGTCCGGGATCTCATCCGGGACTCCGAACAACATTAGGTAACCACATACAAACTTCCTTTATAACCCTAGCATCATCGAACCTTAAGTGTGTAGACCCTACGGGTTCGCGAGACATGTAGACATGACCGAGACGTTCTCCGGTCAATAACCAACATCAGGATCTGGATACCCATGATGGCTCCCACATGTTTCACGATGATCTCATCGGATGAACCACGATGTCAAGGACTTAATCAATCCCGTAATCAATTCCCTTTGTCTATCGGTATGTTACTTGCCCGAGATTCGATCGTCGGTATCCAATACCTTGTTCAATCTCGTTACCGGCAAGTCACTTTACTCGTTCCGTAACACATCATCCCATGATCAACTCCTTGGTCACATTGCGCATATGATGATGTCCTACCGAGTGGGCCCAGAGATACCTCTCCGTTTACACGGAGTGACAAATCCCAGTCTCGATCCACATAAAACAATAGATACTTTAGGAGATACCTGTAGTGCACCTTTATAGTCACCCAGTTACGTTGTGACGTTTGATACACCCAAAGCACTCCTACGGTATCCAGGAGTTACACGCTCTCATGGTCAAAGGAAGAGATACTTGACATTGGCAAAGCTCTAGCAAACGAACTACACGATCTTTGTGCTAGGCTTAGGATTGGGTCTTGTCCATCACATCATTCTCCTAATGATGTGATCCCGTTATCAACGACATCCAATGTCCATAGACAGGAAACCATGACTATCTGTTGATCACAACGAGCTAGTCAACTAGAGGCTCACTAGGGACATATTGTGGTCTATGTATTCACACGTGTATTACGATTTCCGGATAATACAGTTATAGCATGAATAAAAGACAATTATCATGAACAAGGAAATAGAATAATAACACTTTTATTATTGCCTCTAGGGCATATTTCCAACAGTCTCCCACTTGCACTAGAGTCAATAATCCAGTTCACATCGCCATGTGATTAACACTCACAGGTCACATCGCCATGTGACTAATACCCAAGAGTTTACTAGAGTCAGTAGTCTAGTTCACATCACTATGTGATTAACACTCAATGAGTTTTATGTTTGATCATGTTGCTTGTGAGAGAGGTTTTAGTCAACGGGTCTGAACCTTTCAGATCCGTGTGTGCTTTACAAATCTCTATGTCATCTCCTAGATGCAGCTGCCACGCTCTATTTGGAGCTATTCCAAATAACTGTTCTACTTTGAGCTATTCTAAATTATTGCTCCATTATATGTATCCGGTCTCTCTACTCAGAGCTATCCGGATAGGTGTTAAGCTTGCATCGACGTAACCTTTACGACGAACTCTTTTACCACCTCCATAATCGAGAAAATTCCTTAGTCCACTAGTTGCTAAGGATAACTTTGACCGTTGTCCTGTGAGCCATTCTTGGATCACTCTTGTACCCCTTGACTGACTCATGGCAAGGCACACTTCAGGTGCGGTACACAGCATAGCATACTGAAGAGCCTACGTCTTAAGCATAGGGGACGACCTTCGTCCTTTCTCTCTATTCTGCCGTGGTCGAGCTTTAAGTCTTAACTTCGTACCTTACAACTCAGGCGAGAACTCCTTCTTTGACTGGTCCATCTTGAACACCTTCAAGATCATGTCAAGGTATGTGCTCATTTGAAAGTATTATTAAGCATTTTGATCTATCCTTATAGATCTTGATGCTCAATGTTCAAGTAGCTTAATCCAGGCTTTCTATTGAAAAACACTTTCAAAATAACCCTATATGCTTTCCAGAAATTCTACATCATTTCTGATCAACATGTATTCATCAGAAACTCTATAGTGCTCCCACTCACTTCTTTGGAAATACAAGTTTCTCGTAAACTTTGTACAAACCCAAAATCTTTGATCATCATCAAAGCACACATTCCAACTCCGAGCTCACTCCAGTCCTTAGAAGGATTGCTGGAGCTTTGCATACTTATTAGCATCTTTTGGGATTGACAAAACCTTCCGGTTGTATCACATACAACCTTTCCTCAAGTATAACGTCGAGGAAACAATGTTTTGACATCCTATCTGCAAGATTTCATCAATCATGCAGTAACTGCTAATCCAATTCCAACAGACTCTTAGCATCGCTACGAGTGAGAAAACCTCACCGTAATCAACTCCTTGAACTTGTCGGAAAATATCTTAACGACAAGTCGAGCTTTCTTAATGGTAATTCTTACCATCATTGTCTGTCTTCCTTTTAAAATCCATCCGTACCCAATGGTCTTACGACCATCAAGTATTTCTTCCAAAGTCATAGATCCATTCTCGGATTTTATGGCCTCGAGCCATTTATCAGAATCCGGGCCCACCATTGCTTCTCCATAGCTCGTAGGTTCATTGTTGTCCAGCAACATGACTTCCAAGACAGGATTACGGACCACTCTGATGTAGTACGTATCCTTGTCATCCCACGAGGTTTGGTAGCGACTTGATCCGAAGTTTCATGATCAACATCACAAGCTTCCACTTCAATTGGTGTAGGTGCCACAGGAACAACTTCATGTGCCCTGCCACACACTAGTTGAAGAGACGGTTCAATAACCTCATCAAGTCTCCACCATCCTCCCACTCAACTCTTTCGAGAGAAACCTTTCCTCGAGAAAGGACCCGATTCTAGAAACAATCCATATTACTTTCAGATCTGAATTAGGAGGTATACCCAACTGTTTTGGGTGTCCTATGAAGATGTATTTCATCCGCTTTGGGTTCGAGCTTCATCCTGAAACTTTTTCACATAAGCGTCGCAGCCCCAAACCTTCAAGAAACGACAACTTAGGTTTCTCTAAACCATAATTCATACGGTGTCATCTCATCGGAATTACGTGGTGCCCTATTTAAAGTGAATGTGGTTGTCTCTAATGCCTAACCCATGAACGACAGTGGTAATTCGATAAGAGACATCATGGTACGCACCATATCCAATAGGGTGCAACTATGATGTTCGGACACACCATCACACTATGGTGTTCCAGGCGGTATTAATTGCGAAACAATTTCCACAATGTATTAATTGTGTGCCAAAACTCGTAACTCAGATATTCATCTCTATGATCATATCATAGACATTTTATCCTCTTGTCACAATGATCTTCTACTTCACTCTGAAATTATTTGAACCATTCAATAATTCAGACTTGTGTTTCATCAAGTAAATATTCTAAACATCTACTCGAATCATCTGTGAAGTAAGAACATAACGATATTCACTGCATGCCTCAGCACTCATTGGACTGCACACATCAAAATGTGTTACTTCCAACAAGTTGCTATCTTGTTCCATCTTACTGAAAACGAGGCTTTTCAGTCATCTTGCCCATGTGGTATGATTTGCATATCTCAAGTGATTTAAAATCAAGTGAGTCCAAACGATCCATTTGCATGGAGTTTCTTCATGCATATACAACAATAGACATGGTTCGCATGTCTCAAACTTTTCAAAAACGAGTGAGTCCAAAGATCCATCAACATGGAGCTTCTTCATGCGTTTTATACCATTATGACTTACATGGCAGTGCCACAAGTAAGTGGTACGATCATTACTATCTTATATCTTTTGGCATGAAAATGTGTATCACTACAACCGAGATTCAATAAACCATTCCTTTAGGTGCAAGACCATTGAAGGTATTATTCAAAAATAGAGTAACATTATTCTCCTTAAATGAATAACCGTATTGCGATAGACATAATCCAATCATGTCTATGCTCAACGCAAACACCAATCTCGGTGGTAGAGGGAGCGTGCGATGCTTGATCATATCAACCTTGGAAACACTTCCAACATATATCTTCAGCTCACCTTTAGCTAGTCTCCGTTTATTCCGTAGCTTTTATTTCGAGTTACTAACACTTAGCAACCGAACCGGTATCCAATACCCTGGTGCTACTAGGAGTACTAGTAAAGTACACATTAACATAATGTATATCCAATATACTTCTATCGACCTTGCCAGCCTTCTCATCTACCAAGTATCTAGGGTAATGCTGCTCCAGTGGTTGTTCCCCTTATTACAGAAGCACTTAGTCTCGGGCTTGGGTTCAACCTTGGGTTTCTTCACTAGAGCAGCAGCTGAATTGCCGTTTCATGAAGTATCCCTTTGTTCCCTTGCCCTTCTTGAAACTAGTGGTTTCACCAACCATCAACAATTGATGCTCCTTCTTGATTTCTACTTTCGCGGTGTCAAACATCATGAATATTTCAAGGATCATCATATCTATCCCTGATATGTTATAGTTAATCACGAAGCTCTAGCAGCTTGGTGGCAATGACTTTGGGGAAACATCACTATCTCATCTGGAGGATCAACTCCCACTCAATTCAAGTGATTGTTGTGCTCAGACAATCTGAGCACAAGCTCAACGATTGAGCTTTTCTCCCTTAGCTTGCAAGCTAAGAAAATCATCGGAGGTCTTATACCTCTTGACGTGGGCACGAGCCTGAAATCCCAATTTCAGCCCTCGAAACATCTCATATGTTCCGCGACGTTTCGAAAACGTCTTTGGTGCCTCTACTTAAACCATTTAATTGAACTATCACGTAGTTATCAAAACGTGTATGTCCGATGTTCGCAACATCGACAAACGACGTTGGGGTTCAGCACACTGAGCGGTGCATTAAGGACATAAGCTTTCTACTGATCGCATAATCGCTACTATCAACTTTCAACTATATTTTCTCTAGGAACATATCTAAACAGTGGAACTAAAGCGCGAGCTTACGACATAATTTGCAAAAGGTCTTTTGAATATGTTCAGGATAATTAAGTTCATCTTATGAACTCCCACTTAGATAGACATCCCTCTGGTCATCTAAGTGATCACATGATCCGAGTCAACTAGGCCGTGTCCGATCATCACGTGAGACGGACTAGTCATCATCGGTGAACATCTTCATGTTGATCGTATCTTCTATACGACTCATGCTCGACCTTTCGGTCTCCGTGTTCCGAGGCCATGTCTGCACATGCTAGGCTCGTCAAGTTAACCCTAAGTGTTTTCGCTGTGTAAAACTGTCTTACACCCGTTGTATGTGAACGTAAGAATCCATCACACCCGATCATCACGTGGTGCTTAGAAGCGACGAACTGTAGCAACGGTGCATAGTTAGGGGAGAACACTTCTTGAAATTTTGTAAGGGATCATCTTATTTACTACCATCGTCCTAAGTAAACAAGATGCATAAACATGATAAACATCACATGCAATCAAATAGAGTAGTGACATGATATGGCCAATATCATATAGCTCCTTTGATCTTCATCTTCGGGGCTCCATGATCATCTTGTCACCGGCATGACACCATGATCTCCATCATCATGATCTCCATCATCGTGTCCTCATGAAGTTGTCACGCCAATGACTACTTCTACTTCTATGGCTAACGCGTTTAGCAATAAAGTAAAGTAATTTACATGGCGTTGTTAAATGACACGCAGGTCATACAATAAATAAAGACAACTCCTATGGCTCCTGCCGGTTGTCATACTCATCGACATGCAAGTCATGAATCCTATTACAAGAACATGATCAATCTCATACATCACATATCATTCATCACATTCTTCTTGGCCATATCACATCACATAGCATACCCTGCAAAAACAAGTTAGACGTCCTCTAATTGTTGTTTGCATGTTTTACGTGGCTGCTATGGGTTTCTAGCAAGAACATTTCTTACCTACGCAAAACCACAATGTGATATGCCAATTGCTATTTACCCTTCATAAGGAACCTTCTCATCGAATCCGTTCCGACTAAAGTGGGAGAGACTGGCACCCGCTAGCCACCTTATGCACCAAGTGCATGTCAATCGATGGAACCTGTCTCACGTAAGAGTACGTGTAAGGTCGGTCCGGGCCGCTTCATCCCACAATACCGTCGAAACAAGATTGGACTAGTAATGGTAAGCATATTGTACAACATCAACGCCCACAACTACTTTGTGTTCTACTCGTGCAAAGAATCTACGCAATAGACCTAGCTCATGATGCCACTGTTGGGGAACGTAGCAGAAATTCAAAATTTTCCTACGTGTCACCAAGATCTATCTATGGAGAAACCAGCTACGAGTAGAAGGAGAGTGCATCTACATACCCTTGTAGATCACTAAGCGGAAGCGTTCAAGTGAACGGGGTTGATGAAGTCGTACTCGTCGTGATTCAAATCACCGATGATCAAGTGCCGAACGCACGGCACCTCCGCGTTCAACACATGTACAGCCCGGTGACGTATCCCATGCCTTGATCCAGCAAGGAGAGAGGGAGAGGTTGAGGAAGACTCCATCCAGCAGCAGCACAACAGCGTGGTGGTGGTGGAGGAGCGTGGCAATCCTGCAGGGCTTCGCCAAGCACCACGGGAGAGGAGGAGTAGGGAGAGAGGTAGGGCTGTGCCAGAACTTCGTGTATAGCTCCCATGCGCCTCCCCACTATATATAGGGGTGGAGGGGCTGGTTTCTTGCCCTCCAAGTCCATTGGGGCGTTGGCCAAGGTGGGAGGAAAGAAATCTCATTATTTCCTTCCCCACCGATTGTTATCCCCCTTTTTAGGGATCTTGATCTTATCCCTTCGGGATATGATCTTATTCCTTCTAAGGGGGGATCTTGGTGCGCCTTGACCAGGGGTGTGGGGCCTTGCCCCCACTACCCACGTCCATGTGGGTCCCCCATGCAGGTGGGCCCCACTCCGGAACCTTCTAGAACCTTCCCGGTACAATACCGAAAAATCCCGAACATTTTCCGGTGGCCAAAATAGGACTTCCCATATATAAATCTTTACCTCCGGACCATTCCGGAACTCCTCGTGACGTCCGGGATCTCATCCGGGACTCCGAACAACATTCGGTAACCACATACAAACTTCCTTTATAACCCTAGCATCATCGAACCTTAAGTATGTAGACCCTACGGGTTCGGGAGACATGTAGACATGACCGAGACGTTCTCCGGTCAATAACCAACAGCGGGATCTGGATACCCATGATGGCTCCCACATGTTCCACGATGATCTCATCGGATGAACCACGATGTCAAGGACTTAATCAATCCCGTATTCAATTCCCTTTGTCTATCGGTATGTTACTTGCCCGAGATTCGATCGTCGGTATCCAATACCTTGTTCAATCTCGTTACCGGCAAGTCACTTTACTCGTTCCGTAACACATCATCCCGTGATCAACTCCTTGGTCACATTGCGCATATGATGATGTCCTACTGAGTGGGCCCAGAGATACCTCTCCGTTTACACGGAGTGACAAATCCCAGTCTCGATCCGCATAAAACAATAGATACTTTCGGAGATACCTGTAGTGCACCTTTATAGTCACCCAGTTATGTTGTGACGTTTGATACACCCAAAGCACTCCTACGGTATCCAGGAGTTACATGCTCTCATGGTCAAAGGAAGAGATACTTGACATTGGCAAAGCTCTAGCAAACGAACTACACGATCTTTGTGCTAGGCTTAGGATTGGGTCTTGTCCATCACATCATTCTCCTAATGATGTGATCCCATTATCAATGACATCCAATGTCCATAGCCAGGAAACCATGACTATCTATTGATCACAACGAGCTAGTCAACTAGAGGCTCACTAGGGACATATTGTGGTCTATGTATTCACACGTGTATTACGATTTCCGGATAATACAGTTATAGCATGAATAAAAGACAATTATCATGAACAAGGAAATATAATAATAACACTTTTATTATTGCCTCTAGGGCATATTTCCAACAGATGACTATGTCTGTATTCTGTTATGCTTACTTCTGAGTACTTATTCTGCTGCAAGTAGTTCTTCGCTAAGGAATTTCCTCACCGCCAAATTCCTGAGTGAAGAATTCATAAAAATCGCCTATTCACCCCCTCTAGTCGATATAGCGCACTTTCAATTGGTATCAGAGCAAGGTACTCCCTTGTTCTGTGTGATTTTGGTTTATCCACCTGGAGTTTTAGTTATGTCGACCACAGGTATGATCAAGGTCTTTGCTGGCTGTCCTACCTTCGATGGGACAGACTACCCTTACTGGAAGAATAAGATGCGAATGCATCTTGAGGCAATTGATAACGATCTCTGGTATGTTGTGGAAAATGGTGTTCCCACTGTCTCACCCTCACTGAACACTAACGATGTGAAGAGATTCAAGCAACTCGATTCTCAAGTGAAGAATATCATATGTGGCCATCTGAGCAAAGGACAGTATGGAAGAGTGAGTGCTTTGGAAACTGCTAAGCTTATCTGGGATAGGCTATCCAAACTAAATGAAGGTGTCTCAACTCAGCGTGACTCTCGAGTTGGTGTTCTTCGCAATCTCTTCAACCGCTTCAAAAGACTCGGCAATGAAAATGTTCAACAAACCTTCGATTGCCTCATTGACATCTCAAATGAGCTTCAAGCACTTGGTGCCACTGACATCACCAACCATGAGGTAGTGAAGAAATTGTTGAGATCGCACGATTCCTCATTTGATACTCTGGCACTGATGATACAAGAACGTGCTGAGTACAAGTCACTATATTCGAGAGGCTAAATACTCATGAGTTCCAGCTTGCTGAAAAGAGAGATCTCTATGGTTCAAGCTATGGCAAAACACGTGCCCTGAAGGCCAAGGCTGCGTCTGAATCCGAATGTGAAGATTCTGGTAGTAGCCTTGGTGATCCTGAAGAATTGAGCCAGGAGCTAGCACAACTCGTGAAGAAGTTCCAAAAGTTCTCAAGACGTGGTCGCTTTGGAAAATCCTCAAGGAGCAGTGATTCCTCATCAAGTGACTATAAGAGAAGGCTATGCCACAAATGCAAGAAACCTGGTCACTATATTCAAGATTGTCCTCAGTGGGAAAAGGAATTAAAGAAGAAATACAAGGATTACAGTTCTGATGACGCTAATAAGAAGAAGAAATCATCAAAATCTTCATCATCAAAATCATCGAAGTCTTCATCTCACAAGAAGAGAAGCTCCAAGAAGGCTCGGGCATTCATTGGCAAGGAAATGGACTCTGAAGTTGAATCTGAGGAACATGAGGAAGAGGAGGCATCTGAGGAGTCCGAGTATGGTGTGGCGAGTCTGGCTCTCGCTACTACATTCTTTAGCAAGTCCATCTTCAACTCTGAAGAAATTGACCTCACCAACAAGGCAGACGAAGATAATGATGACTACGCTCCCACCTATTGCTTCATGGCAAAGGGTGCAAAGGTACTCAAATATACCTCCTCTAAATCTAGTGAGAATGAATCTGATGAAGATCTCAAGCCCAAGTACTCTAAACTTGCTAAGATTGTTGTAAAACAACAAAGGGATTTTGAAAAGGTTCAAAACATGCTAGACAAAAGTGATGATATGTTGGGTGAAGAAATGGATCGCACTAAAGCCTTGACTGAAAATCTTCAGAGACTTCAGTCTAGGTTTGACAGCCTTCAAGATCATCATAACACTCTCTTATCTGATCATGAGAAGCTTTCTTATGAATTTCTTCAAAGAAAGCAAGATCTTGAGAAGCTAAGAGTGAGTTATGAAGATCTTCAGAAGGAGCGCGATTCATTGCTAGCTCAATAAATTAGCGCTTCTCAGGAAGAATTTGTTCCTCCATGATTAAAGTGCATTGAACGTGAATCTGCTAATTCTTCACCTGAATGTTCAAATGCTTCAACTATTACAAATTCTTCACCTGCCTCTGCTATCACTTATTCCTCATTTAAGGACATTGCTAGTATCACTAACGATGCAGGGCTGAAGGAATTGTACATGACAGGCATGTACAAAAGCCTCAAAGGGCATCAGACTCTTTGTGATGTGCTTAAAAAGCAGATCCTCAACAGGAACCCTAGGAAAGAGGGTATTGCCTTTGAGAGGAAACTCAATGCTGATGGAACATATTGGAAGCCTGAGCAGTACCCCAAAACCTCATGGGTTGCTGCAAAGGGACCTCCAGTTGATCCATCTAACTTATCTGGCTTTACATGTGAATCTCCTCATTCTTCTGATGAGTCATTTAACTCCAACTATAAACTGTTCAAAAATCAGAATGGTGAAGTATTTGCTAGATATGTTGGCACTAACTGCAGGGACGGTTCTCCTATGAAGAAAATCTGGGTTCCCAAGAAGTGCCTTGAAAGTCTTCAGGTGAATGTCCTCATGGCACCACCAGTGAAGAATAGGAACCCCAGATCAAACTCTTCATATGGACCAAATTCCTCACGTGGATCAAATTCCTCAAAAATATCAAAGTCCTCATATGATTATCATCGTGCTAACAACTCCATTTCGCAGGGTAGAGCTAAGGGCTATGAATATGTGCATTATTCTTCAAACCAATTTGTTCATAAGTCCTCGAAGAATTTCTCTGCTTATTCATATGCTTACCCTAACCCCTCTTATGTGAAACGAAATGGATTGGCTTCTATGCCACCATTCTCGTATGGAGCTCGTAGAGTGATGAACTCTTTGCCACCCCTTCAGATGTGGGTGGTGAAGAAAAAGAACTAATTTCTTCCACAGGGTCAGGTCTCCATACATGCTTTAACGTCTGAAGAATTTGCTGGGGGCCTGACAAAAATGCCTAAAAGGATGCAGGCGAGTCATGATGAAATGAACTTTCATTTCACACGTCCTCATACTGCTATATCTGTTTTACACTTTGATAAAATTCATCTGATGAATTTGATATCATATTCTTCACTTATGAAGTATATGAGTTCGTAAGTTGCACTAATTCATCTGCAGGATGATCAACCCAAAGCAACTGAGTGGGTCCTCGATAGTGGATGTACAAATCACATGACTGGTGACAAGAACCTATTGATGGATGCTCCCTTATCACAGTCACATCTGAAGCATATCATCTTTGTTGACAAAGGCAAAAGTCAGGTATTGGGTCTAGGTCAGGTTGCAATCTCTAAGGACATACACATGGACAAAGTCATGCTTGTTGAGTCCTTAGGATACAACCTCATGTCAGTCTCAATGCTTTGTGATCTTGATATGGTTGTTGTCTTTGGCAAGTATGGTTGTGTTGTGATTATGGAAGCTGACAATTCCAAAGTCTTCGAAGGCTTTAGGAGAGGAGATCTGTATATTGTTGATTTCTCTACAGGACCACAACCAGCCGTGTGCCTACTTGCAAAAGCTTCAGAAGGCTAGCTATGGCATCGACGACTTGGTCACGCAGGCATGAGGAATTTGCACACGCTTGCGAAGAAGAAGCATGTCATTGGCATTGAGAATGTCAAATTCCTCAAGGATCACTTGTGTGGAGCCTGTGAAGCTGGAAAAATGACCAAGGCCAAGCATCCAGCGAAGACTATTATGACCACTACTCGTCCATTCGAATTGCTTCACATGGACCTCTTTGGTCCTAATCACTACTCAGTAGTCAATAATGATGCATCTCTATATGGCTTTGTTATTGTTGATGATTACTCTCGTTACACATGGGTACACATTGTCACTTACAAACATGAAGTGCAGGAAGTCTTCAAACGATTCTCCTCGAGGGCTTCAACTAACTTTGGTGTGAAGATCAAGCACATCAGGAGTGACAATGGAACTGAGTTCCAGAATTCTAGTCTTGATGACTATCTTGTTGAACTTGGTATTATTCATGAGTTATCTGCTCCTTATACTCCTCAGCAAAATGGCGTCGTGGAGCGCAAGAACAGAACTCTTGTTGAGATGGCTCACACTATGCTTGATGAATACAAAACTCCTCGTCGTTTTTGGATTGATGCAATTGATACCGCGTGACACATCATCAACAGAGTATATCTTCACATATTCTTCAAGAAGGCTGCCTATGAACTCCTCACTGACAAGAAACCCAATGTGAGTTATTTCAAAGCCTTCGGTGCTAAATGTTGGATTAAAGATCCTCATCACAATGCTAAATTTGCACCGAAAGCACATGAAGGTTTTATGCTTGGTTACGGAAAGGACTTGCACACCTACAGAGTCTTCAACAACGCTCTTCACAAGGTTGTCGAAACTGTAGATGTGCGGTTCGATGAAACTAATGGCTCGCAAAGAGAGCACCTACCTTCTATGATAGATGAACCCGCACCTGAGGATTCTATCAAGTTCAAGGCGACTGAGGATGTCATTCCTAATGAAGAATCTGCCGAAGAATTCATTCCAGAACGCGAAGAACGTCGAGCTAATGCACCTGAAGACAATGCTGAAGAAAATGGTGCTGAAGAAAATGCTAATCAAGTTCCTCGACGACAACCAGCTCATCCTCGCGTTGCAAAAGAAGTGCAAGTTGATAAGATCAT
Organism: Triticum aestivum; assembly: GCF_018294505.1. Lineage (NCBI taxonomy): Eukaryota > Viridiplantae > Streptophyta > Magnoliopsida > Poales > Poaceae > Triticum > Triticum aestivum. Next base: position 569,688,695 of record NC_057804.1, on the reverse strand, counting down.
CGATGACATTAAAGCACCAGGTCCTCTCACACGCTCAAAAGCTTCACATTTATCTAACTTTTGTGGGCACTATGCTTTTGTCTCCATCACAGAGCCCACTAAGGTAGATGAATCATTTCTGGAGCCTGAATGGATTCAGGCCATGCAAGAAGAATTACATCAGTTCGAGCTCAAGAATGTCTGGGAACTGGTCAAACGTCCAGATCCTCGCAAGCATAATATCATTGGAACAAAGTGGATCTACCGCAACAAGCAAGATGAAAATGGCCTTGTGGTGAGGAATAAGGCACGACTTGTAGCTCAAGGCTACACACAGGTTGAAGGAATTGATTTCGATGAAACTTTTGCACCTGTTGCTAGACTTGAGGCTATTCGCATATTACTTGCTTATGCTAACCATCATAATATCACTTTATATCAAATGGATGTGAAAAGTGCATTCCTCAATGGTAAGCTTGAGGAAGAAGTATATGTTGCTCAACCCCCAGGTTTTGAGTATCCAAAGAATCCTGACAAAGTCTTCAGACTCAACAAGGCCCTCTATGGTCTCAAGCAGGCCCCTCGGGCGTGGTATGATACTTTGAAGGAATTCTTCATGAAGAATGGCTTCACACCCGGTTCACTCGACCGTTCTCTGTTTACTAAATCTTATGATGGTGAACTGTTTGTGTGCCAAATATACGTTGATGATATTATCTTTGGCTGTACTGACCAACGTTATAGTGATGAATTTGCCTATATGATGAGTGAAGAATATCAAATGTCTATGATGGGAGAGTTGAAATTCTTCTTAGGTCTTCAAATTCGTCAACAAAACAATGGCATATTCATATCTCAGGAGAAATACCTCAAGGATGTTCTAAGGAAATTCGGCATGCAAGATTGCAAAGACGTCAAAATTCCTATGCCCACAAATGGCCATCTATGCACTGATGAAAATGGTATTGACTTTGATCACAAGGTATACCGCTCCATGATTGGTTCTTTATTGTACTTATGTGCATCTAGGCCAGATATAATGCTTAGTGTTTGCATGTGTGCCTGATTTCAAGCTACACCGAAGGAATCACACCATAAGGCTGTGAAGCATATTCTTCGATATATAGCTCACACACCAACACTAGGATTATGGTACCCCAAGGGCTCTACTTTTGATCTCATTGGATATTCTGACTCTGACTATGCTGGTGATCGTGTGGACTGCAAGCCAACATCTGGTACTTGTCATTTCCTCGAACGATCTTTGGTCTGTTGGTCCTCGAAGAAACAGAACTTCATATCACTGTCTACTGCGGAAGCTGAGTACATTGCTGCTGGTTCTTGCTGTGCTCAATTGTTGTGGATGAAGCAAACTCTCAAGGACTACGGCATCAACGTGAAGAATGTGCCTCTCTACTGTGACAATGAGAGTGCCATCAAGATTGCTCACAACCCAGTTCAGCACTCGAAGACAGAGCACATTCATATTCGTCATCATTTTCTTCGTGATCATGTGTTAAAGGGCGACATCTCCATCGAGCACGTGAAGACTGAAGAACAGCTAGGCGATATCTTCACAAAGCCCTTGGATGAGAAGAGATTTAGCAAGTTGCGGTGTGAGCTAAATATCTTAGAGTCTTCGAATGTTCTTTGAAAGGGACACCCATCCTAACACTTATGCATAATTGATGACTTAGATTTGCAACACATGAAGAAACATTTTTCTTCAATCAATGAAGAATAACACTCTAAGAGTGAAGAAATTAATGAAGAATTTGATTCTCAGAACCATACGACAATTGTACGTGGTGTCTGAAATCATCATTCTTATACGGTGGGTCACGCCACCACCAAAAGTTGAAAATCTTCATTTGTTTTGAAATTCCTCAGTTTTGAAATTCTTCAGTTTTTCAAATTCTTCAACTTTGCAAAATATTCACTGTTTCCGTCGCTTTTCTTCATTGGCTAAATATATATATATATGAGTTTACGTCCTCTACAACATTCACTTATGGCTATTTCTTCAAGTTGCATTTTCTGCTAAGTGAATGTGATCGGACCCTTCCCCCTCTATGCTATACTCAACCCAGTCTATTCACAAATTCTTCATGTGTGTTCTATTTGAAACTCGTTCAAAATCTTCACTGTGTCCTTGTCAGCTGAAGAAATTGCGAACGGAACTTTTAACTTATCTTATCCAAAATTTTCGACTTTGCCGCTCAAACCGTTCCGTATCCCATGATAGACTTATCTATTCACCCACGATCTAACACGATCTCCACTTTTCAATACGTGGGTGACACATGTCAAGCGAATGAGAAGGGTCAGGGGAACGTTCGTCCAAAATCTTGGGCGATCAGTTTTTCACTGCGACTATAAATACCCCCTCACCCCTTCCTCACTTCCTTTACTCTGCTCGACCACTCTCTCTCGCTCGATCTTCTCAAAACCTAGCGCCGCTGCTACTCCATCATCGCTGTTGAGGAATAGCTTCACTGCCTCGACCTCGTCGCCGTCGTACTCACGCCGGCCACGGAAATCTTCACTCCGCCGCCGCCGTAGCTGTCTTCCTCCGCCGAGTTAGGGCGTGGAAGATCTGAACTGACGAGCTTCAAATCTACACTTCTCAGTTCATCGTGTTCTTCATCAAGGGTAATTAAAAGTTACTTTTACTGCCCTCTTTGATTCAATTTTTCTCTACAAAATCTTCAACGGTGTTTTATTCTTCAAATCCTCACACACAAAACACCTTACTAGTCATCTGTTCTTGATTCGTTTCTCTAAGCATCATTTTTCTACAAGATTCCTCAATTGTGTGGATCCTCGATCTATACAACTCTTGAACCTAAGACAAAGAACGCTTAGTGAAATTCTTCAAGGCTCATTGGTCAAATTCCTCAAATTTGTTCTTTTTGAAAAACTTTCTGAGAACACATATGACCTCCCCAAATTCCTCACAACTATACTCTGTTCACAGGTACTCATGTCCGCTGCTGAATCACTAGGTTCTCATCAACTTAACTCATTTGCAGCGTTCCTCAAAGAAAAGTTGCATACTTCTTCAGAGAATTCGATTGTTCGAATTCCTCAACTGAAGAATATGGCAGACGGTAAGAAGCCACAAAAAGGAGGAAAGAGGCCTGAGGTCATGACTGCGTTTGAAATACCTAGGACATCTATGCCGACTATTGCACACCTGATGAGGCCAAGTTTGGAAAGGAGAACAAAAATCAGCGCAAGGTGCGCATATAGAGGATTGAAAGGAGATGGGCAAGAGAATGGAGGGAGTACAGGTATGAAGAAATTCGCACTAAATCCTCCATGCCCAAGAGCTCAATTGGCACCTGGCCAAGAAGCTGACCCCACCAGCATCAAGAGTGGTGAGGATTTTCCTAAAGAATGGGCCAAACGCCAAGCCAAGTTGGCGAGACAAGCCGAAGAAGCAGTGCGGAAATTCAATGAAGACTCTACTACTTCTGCTGCCACTGAGGCCTCTGTCAAGCCTAGAAAATCAATGGCAAAGAAGCCCGCTCACAAGCCAAGTGCTTCACCAACTGTGCCCTCACGGCCGAGTTCCTCAGCAATGCCCTCATGGCCAGATTCTTCAAAGCCCTCACGGCCAGTTCCTCATGCTGCTCCTGCTCCTCCAAAATCCTCAGCTCCTCCCCCAAAGTCCTCAGCTGCTCCGACAAAGTCCTCAGCGCCTGTACATCTGGCCACGTGCCAAAGGACTGCATGCATCACTATTGCCTCTGGTGTCTCAGCGAGTTCCTCAGCTGCACCAAACTCTTCATCAGGCCCCACTCTGCTGATGACAAAGGCAACGGCTGGTCGAGGTCCTCGGCCAAGTCCGAAGAAGAAATAGGTTGCCTTCCAAGTGCCATCTAATGATGAAGCTGATGATGATCAACTTGCCGAAATCATCAGAGACAGACAAGAAAGGGCCGCTAGAGCCAAAGGCACACCTGTGCCACTGCTTTTGGATCCAAGGGCGATCCTCGATTACATTGATCTCTGGCACAAGGATCCAGACACCCCTATGCCTGATTTTCGTTTGGCTCCTGGCCAAAGTCACATGTTGACCCATTTCATCACTGAAGAAAAATGGACATTTGAGAAGGCTAGGCAGAACAAGAAGGCTCAGTTCAGGAAAGAGAAGTCCCTGAGGAAAAACGTTGTCAAAATGACAACTGATGAACTCCTCAAGATCCAGTCTGGAATCAAAGCCCTCAGCGATGATTTCAATGCTTATTATGCTGATTGGCAAGGAGCCAAAGTCAGATTTGTCAACCTGTCTAAGAAGATCACCAATGTTGCAGCTCCAATGCAACAAGAAGTTCCTCAAGCTGGAGCCTCTGCTCAGCCAACTGAAGAACATGCCAGCACCGCTGATGACTTTCAGCCTGCTGAAGAAAATGCTAGTTCCAGGGCTGATGACTCCATTTCAGCCGCTGAAGAAATTGCCAGGGCATCCACTAGTGGTGCGCCTGAAGAAACTGAAGAAGTCAGGACAACTTCATCAGTTGTGCCTGAGGAAATTTAAACAGATCCCTCAGCTCCTCCCGCGCCTACACCAACTCCTATCCTTCCATCTACATCAGATGTGAAGAATACCAAGGCTGTAGAGAGCTACAGTGAAGAAAAGGAAAGCATCAGCTGCTTCAGAATCGTCAGCTCCAAAGAAGATGAAGCCTATCACAAGCTCGTTTGAAAATCTGATTGATGCTGTTCCGATTTCCTCCATGCCATCAAAGGACCTTGTTCCTTATGGTGAAGAATATGTGATCCCTAGCGGATCTGATGAAGAAAATCATTCTACTGCTTCGTCAGAGCAGATTGATGAAGAAATTGAACTGGATGCGATCCCTTCAACGCCTGTTGTTTCCTCGCCAATGCCTGAGTTCACAGCTGAAGAGGCTGGCGTTGAAGAAATTGAAGATGAAGACGTGGATATTGGATGCACTACGCGTGTGATGAATGATGACTTCTGGGAAAGTCAGCATCCCAATTCTCCACTCTTCACCCCAATACAACAAATACCACAGTCCCCTGGACCAACCGTTCAGCTGGGCTCTGAAGAAACTCATCCCACCTCGTCTGTGCATGAAGAAATTCCAGCCACTAGTGCTGAAGAACCTGCTGCTGCTGATCCTTCGAACACATAGACTGCAAATGAAGAGGAACCAGAAAATCCTCACCCTGAAAAACCTGAGATTGCGATTCCTGAGGTAGTGATGCAACTCATTGACACTCCTCTGCCAAAGCCAACAGATCCATTCTCAGGCAAGCAAAAGTTCAAGGCTAAAGATTTCTTTAGCGGAGCATGTTTTCTTCACTGATTACAATCCTTATGATTCTGCTCGCATAAGGAAGAGGCGTTTCTGGACTGCTAGTCAAGCCAATTTCTATTCCTCAGTGCTATTCAACAAAGACAAAGTCTTCGATCATGCACACATTCCTCACGTGGACATGGAATCTTTGCCGTGCTTCGAGCCAGTCCTCAGTGTTCTTCACGATGCCGGATTGCTGAATTTTTGCACTGACATCTGTGATTGGAATGAAGAACTCATTCTTCAATTCTATGCGACGCTGCACATCACAGGAAATTCTGGAGATGTGAACTCATGGGTGCTGGACTGGATGTCAGAAAATACTCACTACAAGGCACCAGCGACTGAATTGCTTCGTGCCCTCCCACTCAGTCCTCCCCTTGAAGGTGCTCGTTGCATCTACAATGAACCTGAGCTTACAAATCATTACATGCAAGTGCTGATGAAGCCTTTGAAGCCAGGGCAGGCCCCTCGAACCAAATTCCTCGTCAAGGAATTCCTGTATGTGCCACGAACTGTCTATCGCATTCTGACGAAGACAATGAGTCCTATCAAAGGCCATGACTCAAATGCTGAAGAAGTCGTTGGCATCATGAAGAATATGCTTTTCAATATCATTCATGGCGTTCCCATCAACTTCCATGATTTCTTCATGAGGACTCTGGTGAATATTGCTATGTCACCATTTGAGCTGAAGCCTTATGCACCATGGATTATGAGGTTCATCAGGATAAGGTCTTCACTAAATTACAAGGCTGATACTCTAAACCACGGCAGCTTCTTGCCTCCAATTGAAGTCCTCAAACGGACATTTTCCTCAGCTGATGACAAAGGCAAGGCAACTGCTGTGATAGATGAAGGCATTCGTCCATTGGATGGTCAATTTCGCAAGGCTGCATCCTACTCCACCAATGATGACTCTGCCACACATGACTCTGCCGCCAACACCTCTGCCAAGAAAAATCATCAAGCCACAACACCCAGGGTGATGACTGATCGTGAATTACTCCTCAGTCTTCATCAGAAAGTTGATCGCAATCATAAATGGGTCAAGCGTCAGTTTGGTTCAATTCTTCACAACACGACCTCAACACACAATGCAGTGAAGAAAAACCACTACTACCTCCATGAAACCTTCAACCGTACCTGGGCTGTTCTATCTCATGTCTACAGCGCAAAAGATCTGAAGAAAATGGGTCTCAAGGAAGAATTTGCCTGGTCTGCACCTCCACCGAAGAAATTCAAGAAGGTCATGGTTCCTTCCTTGGTAGCCAGCTCCTATTCTTCATCGCGTGACATTGATGAAAATGAAGACTTGGACGACACTGCGGCAGGCCCTACTACGACAACCGACCCCGACAACGCTGACGCTCCTCCATCAACTTGATATTCTTCAGGGGCGTTAGTCCTTAGTTTCGATCCTTTTGGTCATTCGATGACAAAGGGGGAGAAATTTGAGTTAGTCTTCAAGCGGGTCTATTATATATGGGCGTTTTTTTTGCTAAGTTACAACTCTCGCTCTTCTGAAACTTTTATTGGATCGAGTTGTAATCTTAAACCCGATGGTGCTTTGATACTTTTGATGTGTTCCTTTGCATGCTTATTCTTCGTTATATGTTAATACACGCATGCTGAATTATATCAGTCACCATATTTCATCATGCATTTCAAATTCTTCATATTATATGTAGAATGCGTGTATGAATTACAAGATATAGGGGGAGATCTCCATGATTCAACTCTTCAAATGTGCATTGCCTCAAAAGGAAATTCCTCACTATGCACATCTTCAGGGGGAGTTCTTCTATATCTTGCAATCAAATTCCTCAATATCAGTACTTACACTTCATATGTTTATCCCCATTGAAAACTTAACCTATATTGTCATCAATCACCAAAAAGGGGGAGATTGTAAGTGCATCTAGTGCCCCTTAGTGATTTTGGTGTATTGAAGACTTATAGGTTAAGGGACTAATGTGTTTATGAGTGTACACAGGTCTATAAGTCTATGAGGAGTTTGATATTTACAGAGAAAGTCGACCCCTAAAAATGAAGTTCTTCGACTGAAGACTTTGATATTCTGAAGACTTTCTGAAGACTTTGAAAGTGAAGAAATTGGTGTGACCTTGAAGACTTGGTATTCATTTGAGGAACATGAAGCGTGAAGACTTTTGTTTTCGTTGTTTCGTTTTTCTCTTTCTTGAGTCATAGGAAAGACCGTACTGTTAAAGGGGGTTGAGAAATACTAAGGAAAAATTTCCATGTGATGCTCAACTCAAGATCCTACACCTACCAATCCCTTCGAGTGAAGCCTTTGGAAATCTCATACAGTTCAGTCAATTTCTTCAGTGACAGAGACGAAGTTCTTCTGGTCGCTGAGGAATTTGTTCTGACTGAGGAGTTAGGAATTCGCTAGTGTGGATTGCCTACATAGTGAGGAACATGATAGCTCTGAGGAATTTGAGAGTCAAATTTCCGACCGTTGCTGTGCTGCACGCTAGCTGTCCCAAAATATCTTATCCACCTAATGGTCATATCATTGAAGGGCATTTATGTCTTATCATGTTGGGCTGCTCCCTAGGCTATAAATAGCTGCCCCCTACAACCACTAGCTGGTTGGCTGCTCCGAGAGAAACTGACACTTGTCATTTGAGAGCATCCCATCCTCCGAGGACTTTGAGCGAAAATCATCAAGTGAGGAAATACCCAAACCCAAACACCTACAAAGACAAAGTGATTGAGCATCACTGAAGAGATTGATCCTGCGTGGATCCGACGCTTGTCACCTTTGAAGAATGTGCTTCTTCCAGATGGTTAGGCGTCATGGTCTAGAGCATCCAAGAGGAATTGTGGATCGCCGAGTGACCGAGTATGTGAAGGTTTGGAAGTCGCCTGAAGACTTACCACGAGTGATTGGACGAGGTCTGTGTGACCTTAGTTCAAGGAGAATACGGTGAGGACTTAGTGTCTTGAGCTGCATGCTCAGGGACTGGGTGTCCGGGACTGTGTGTCCTCGAGTTTAAATACTCAGCTGCTCCAACCAGACGTACAACTGAGACAACAGTTGGAACTGGTCTACCAAATCATTGTCTTCACCAACATTATTGGTTCTATTTCCTCAACTCTTTCATTTCCTCATTACTGTGTTTAGTGATTGTTCATATATGTGTTTGAAGACTTTGACTGAAGACTTTCTCAATTTTCTCAGTTCAATTTCTTTAGTCTGTTTGTCTTCATCTTGTGTTATCATGTGATTACGCTTTCTATACTCTGTGCTTGTCTCCATTTGATCATGATGAATATGTCTGTATTCTGTTATGCTTACTTCTGATTACTTATTCCACTGCAAGTAGTTCTTCGCTAAGGAATTTCCTCACCGGTAAATTCCTCAGTGAAGAATTCATAAAAATCGCCTATTCACCCCCCTCTAGTCGATATAACACACTTTCAGAGCGGCTTCATCCGACGACGAAAACGGCAAGGCAGTGCGCTACTGAGCAAAAGGGGAGGCTGGGGAGGATCTACATGGTGCGGCGAGCCAAATGGGCATGAGTCCGTGACCAAACGGTCACCGGAGACGCGTCGGTGACGTGCTACACGGCGATGCGTTCGGCCTCGTCGTGAGAGCTAGCTAGGTTGCGCGCGAGACCAAACAGAGAAAGGTAGGAGGTAGAGGAGCTCACCACGTGACACATGGAGGCTGGTGAGAGGCTTAGTAGCAGGAGCAGGAGCCGGAGTCGAAGAAGACAACGACGACCCAAGGAAGAAGGCGGCATCGTTGGGGGGATGCAGGGGGTCCCGGCTCCATCAGGTGGTCGGGGAGGACATAGCGAGGGCCGGAGAACTGGTCTGTCTTGGGGACGAGGCGAGGTGGTGATGGTGGCCGCGGCTAGGACGGGGCCATGGCGACGGGCGCACTCTGGATCGAGCGAGAGGAGAGGGGAGAGGTGGATCTGGGGGAGGGCAGGCGAGTGTGGGTAGTGGGAGTGGCGGTAGGTGAGGGGGGAACTCGAGGCGTCTGGGGCGGCCTTATCCCCTCGATGCCAGTGAGCTGGTGTGGCTGGGCGCGTCGGCCGTGCCCCCGATCGATTGTACAGGAGAGGGAGAAGGCGACCGGGAGAGGCAAGTGCTGGGCCGGCTTGGGTGGGGGGGGGGGGGGGGTAGGTGGGCCGGCTGCTGGGGTGGGCTAAAGCCTAGTGGGGTAAGGGGGGTTTCTCTCTTCTCCTCTTTCCCTTTTTTTGCTCTTTTATTTTTACAGAAAATGTTTTTGCAATAATTGAGCTGCCAAAAAGGATTCTGTAAAATGTGGGACTTGGCCACATAATTACATTGCAATAGTTGGCACTGCCACAAAAAGATTGTGAGGCTTTTGAAAAGGTTTGCCACTTTTATAAATTGAAAAGCCATTTAATCTATTGCTTTAGCCACTGTTTTAATTGGTTTAGGCCATTTAAACACCTTGCAAAAATGTTGGTTCACCACCAATATTTATTATGGAGTATTTTCCACAAGATGAACCTTTTAGATTTCATGTGTGACAAATATGAATGTTTGACTTTAGATTGAATTTGAATTTGAATTGTGATTTGGATCAAGTGAAGATTAGCAACAGTAACATGATGACATGGCACCATTAACAGGGGATTACTGTAGCTTGATTATCCGGGCGTCACATTATTGTGGTTCATCACAAAGACTTTGTAGCTTGGTGGCAGTGATTGAAGAACTCTGTCAATGACCATCTGGAAGATTAACTCCTAGCTGAGTCAAGTGATTATGGTACCCAGACATTCTGAGTATGTGCTCACTAACATAACTGTTCTCCTCCATCTTGCAGCTATAGAACTTGTTGGAGACTTCATATCTCTCAACTCGGGCATTTGCTTGAAATATTAACTTCAACTCTTGGAACATCTCATATGGTCCATGACGTTCAAAACGTCTTTGAAGTCCCGATTCTAAGCCATAAAGCATGACACACTGAACTAACGAGTAGTCATCAGATCGAGCTTCCCAGACGTTCATAACGTCAGCTTCTGCTCTTGCAGCAGGCCTTTCACCTAGTGTTGCATCAAGGACACAATTCTTCTGTGCTGCAATGAGGATAATTCTCAAGTTACGGACCCAGTCTATGTAGTTGCTACCATCATCTTTCAACTTAGCTTTCTCCAGGAACACATTAAAATTCAAGGGAACGGTAGCACGGGCAATTGATCTACAACATAGATATGCAAAACTATCAGGACTGAGTTCATGATAAATTAAGTTCAATTAATCATATTACTTAAGAACTCCCACTTAGATAGACATCCCTCAAGTCATCTAAATGATATGTGATCCAAATCAACTAAACCATATCTGATCATCACGTGAGATGGAGTCGTAATCAATGGTGAACATCTCTATGTTGATCATATCCACTATATGATTCACGTTCGACCTTTCGGTCTGCAGTGTTCCAAGGCCATGTCTGTACATGCTGGACTCGTCAAGTTTAACCCGAGTATTCCGCATGTGCAAAACCGGCTTGCACCCATTGTATTTGAACGTAGAGGTTATCACACCCGATCATCACGTGGTGTCTCATCGCAAAGAACTTTCGCAATGGTGCATACTCGGGGAGAACACTTATACCTTGAAATTTAGTTAAGGGATTATCTTATAATGCTACCATCAGACTAAGTAAAATAAGATGCATAAAGATAAACATCACATGCAATCAAAATATGTGACATGATATGGCCATCATCATCTTGTGCTTTTGGTCTCCATCTCCAAAGCAACATCATGATTTCCATCGTCATTGGCTTGACACCTTGATCTCCATCATAGCGTCATGGCCGTTTCGCCAACTATTGCTTCTACGACTATCGCTACCGCTTAGTGATAAAGTACAACAATTACATGGCGTTTGTATTTCTTACAATAAAGCGGCAACCATAAGGCTCCTGCCAGTTGCTGATAACTTTTACAAAACATGATCATCTCATACAACAACGTATATCACATCATGTCTTGACCATATCACATCACAACATGCCCTGCAAAAACAAGTTAGACGTCCTCTACTTTGTTGTTGCAAGTTTTACGTGGCTGCTACGGGCTTCTAGCAAGAACAGTTCTTACCTACGGCACAAAACCACAATGGTGATTTATCAAGTTTGCTGTTTTAACCTTCACAAGGACCGTCCGCAGTCAAATTCAATTCAACTAAAGTTGGAGAAACAGACACCCGTCAGCCAACTTTATGCAAAACTAGTCGCATGTTTGTCGGTGGAACCGGTCTCATGAACGTGGTCATGTAAGGTTGGTCCGGGCCGCTTCATCCAACAATACTGCTGAATCAAAATAAGACATTGGTGGTAAGAAGTATGACGATCACCACCCACAACTCTTTGTGTTCTACTCGTGCATATCATCTACGCATAGACGTGGCTTGGATGCCACTGTTGGGAAACATAGCATGCAATTTCAAAAAAGTTCCTATGCTCACACAAGATCTATCTAGGAGATGAATATCAATGAGAGGGGGAGCGTGTGTCCATGTACCCTTGTAGACCGAAAGCAGAAGCGTTTGCTTAACGCGGTTGATGTAGTCGAACGTCTTCTTGTTCCGACCGATCGAGTACCAAACATACGGCACCTCTAAGTTCTGCACATGTTCAACGCGATGACATCCCTCGAGCTCTTGATCTAGCAGAGGGTCGAATGAGTAGATGAGTTCTGTCAGCATGACGGCGTGGTGACGGTGATGGTGATGTGATCCGCGCAGGGCTTTGCCTAAGCACCACGAGAATTTGACCAGAGGCGTAAACTGTGGAGGGGGCGCCGCACACGGCTTAGAGCAATTGGTGTGTCTTCTAAGGGCCCCCCCGTATATAAAGGAGAGAGGGAGAGGAGACCGGTCCTAGGCGCGCCCAAGTTGGAGGAGTCCCACTTGGGCTCCTAGTAGGATTCACCCCCCCCCCTTTCCTTTTACCGGAGGGGAAAGGGGGAAGGAGTAGGAGAAGGAGAAGGAAAGGGGGGCGCCGCCCCCTCCCCTAGTACAATTTGGACTCCTCACTTGGGGGGAGGGGGGCGCCACAGCTATGTGGGCTGGTTTGCCTCCCTCATGTGGCCCATATGGCCCATCTCTTTCCTCGGGGGGTTATGGTAACCCCTCCGGTACTCTGATATGTACCCGATACATTCCAGAACCCTTCCGGTGTCCGAATTGTTGGGGAACCTAGTAATAATTCAAAATTTTCCTACGTAGCACCAAGATCAATCTAGGAGATTCTAGCAAGGAGAGAGAGAGGGAGTGCATCTTCATACCTTTGAAGATCGCTAAGCGGAAGCATTACAAGAATGCGGACGATGGAGTCGTACTCGCGGCGATTCAAATCGCGGAAGATCCGATCTAGTGCCTAACGGACGGCGCCTCCGCATTCAACACACGTACAACCCAGAGATGTATCCTCCTTCTTGATCCAGCAAGGGGAGAGGAGAAGTTGAGGGAGAGCTCCGGCAGCACGACGGCGTGGTGGTGGTGGAGCTCGTGGTTCTCCAGCAGGGCTTCGCCAAGCACTACGGAGGAGGATGACATGTATGAGGAGGGAGGGGCTGCGCCAAGGGAAGGGTGTGGCTGCCCTCCCACCCCCTCACTATATATAGGGGGAAGGGGAGAGGGGGCCGGCCCCTCTAGATGGATCTAGAGGAGGGGGCGGCGGCCAGGGGAAACCCTAGATGGGTTTGGGCGCCCCCACCCCCTAGGAAACTTGCCCCCCAAGCCGGGAGGGGCGGCTGCCCTAGGGGTGGCGCCCCCACCTCTCCAGGTTATGTGAGATGGGGTGGGAGGGGCGCTCAGCTCCTTAGTGGGCTGATGTGCCCCCTCCCATTGGCCCATAAGGCCCCGCAACGCTTGCCAGGGCCTCCGAAACCCCTTTCGGACACGCTGGTCATCACCTGGTACCCCCGGAACAATTCCGGACTCCAATACCCTTTGTCCAATATACCGATCTTCACCTCCGAACCATTCCGGAGCTCCTCTTCATGTCCGGGATCTCATCCGGGATTCCAAACAACCTTCAGTAAGCACATACTATTTCCCATAACAACTCTAGCATCACCCAACCTTAAGTGTGTAGACCCTACGGGTTCGGGAACCATGCAGAGATGACCAAGACACCTCTCTGGCCAATAACCAATAGCAGGATCTGGATACCCATATTGGCTCCCACATGTTGCACGATGATCTCATCGGATGAACCAAGATGTCGGGGATTCAATCAATCCCGTATACAATTCCCTTTGTCTATCGGTATGTTACTTGCCCGAGATTCAATCATCGGTATCCCCATACCTCATTCACTCTCGTTACCGGCAAGTCTCTTTACTCGTTCCGTAATGCATTATCCCGTGGCTAACTCATTAGACACATTGAGCTCATTATGATGATGCAGTAGTGAGTGGGCCCAAAGATACCTCTCCGTCATACGGAGTGACAAATCCTAGTCTCTATTCGTGCCAACCCAACAGACACTTTCGGAGATACCTGTAGTGCACCTTTATAGCCACCCAGTTACGTTGTGGCATTTGATACACCCAAAGCATTCGTACAGTATCCGGGAGTTGCGCAATCTCATGGTCTAAGGAAATGATACTTGACATTAGAAAAGCTCTAGCAAACGAACTACGCGATCTTGTGTTATGCTTAGGATTGGGTCTTGTCCATCACATGATTCTCCTAATGACGTGATCCCGTTATCAATGACATCCAATGTCCATGGTCAGGAAACCATAACCATCTATTGATCAACGAGCTAGTCAACTAGAGGCTTACTAGGGACATGTTGTGGTCTATGTATTCACACATGTATTACAGTTTCCGGTTAATACAATTATAGCATGAATAATAGACAATTATCATGAACTAGGAAATATAATAATAACCATTTTATTATTGGCTCTAGGGCATATTTCCAACACGAATACTACCTTACAATATATCAATCTTTATGTCCCGGCCATTTTGAGACTCCTCGTCATGTCCGTGATCTCATCCAGGACTCCGAACAACCTTCGGTCACCAAAACACATAACTCATATAATACATATCGTCATCAAATGTTAAGTGCATGGACCCTACGGGTTCGAGAACTATGTAGACATGATCGAGACACCTCTCCGATCAATAACCAATAGTGTAACTTGGATGCTCATATTGTTCCCACATACTCTACGAAGATCTTTATCGGTCGAACCACAATGTCAACATACGTTATTCCCTTTGTCATCGGTATGTTACTTGCCCGAGATTTGATCGTCGGTATCTTCATACCTAGTTCAATCTCGTTACCGCAAAGTTTCTCCACTCGTTCTGTAAGGCATCATCATGCAACTAACTCATTAGTCACATTGCTTGCAAGGCTTCATATGATGTGCATTACCGAGATGTAACGCCCCGAGACCGGCGCTCCAGAAGACTTCCAACTACTCCGAGTTTCGTCATGTGATTTGTTTTGTTTGTTGCATTCATCATGGCATCATCCGCATTGCATCGGCACTCGTTGTCATCATTGTTTTCATAAAGCTTGCACCGGTTCATAGTTGCCGCGTCCCCCCTTGCTTTCATTGACCGTTCCGAGGCCAATCGAGTTTTTGCTTCCCTCTTGACCGTGACCACCTAACCTCTCTTGCCAGCTCGCAGCACCCTCATGTGCGTGTCCGAAACTTACCCGAACCCGAACCGATCTGTCGTTACCGATGGATCCGGATCATCCCCAAACATCTATAAAACATCACCGTTTTCTTTGTTGGACTCTCCTAAGCTATATTTCTCGACCGTTCGATTTTGATCAGAGAACCCAAATAGCCCCTTACCTAATCCACCTGACGTATATATATATATATATATATATATATATATATATATATATATATATATATATACATTAGTCCAAACCCTAATTTTTAGGCCTCTTGTCCCATCTGTCCCATCCAGCCGCCCCTGCTCTATTTCTTCCCCTCGGGATCCATCCCCACCAACCGCAGCCCCGACCAACTCCCTTCGCCCTTGGGATCCTCCCGATCCAAATCGACCCGAGCTCGTGGATGCCCGGCGCCCGAAGCCTCCTGCCTCCCTGATCCTCGTCCTCCCGGGCATCAGTGCTCCAAGGCAGGCCCTTGTGCAGCTCCCCGTCACCTCTCCCCTTCCCCTGTTTCTTCTCTCTCCCTCACCTTGCGGCCTCTGTCTTTTTTTCTTCAGGACGACAGGAGCATGCCCCGGCCTCTCTCTCACCAGGTGCAGGAGCAACGGAAGCCCCGCCAGGGCCGCTGAATGGAGCTCTGCTTCCATGGATCCTCGCCTCCGCGCCCAAGATCCGGCCCCTCTGTCGGATTCCGCCGTCTCAGTTCAGTTCCGGCCGGTCCCTCGGTTCCGCTGCCTCGCCCGCTCGCCCGCGCCGTGGACGCGTCGTCCTGCTGCGTGGGCCACCTGCTCCTCCGCGGACCCAGCAATCACGCAAAGTCCGCCGCTGTTCCCGAGTTCCCTGCTGCTATGGACGCCAAGCCGACCTTCTTCGAGCCCTGCTTCCCCTGTAGGCGGCCCTGTTCGTCTCCAGCCGCGCGCCTGCATCGATGGGGTCAGCGCCCCGAGCGCGTTGACCGCGTCCCCTCCCTCGTTCGATCCAGCCTGCCGCAGCCAGATCCACTCCAACGCCTGGGCCAGCGGCCTCCAAGGCCCAGCCTCGTCCGTGACCGCGCCTGGGCCGCATCTCGCGCAAGGCCCAGCCGCGCCCCTTCAGCCATCCAGCCCAGCAGATCCGGGCCTAAAGCCCATGGGTGAGCAACCCGAGCCCCCCTGTGCACTGTTGGGCTACCCGGATTTGGCCCAGTGTTGTTTTTTCCCAGATCTGCGAATTTGTCTATTTATCCAGAGTATTATAGATTTGCAGAAAAACCCTCATGCATCATACATTTAATAACTCACAAACCGTGCATCACATGTAAATAATTTAAACATGTAAAATGCTTAGAATTTTGTGTAGATTAATAATATGCCACTTTCAACCATCTTAAAAAATGTTTAACTTGCTGTTTGTTTAAATTTGCATATGCCATGTTAATATGATTTATTTCATAACTAAATAACCGTAGCTCCAAATTAATTAAACTTTATATCTAAATGGGGTGGAAAAATGCCTAGTTTAACATGGTGGACTTTATTTTCCTGTTTAAAAACTCTAAAATATGGTTTAGGGCAGAACAGTACCGAATCTAAAATATGCATATGGGAATTTTCCGGAATTGTTGTTTGTTGTTTCCGGCCTCACTTAAACTTGCCTAGATAGGTAGTTTAATTATGTTTCACCTCTTGCCATGTTTAAGAACATTTAATATTGTTGTGTACCTAAACGAGAGCGAACTAAATAACTCAGATGTGGTGTTTCGTCAATATGCAACTCGTTGCATATTGAGCTCCACTTAACTTGTAGTATTGTTTGTTGCATTTTGCCATGCCATGCCTCATTAAACTGGACATGCATCATACTTGATTGTGCATCATGCCATGATTATGTTTTGTGATGGTTGTTTACCATGTTGTTTGCTTCTTTCCGGTATTGCTTCTTCTTGATAGTTCCGGTAACGTTGCGATTGTGAGGATTTGTTCGACTACGCCCGTTCATCTTCTTCATGGACTCGTTCTTCTTCCTAGCGGGATTTCAGGCAAGATGACCACTACCCTGGATCTCACTACTATCACTGCTATGCTAGTTGTTTCGTTCTATCGCTATGCTGCGCTACCTATCACCTGTTCTTCAAGCCTCCTTAATTGCCATGAACCTCTAACCTTTGACACCTTTCCTATGCAAACCGTTGTTTGGCTATGTTACCGCTTTTGCTCAGCCCCTCTTATAGCGTTGCTAGCTGCAGGTGAAGTTGAAGATTTCTCGATGGTGGACAGGATTTTGGTTGGGATATCATAATATCTCTTATATTATTAATGCATCTATATACTTGGTAAAGGGTGGAAGACTCGGCCTTATGCCTGGTGTTTTGTTCCACTCTTGCCGCCCTAGTTTCCGTCATACCGGTGTTATGTTCCCGGATTTTGTGTTCCTTACGCGGTTGGGTGATTTATGGGACCCCCTTGACCGTTCGCTTTGAATAAAACTCCTCCAGCAAGGCCCAACATTGGTTTTACCATTTGCCTCACCTACCCCTTTTTCCCTTGGGTTTTCGGAGCCCGAGGGTCATATTTATTTTAGCCCCCCCCGGGCCAGTGCTTGTCTAAGTGTTGGTCCGAACTGAGCTGCCTGCGGGGCCACCTCGGGGCAACTTGAGGGTTGGTTTTACTCGTAGCTAGTCTCATCCGGTGTTGCCCTAAGAACGAGATATGTGCAGCTCCTATCGGGATTGTCGGCGCATCGGGCGGCTTTGCTGGTCTTGTTTTACCATTGTCGAAATGTCTTGTAAACCGGGATTCCGAGTCTGATCGGGTCTTCCTGGGAGAAGGTATATCCTTAGTTGATCGCGAGATCTTATCATGGTCTAAGTTGGGACACCCCTGCAGGGTATAATCTTTCGAAAGCCGTGCCTGCGGTTATAGGCAGATGGGAATTTGTTAATGTCCGAAATAAAATGCATCAACCGTGTGAGTAGCCGTGATGGTCTCTTTTCGGCGGATTCCGGGAAGTGAACACGGTTTTGGGTTATGTTTGACGTAAGTAGGAGTTCAGGTTCACTTCTTGATCATTGCTAGCTTCACGACCGTTCCTTTGCTCTCTTCTCGCTCTTATTTGCGTATGTTACCCACCATATATGCCTAGTCGCTGCTGCAACCTCACCACTTTACCCCTTCCTTTCCCATTAAGCTTTGCTAGTCTTGATACCCATGGTAATGGGATTGCTGAGTCCTCGTGGCTCACAGATTACTACAACAACAGTTGCAGGTACAGGTTATGCGATGATCATGACGTGAGAGCGATGCTTGTTTGCGTTGAGATCTTCTTCTGCTTCTTCTTTGATCAGGGGATAGGTTCCAGGTCGGCAGCCTGGGCTAGCAGGGTGGATGTCGTTTGAGCTTCTGTTTGTGTTTCATCCATAGTCGGATGTTGATATCGTGTATGATATATTGTTGTATTCGTGTGGCATTGTATGCCTTTTATTTGTATCCCCATCTATTATGTAATGTTGATGTAATGATATCCACCTTGCAAAAGCGTTTCAATATGCGGTTCTATCCTTGGTGGGACCTTCGAGTCTCTTTAGGATAGTATCGCATATTGGGCGTGACACGAGAGGGCCCAGAGATACCTCTCCGATACTCGTAGTGACAAATCCTAATCTCAATCTATGCCAACCCAACAAACACCTTCGGAGATACCTGTAGAGCATCTTTATAATCACCCAGTTACGTTGTGACATTTGATATTCGCACAAGGCATTCCTCCGGTGTCCGGGAGTTGCATAATCTCATAGTCGGAAGAATATGTATTGGAATGAAGAAAGAAGTTGCAATAAAATTGAACGATCAATATGCTAAGCTAACTGATGGGTCTTGTCCATCACATCATTCTCCTAATGATGTGATCCCCTTCATCAAATGACAACACATGTCCTTGGCTAGGAAACTTAACCATCTTTGATCAACGAGCTAGTCAAGTAGAGGCATACTAGGGATACGGTGTTTTGTCTATGTATTCACACATGTATCAAGTTTTCGGTTAATACAATTCTAGCATGAATAATAAAAATTTATCATGAATAAGGAAATATAAAATAACAACTTTATTATTGCCTCTAGGACATATTTCCTTCAAGCTTAGGATCTTTTCACTCCTTATTCGTTCATCCATCGTGATCTCACCCAAAACCTAAGAACTTCAATCACACAAAACTTAACAAAAATCTTTTTGAGATCGGTTAGTATGATAAAAAATCCCCACTCTAAGTACTGTTGCAAACCCATTCATATTTTATTATTTCCTAATACCAACTGTATTCTAACTTTACCATGGCTCATACCCCCCAATACAATCCATATATTCATCAGAATAAGCACACAATGCAACAAAAACAGAATATGTCAAAAAGAGAACATTCTATAGCAATTTGAATATTGACTATACTTTTGTAACTCCAAAAATTCTGAAAAATTAGGACAACATGGGAAGTTTTTATATCAACCATGTGTAAAAAATTCAAAGCAAAAGCACGTTTCTACGAATCTTCAAAATTCCTGAACTGGGCGCAAAAGTTTCTGTTTTCAACAGGATCAAATCAACTATCATCCAACATAATCCTAAATGCTTTAATTGGCACAAACACTAACTAAAACACTAAAACATAATCATAACAGTTGCATAATTGTGTGTTTATTAAAAATCAGAAAATAAACTATTGGGTTGTCTTCCAACAAGCTCTTTATTTATAGCCATTAAGATAGGCTTGAGATTTCAACGATGCTCACATGAAAGATATCAATTGAAACACGAAGAGAGCATCATGTAGCATGTGAAAAACACATTTAAGTCTAACATACTTCCTATGCATAGGCATTTTGTCAGATTCAGGGCTCCGTACACCCAATAAAGGTTCGAACTCCGGGGCGTGTGCGAAGAACTCAACTTCTCCAGCCAACTGACCCGTCGCCCATGGCCTAGCTCGATGAACACGAAAGGAGATGAACATGAGAGTTTACCCAGGTTCGGGCCAACTTGTGGTGTAAGACCCTACTCCTGCTTTGTGGTGGATTAGCCTCGCATGGGGCTGAGGATGAAGAAGTACAAGGGTGAACAACCTCGTGAGGTCTACTCTGGTGAGTCGTGGGGTTTGGGCGATCTGGATGCCGATCGAATCCCCTTCTATGGTGGTGGCTAACCTGTACTTATAGTGGCCTCGGTCCTCTTCCCCCAAAATGTAGGCGGGAAGGGATTCCACAATGGCCAATTTGAAAGGGGACAAGTAGTAAATCTTATGTTGACAAAATGTGGTCTTCTCCTGCAAAGCTTCTGGTCATGACGCCGTGGTGGGCTCAGTGTTGACATCCGTCCTGTCATCCTGGCGGTCTTGGTCTCATTTCACCGGAGTGGAAACCTTTGCCTGATTCCTTGGGAACCCATGCCCGCACTTGCCTCCTTAGCACCGAAGAGGAAATTGTCTTCTCTGCACCCGCTGGCGCCCGCCTGGCCTTGGTCGTCATGGCTTGTGTCACCGCAACCTCATGAGGTTGGCCACTTGCATAGGAATCTCCGCTCCTTAGGAGCAGCCTAGGGAGGCCGCTCCCTTAGGAGGCCTTGGTGTCATTTCCCTTGCGAGGCTTGGCCCCTTGCGAGGGTCTTGTCTTGGCGATGATGTAGATGGGCCATACCAGGCCGTCGATGGAGCCACGCCATGGGCCGTAGGCTGGCAAGTTTGGGTACCCTTGTTCCCAGAACATTGACAGCAGCCCTCGGTTCCAAGCCGTACTCGGACTTGGCTTTGAGGCGAAGCCAAAGGGAAAGGGCAGAGCGCCACGGAGCCCAATCGCCTGCGGTCTAGGCTTATGTGTGGCGCCTGATGGGACGTGGGCGTCTCCACTTCCCCACGCTGCCTCGGCAACTGCCCAGGCTGACAAAATATTGGCGCTCGCTACCGAGCCATCATTGTCTTCTCTTTGCCTTCCTCCAGATCCCCT
Organism: Triticum aestivum; assembly: GCF_018294505.1. NCBI lineage: Eukaryota > Viridiplantae > Streptophyta > Magnoliopsida > Poales > Poaceae > Triticum > Triticum aestivum. Next base: position 569,667,728 of record NC_057804.1, on the reverse strand, counting down.
TTCTTCCTGCCGAGAGCACCTCGAGATCTAGTCGAGCTCATCCTCCCTTCTACACCTCTTCCTCTAAGATTCCGTGAATGGCATCCAGGAAAGCAAAACCTTCCGCACCGACCACGAGTTCCTCCTCCTCTCCAACGCTAGCCCTCGATACATCCTCGATTACCAAGGAGAAGCACCTCGCCACCGCACTCCCGCTGACGGTGGGTGATGGCAACGAGTGGGGCAAGACGATCCTCCTGGCCGGCTCCTGTGAGCAGAGGACCTTGGCGTGGATGGTTTATCCCTTCTCCCCCCACAGCGTCTTCGCCGGGTTCGTCCCGCCTCTCTACAGGTTCTTCACCGCCATCCTCGACCACTACCAGGTCCATGCTTTGTATCTTTAGCCCAACTCCATCCTCCTCCTGTCCATCTTCGCCTTTTACTACGAGGCGTTCGTGGGTGTGAGGCCCTCCGTCGTGATCCTTCGCCACTTCTTCTATCTTCAGATGCATAATCCGACCCAGCATTCCGGCTGTGTCTCCTTCACTGCAGTACACAAGGGCAATGCGCTCATGAGGGTCGGGAAGAAGGTGGAGAACTTCCGGCGCAAGTGGATCTTCATGGATGCCAAAGGCCTCCCTGTGCGGCTGAAGTTACCGACTGCGCTGCCAGAGAAGCTCGCTAGGTGGGGTCACGAGAAGCTCTCCGACCCCCAAGTGGCGCCGGTCCTGAGGAAGATTGTCATAGACATGGATGCCGGGGCGCTGACAGGGGGCATGCTCGTCAAGGAGTTCCTAATGCAGCACCTGGCCTCGCTCTAAGCATACATGCGCCCCATGTGGGAGTTCGAATGTGCAAAGGACAGCATCCGGCTTCACTCGGGGAGCTTGGCGGGCGAGGAGCTGGATAATGCCATGAACACCCTGCTCGAGGGGGAGCTGGGGAACCTCCCGAGGGCCTACATCCCAATGTACTGGCGTGCCTATAGGGTGGCGTTGGTCACCACCATGCCTATATTCAATGAGCTGGGGCTCGTGCCGCCCGAGCTCCCTGACTCTCCGGTGCTGGTGTCCTTCGGTGACCACGTCGGCGAAGAGGGTGAAGAAGACTCGTAGGCGACCATGGATGATGTGGCGGAGTTCTCTCCCCCGTCTCAGAGCGAGCTTCTCCGCGGCCTCACAGATGATGACGACACCGCCGAGCCCATGGTCGTGGAGTCCCCGCGCTCCACCGGGGTTGTCACAAGGTCCAGGGCCACTCCCCCGGCTGCACGGATGCCAGGGCGAGCGACCCTGAAGAAGAGCGGGGTGGCGCCCATGAGGGAGTCCAAGATTAGGGGGTCCTCGGACAGCCGGACTATATGCTTATGTCGGATTGTTGGACTATGAAGATACAAGATTGAAGACTTCGTCCCGTGTCCGGGTGGGACTCTCCTTTGCGTGGAAGGCAAGCTTGGCAATTCGGATATGTAGATTACCTTCTCTGTAACCGACTCTGTGTAACCCTAGCCCCTCCGGTGTCTATATAAACCGGAGGGTTTAGTCCGTAGGACGAGAACAACAATCATAATCATAGGCTAGCTTCTAGGGTTTAGCCTCTACGATCTCGGTGTAGATCAACTCTTTAATACTCATATCATCAAGATCAATCAAGCAGGAAGTAGGGTATTACCTCCATAGAGAGGGCCCGAACCTGGGTAAACATCGTCTCCCCCGCCTCCTGTTACCATAAGCCTCAGACGCACAGTTCGGGACCCCCTACCCGAGATCCACCAGTTTTGACACCGACATTGGTGATTTCATTGAGAGTTCCACCGTGTCGTCACCATAAGGCTTGATGGATCCTTCAATCATCTACAACGACGCGGTCCATGGTAAGGTTTTCCTCCCCGGATAGATCTTCGTATTCGGCGGCTTCGCACTGCGGGCCAACTCGCTTGCCACCTGGAGCAGATTGATAGCTACGCCCCTGGCCATCAGGTCAGGTTTGGAAGCCTGAACTAAACTACCGACACCCACGAAGACTTGATCTTCGACGAATTCGAGCCCATGATAGTTGCAACCTACAACCATGATGAGCAGGACCTAGATCTACCATCGGACGGTGTTCAGGAGATCGCGCCTGTAGCTTCCCTGGCCTTACATCCACTGCAGATCGTGCCATCCGAGGATGGGAGTATTGACCCCGCCATGGAAGCCGCACACTCAACGGCGTTAGAGCCGAACACAGATTCAACCTTCAATGAGGACTGCGTCATTGGACCCTCGGACTCGTCTCCGGTCATAGGCTCCGAACCACGCATATATGCGCCCATCGGATTTAACTGGGCACCGATCTTGGAGTTCAGCTCCGCGAACATCTTTCAACACTCACCCTTGGGAGACGTGCTAAACTCATTAAAATCTCTCTCCTTGTCAGGAGACTCTTGGCCGAACTATGTCCGGCTTGAGTGGGAAGCTGATGACGAAGGAATTCGTTACCCACCCACCACCCACTTAATAGCCACTTTCGATGACTTAACCGACTTGGCTTGATTTGGACTCCGAAGACATCGACGGTATGGATGACGATGCCGGAGAAGAATAGGAACCACCGCCCACAGGGCGCTGGACAAACACCTCATCGTATGACATATATATAGTGGACACACCCAAAGAAAACAATGGCGAGGATCAAAAGGATGCAATGGAGGATAATCCTCCAGAGAAACAGCCGAAGCGCCAACGTCAGCGGCGCCACTCTAAACCATGCCAGGGTAGAAACAGCGATACCGACACAAGAGATAATAGCACTCCGGATGATGCCGAAGACGAAAATGATCCCGCTCAGCCAAGCTTCGAACAGGCCGGACGGGAGGACGGGCAAGCTAGCCCCGATGAACAAGCCATGAATGAAGACTCGGAGGATGACAATTACATGCCTCTCTCCGAAGACGAGGTGAGCCTCGGCGATGAAGAATTTAGAGGATCCCGTCGAGCAGGAGCGCTTCAAGCGCCGACTTATAGCCACTTCAAAGAGCCTGAAGAAAAAATAGCAGCAGCTTCAAGCTGATCAAGATCTACTCACTGATAGATGGACTGAGGTCCTGGCGGCCGAGGAATATGAACTCGAGCGCCCAACCAAAAGTTACCCGAGGCGCAGGTTTCTACCTCAATTCGAGGACGAGGCACTAGAGCCTATACTACCAGCGCAGGATGCGGCTGACCGACCATCGCGTGGCCGAGACAAAGCAGCATATCAGTCCAAACACCAGCCCGCACCCCATCGCCGGACAAATAGAAACATGAAGGACCGGTGCTACATGCATGACCTGCGAGATGAATTGGAAAACAAAGCAGGACAGTCAAGATCAATCTACGGATCATGGGGGTTCTCCCCAACACGTGACGATGACCGGCACGCCGGATATACTAAAGAAAAATCCGTCCAGGCCAAATACAGCAGACCAGATTCATCTGAACTGTGTCGCGATGTAGCCCGGCATAGAGGCGCCGCACACCCCTATGCTTCACTAATGAAGTAATGGAGCATGAATTCCCAGAAGGGTTTAAACCCGTAAACATCGAACCTTATGATGGGACAATAGACCCCGCAGTATGGATTGAAGATTTCCTTCTCCACATCCACATGGCCCACGGTGATGATCTCTATGCCATCAAGTATCTCCCACTAAAACTCAAGGGACCAGCTCGACACTAGCTGAATAGTCTGCCGGAAAACTCCATTGGCAGTTGGGAGAACCTGGAAGACGCATTCCTTGACAACTTTCAGGGCACTTATGTGCGACAACCGGCTGCTGATGACTTAAGTCATATAACCCAACAGCCCGGAGAGTCAGCCAGGAAATTCTGGAATCGGTTCTTAACTAAAAAGAACCATATCATCGACTGTCCGAATGCCGAAGCCCTAGTGGATCACCCGACACCTCGGCCAAGAGAAGCCGAAGTCCATGGCAGCCCTTATGACACTTATGACCCGCTTTTGTCCGGGCGAAGATAGCTGGTTGGCTCGTAGGAACAACACATCAAGAAATCCTGGCACTTTAGACGCCATAGATAGCAACGGCAAGCCCCGAAGCAACAGACACAAGCGTCGCAATAATGGCGATAACGCCGAAGACACGACCGTCAATACCAAATTCAGTGGCTCCAAGTCCGGTCAATGGAAAAAGCCATTTAAAAGAAACAATCAGGGCCCGTCCAGTCTGGACCGCATACTCGATCGTCCATGTCAAATCCACGGCACCCCCGATAAACTAGCCAACCATACTCACAAAGAATGTTGGGTATTTAAACAGGCCGGCAAATTAAATACCGAAAACAAGGAAAAGGGGTCGCATAGTGATGACGACGAGGAGCCCAGGCCACCGAACACAGGGGGACAAAAGAAATTTCCTCCCCAAGTCAAAATGGTAAATATGATATACGCCACCCATATTCTCAAGCGGGAGCCGAAGCACGCACTAAGGAACGTCTACGCGATGGAGCCAGTCGCCCCAAAGTTCAACCCATGGTCTTCCTGTCTGATCAGCTTTGATCGCAGGGACCATCCGACCAGTATTTGTCATGGCGGCTCAGCCGCACTGGTCCTTGACCCTATTGTCGATGGATTCCACGTCACACGAGTCCTCATGGACGGTGGCCATAGCCTGAACCTGCTTTATCACGATACAATGCACAAAATGGGCATCGATCCCTCAAGGATCAAACCCACTAAGACCACCTTCAAAGGTGTCATACCAGGTGTAGAGGCCTGGTGTACAGGCTCAATCACAGTAGAAGTGGTCTTCGGATCCCCGGACATTTTCCGAAGCAAGGAGTTAATCTTCGACATCGTCCCCTTCCGAAGTGGTTATCACGTATTGCTTGGACGAACCGCATTCGCTCGATTCAATGCGGTGCCACACTATGCCTACCTTAAGCTCAAGATGCCCGGACCTCGCGGTGTTATAACAGTCAATGGAAATACAGAGCACTCCATCCGTACGGAGGAGCACACTGTGGCCCTTGTAGCAGAAGTACAGAGCGGCCTTTTGAGGCAGACCCTCAATTTGGCAATAAAGCCCCCGGACACCGTCAAGAGAGTCCGAACTACTCTACAACAGGACTGTCCGGCCCGTCCAGAGATCACCTAGCAATTCAGCCTCCGTCCTAGTCCCAATCAAGCGGTGAAATTTGTGCCACGCGTACATAATTACACACTTAAAATACCATGGGAATAAACGGCGGCACAGCTAGACCGCGGTCCACAATGCGGCTCAGCCACCCCTGGATCGGCATACCTTCACCTTTTTGTTTCTTTCAGGTTTTTCTCTTCTTGAGGCTCTTCTGATAACCTGATCATCGGACCCATCACGGGACAGATACACCAAGGAAGCAAGGATCTTTGACGTACAAGGGATCCCTAGGTGGTCTCTGCTAACGATCCTTGTACGTGTTTTACATACGCACACGCAGCTCGATCTTGGTCAGTGCATGTCAAATAGCCCTATTTTCTCATGGCACTACTTGTATACATACGCCTTGACTTATCAATCAAATAACAATGGAAAATAATTTGCAGCATCAGCTTATTACTTCATTTTTCCCTTGTCTGTTTATTTATTACAAATCGCACCCGTACATTCTGGTACACTTAGTTCGCCAGGGGCTTCAGTGTACCCCATAACATGACAAGAAAGTCCGAACACTTTTAATAGTTCGGCACCCCGAACTTATAACATTATATGCATCAGTTCCGAATCATGTCTTGGGTCAATAGTTGGGTTGCCCGGCTCCTGTGCTTGCTACCCTACGTTCCGCTATATCGGCTAGGGTAGTAATGGGAGAACTACTGTGATTGTGTCCCAGTTCTTCCGGACGAGCACCTCAGTAGAGAAAGCCAAAAACTGACTGTCATGATGCAGGGAGAGCTGGTCACTGTTCGAGAGGTTTCAAATCCTTAAAGATTTTTTCGGCTTTATGCAAGGAATCGGTCTTTGTCTGATTTCGGCGTGTATAGCTCCCCAAGTTCGGCCTTCTGAATACCAGGGGCTACACCAAAATTTAAAATTATAGAACTTCTATGTCTAAGTGAGGGTGATAAAGCTGTATAGTCCAATTGCCTTGTTCGTTGCGCTAGACACCTCCTTAAAGGACCAAAAACATGGATAAAGAGTGTTTAGATTTATCGCGAACACCCCTGTACTAATTACATGGGAGCAGAAGCCGACAACTGGCCAACTCTCAAATTTTGTAAACGGCCGCACATGAGGTAAAATTTTAAATCAACAAGCATTATATTGCACACATGAACTTGTTTCATATTACTGGATAAAATGAATGCATTCATTCAAAGATAACATCCTTTGTACATTGCTTCACCACAAGGCGAGATCCCTTCAGGACACTGTCATAATATTTTTCGGGTCGGCGGTTGTCGGTGTCAAAACCGACAGATCTCAGGTACGGGGTCCCGAACTGTGCGTCTAGGCGGATGGTAATAGGAGACAAGGGACACGATGTTTTTACCTAGGTTCGGGCCCTCTCGATGGAGGTAAAACCCTACTCCTGCTTGATTAATATTGATGATATGGGTAGTAAAAGAGTAGATCTACCACGAGATTAGAGAGGCTAAACCCTAGAAGCTAGCCTATGGTATGATTGTTGTTCGTCCTACGGACTAAAACCCTCCGGTTTATATAGACACCGGAGAGGGCTAGGGCTACACAGAGTTTGTTACAATGGATGAAGATCTACATATCCGTATCGCCAAACTTTCCTTCCATGCCAAGAAAAGTCCCATCCGGACACGGGACGAAGTCTTCAATCTTGTATCTTCATAGTCCAGGAGTCCGGCCAAAGGTCATAGTCCGGCCATCCGGACACCCCCTAATCCAGGACTCCCTCAGTAGCCCCTGAACAAGACTTCAATGACGACGAGTCCGGCGCGCAAATTGTCTTCGGCATTGCAAGGCGGGTTCCTCCTCCGAATACTTCATAGAAGATGTTTGAACACAAGGATAGTGTCCGGCTCTGCAAAATAAGTTCCACATACCACCGTAGAGAGAATAATATTTACACAAATCTAATCTATTGACGTATTCCGTAGTGTGGCATCACGCCACGGCCAAGCCTTTATTCGAATCGTTTTACTGTCCCACCTCAGCGTGTTTAGCGAGGTGGTTCCCTTGGCACGTCTTGTCAAAGCAGAGATCGTGTCCCCTTATTCCGGGATTCTCATCAATACGGGCGTGGGTAACCCAACCGTGCCATTGGTATGACTTCTTAATTGAAAGTGAGTCCCAAACGGTCACGGGGAGGCCTCTTGTTATTCAACCTCTTTATAAAGAGACCAAGGCTCGACTCCTTTCTTTCAATCCAATCAAATCCGCCTCTCGCCTCGAGTTCCAACACCCAAAGCTCCAGATTCAGGCGCTTCGGACCTTTGACGATGTCTGGCTCCGACCTCCATGGCCGGTGGATGCCTTCCTCCGTTATGGAAGAAGATGTGCGAAAGCTGAGAGATGTCAGGTATCTAACGGGCGAAATCTCGCATAGGCTGCCTGCTCCAGGGCAGGCTATCCCCACTCCCCAGCCCGGTGAGAGCGTGGTGTTCACATCTCACTTCCTTCGGGGGCTAGGCTTCCCGATTGATCCCTTCGTGAGGGGGCTCATGTTTTATTATGGGCTGGAATTTCACGACTTAGCTCCGGAATCCATCCTCCAAATCTCATCGTTCATTGTCGTGTGTAGGCCTTCCTCCATATTACTCCTCACTTCGGACTGTGGCTTAAGACCTTCAAGGTAGAACCAAAGATAATCGAGGGACAGCACGCTGAGTGCGGAGGTGCTATTATAAGCAAGATTGCCGACGCTCCATGGCCCGAGGGCTCTTTTCAACAGGAGTTTGGCTTATGGCAACGAGAGTGGTTTTACATCACAACTCCCAGGGGCACCACGTGGGTGGCGTCACTGCTTTTCGCTCGGGTCCCCCACCACGACTAGCGTCATGGGTCAATAAAGGGCTTAACTGGGGGCCGTCCAAGGACGTGCCCTTGCTGTAGGGCCGCATTCGAGATCTCCTAGAAAGAGATATCAATTTGGCCGTAGTGGCGCAGGTTATCCTGATTCGCCGCATACTGCCCTGCAAACCTCGTCCCCTCCGTCTGTGGGAGTTTAATCCGGAAGGACCACAAGCTCTCCAACATTTTATGGGCACGGCGCTTGTGGAGATGTACAAATTGTTCTTCGGATCACAAGCAATGTGTCCGGACTTGTCCGAGGACGCAGGTCTGAGCTGCAATCACCCGGATACTCAAGTAAGTAGCCCTATATCCGGACACGCTATCCGCACATTTATCGTAAAAATGCCCTTAAAAGAGCTATCTTTAAACAGGAACGGATAGCGAAAGCAAAGCTTATCAGGTGTCCGGCCCCCCTCCGTGAGACCATGCCGGATCCCGTGTTGACCAGGATGCTGGAGATTGCGCCTTTGGAAGAAGGCGAAGAGGGGAACCAAGAAGCTACCGCCTCCGCGAAGGAGGCTGTCAGGAAAGGAGGAATCAAGAATTCCCCTAACCAGGGAAAGAAAAGGACCACTCTGAGGACCCGGAGGCGATAGCCTCAAAGCGGGGGAAGAAATCTTCTTCAGAGGGTCCGGCGCCGGAGGGTGCCCTGGCCGCATTGCACCCCCAAGGGGATCAGCTCTCCAATGAGCTGTAAGCAAAGAGAGGGGTTTAAAATGAGTGACATCCCTATTTTATTTCTGAGGAAGATAACCGAAATTTTACCTTGCAGTTTGGATCTCAACCCTTCTCAGCAGAGCTCATCTTCAGGGGATCTTCGTTCAGAGAAGATGGAGAGCGGAATGCCTCCCCCAGCTGTACCGTCTTGCGAGGCGGGCGACCCCGAGGTGTTGTCTCGTAGGGTTTCTCCGAATCCAGCCTTCGAAAAAGGTCTTCGGACGAGTCTGGCACCGTACGGTGCACGGTCGGAGGAGCTGAAGGATCTGCTCGGGCAAGCGTCTACCTCAGATGAACACCATGTGTTGATGAACAGGGCGATTAGAAGGATTTCATCCGCGGAAAGCGGATTGTACAAGGCCGCCAGGAGTTTACTGACAGGTTTTGAGGTACGCGAAATGATGTACCTTTTGACAGTTCCACATATATAAAATGCATCCTGTATAGATAGTAGCCCCTGAGACTCTGTGCGTTGTCAAAAATGACGTCGCGCAGAGGATCATAATCCCAGGTATAATATGTCGCCTGTCCTATGTAGGTGGCTAGGTGTTCGGTGGCTAGCCGGACTGATTAATTTGCCGAGCTAAAGCGGCAACTTGACGTGGCCGATGCCGACATCGCGCTTGTCAATGAGCGGCTGGACGAGGCACAAGGTATGTAATGTCTCTGAAGACATCTGGTAAGAGGAGCCTGATGCTCATACCTTATAACATGTGTGCTTAATGCAGATGGTGCCGCTGCCATGGAGAACCATCGGGCGGAACTTGCTCGAGCCAAGGAGCAATCCAGGAAAAGCGATGCGGCTGCCTTAAAGGCGGCTGAAGAGCTAAAAGCTGAACAGGCTGCTCACTGTCAGAGCAAGAAGGAAATGGCCGAGATGGATGTAGAATTGAAGAATGCTGCCGATCGTTGCAAGCTTCTTGAGAAAGAAGATAGGGTGGCACAGAAGGACCTAGAAAAGGTCACTACCGAGGCCAAGGACACTCGCTCTGCCATGAGAGCTATGAAGGAGGAGCTACGTCAGGCCGGAGATATAACGGCTGGAAAGCCCTATATGCTGCGGATGAAGTTCGGTGATCCTAAGTATGCTCCGTTGGACCAAAGTGGAGTGCGGCGAACACTTATCTCGATTTGGTGGCGAGTGTCGCGGACGCGACCGAACACTTCCGCGGTCTAAATGACCACGAATTGGAAGAACTTTTTTGGTCGCAGTTCCACAACCCAGAGCGCCCACTTTCAGTATCCGATTGTTTGGCCGCATGGGGGGAGCTGAACAGGTTATCCGGACTCGCCATGAAGCATGTCGTGAGTCATCTGTGGCCGAAAGGGCCCGAGCAGAAGAGTTATTTTAGCTTGGTGCAGTAGTTCCTTGGTGCGATGCCGCATATTGATGCAATGAAGAGGTCAGCGTGCATAGAGGGTGCACAGATGGCTCTTGCCCGTGTCAAGACATACTGGGCGGAGATGAAGGCCAGTGCTGTTGCATCCCAGGATTTGGACAAAAGCCGAGTACCTGCCGAGCACAATTTTGAGGAAGGTCTGCAGGGCGCTCGTTTAATAGAGACGCAGTGCTCGAAGGATGTTATGTTCGAATAACATGTACTATTGTAAAACAATGTTTTGATGGAATATAAAAGCTTTTTATACTTGTGCTTTCAATAATTAGAATACCTCCTGTGCGGCCGTTAATGTATATGTGTATATAACCTGAAAGATGGCAGTCGTTGGCTTCAGCCCCCACGCATATAATGCGGGGGTGTTCGGAGAAGGCGCATTTTCACACTTGATCCAACGTCTTTGTCCTATAAAGGAGGTGATAGCGCAGCGAACTAGGCAACCGGACTATGATGCTTTATCACTTTCACTTAGCCATAGAAGTTTGACAGTGGGGCTACTGAATAGCCCCTAGGGGCACCGCGCTCGCCCGAATTTGGGGCGCGTGTGTGCCTGACCGGGAAACGGCCCTTCGTTAATGCGGAGGAATCCTAAAGATTTCGGCAAGTCATCGAGTGGTTGACTAGTATCTCGCTATATCATGACAGTCCGTTTTCGACTTTCTCTACTGAGGTGCTCGCCTGGACGAACCAGGGCACAATCGCAGTAGTTCTCCTGGTGCCGCCCTAGCCGATAGAGCGGAACATAAGGCAGCAAAACATAGGAGCCAGGCAAACCCAACATTTGACCAAAGACATGATTCGGAGCTGATGCATATAAGGCCAAACTCACGACGCCGAACACTCCCTAAGGTATTCGGTCTTTATGAAAACGGGCTGAACAAAGGCCCTTGGTAAGAAGCCCCTGGTGTCCAGGTACGTGCAAAATTCTGGCGTGGCCACATGCCAAGACGCTAGCCTCCTCCTCGATTATAGCAAAACCCGGGGGATGTTATCAACATGAGACAGTAAAAAAGCTTTACGCAGGGTCTTAATCTGAAAAGAATCCATGAAATGGGTCCCTACTACACGTCTGCGCCTGTGTCTCCGTTGTGTCGTATCCTGGACGGGTGTAGCATGGTGTTCGTGTGTAAAAGAGAGGAACTTAGTTGAAAACAATTGTGCGAGAAATCTATGTTAAAATAAACAAAGTATAATACATGAAATGGGTAGAATTGAGCTTTATTGTCTCTTGGTGTAAACGCGCGGAGCCCCTTGTACAGGGGTATGCGGCTATTAAGCCTTTGTATGTTTATGCCGGACTCATCGAGCCATGTCCGTGGTCTTGATCGACCTGTTTAGGTGCTCTAACTAGTAAAGCTGGTTTAGTGTGTGGCTGTCAAGGCAGCCGCACCATCGTCCGCGCTCGAGGAATGCTCGATATTTCCCTTTAATGAGATGATGCCTCGTGGACCGGGCATTTTGAGTGTAAGTGATGCATAATGTGGTATTGCGTTAAAGCGGGCGAAAGCTTCGTGTCCCTGTAGTGCTTGATAGCTACTTATGAATGGGGCGATGTGGAAGGTTAGCTTTTCTCTTTGGAAGTTGTCGGGGGAGCCGAACATAACTTCTAACAAGAGGGAACCCATACAATGGGTATCTGGGCCTGGCGTGACCCCTTGAAAGGAAGTGTTGCCATGGCGAATTATTGCTGGGTTTATCCCCATTTTGCGGATTGTGTCCTGATATAGCAGGTTTAGATAACTGCCGCCGTCCATTACGACTTGTGTAAAGTGGAGTCCGTCAATTATCGGATCTAAGACCAAGGCAGTCCAGCCTGCGTTCCGGATACCTCTAGAGTAATCCTGATGATCGAAGGTGATTGGTTGTAACAACCAGTGGCGGGACTCCTCTGGGACAGGCCGTATGGCATGTATCTCCATAGGCGCCACTCTGTTTTTCCCTTTTGTCACATGAAGTGAATTTACTATTTTGACTTCTTGCGGGAACTTCTTTTGTTCTCCAGTGCTCTGCTTGTGGGGTTCGTCGTCATCCTCGCTTGGTATGTCATGCCCCTTGTGTTCGGCGTTGAGTTTGCCGGATTGCGTGAAGACCCAACAATCTTTGTGGGTGTGGTTTGCAGGCCTCCCGGGAGTACTGTGGATTTGGCATATTTTTTCCAAGATTTTGTTGAGGTTAGATAGCTCATCCCTATTATCTTTGGGGGGCGGCTTTTTCTGATTCTGCCGAGAGCTTTTGAATCCGGCATTGACTGCCATGCTCTTCGGGCTGTTATCCTTGATCCGGCGCTGTTCCTTGCTACGACGCGGTTTCCCGTTTCCATCTCTGACTTCGGATGTACTTGGGTCGCTGGTGTTGCTTCTTGCCAACCAGCAATCCTCTCCTGCGCAAAAGTGGGTCATGAGGCTTGTCAATGCGGGCATTGTTCTTGGCTTTTCTTGGCTGAGGTGTTTGGTGAGCCATTCGTCTCGAACGCTATGTTTGAAAGCTGCTAGGGCTTCGACGTCCGGACAGTTGACTATCTGATTCTTTTTAGTAAGAAATCTGTTCCAGAGTTTCCGGGCTTCCTCTCCGGGTTGTTGAGTTATATGACTTAGATTGTCTGCGTCCGGAGGTCGGACATAGGTCCCCTGAAAATTACCTGAAAAGCATCCTCGAACTCTTCCCAACTTCCTATGGTGTTTTCGGGAAGGCTTTTAAGCCAATGCTGGGCTGGCCCTTTGAGCTTGAGGGGTAAGTATTTTATGGCGTGTGTCGGCGTTCTGGGAACGGGGGTCGCCAGAATTGCCTGCCTACGGCCTGCGGCGTGGCTCAAAGGGGGCCCAGCATGGCCCATCTTCATCAGCACAAGCCCAAGACCCTCGCGAGGGGCCGAGCCTCGCAGGGCGGACGACAAGGTGCTTCCTCAGGCATGGCCTTGTCAGGCTGGCTCACGAGGAGGCAGAGAGTTCAAGGTGGGGTACCTCGCGAGGTGCCCATGACGCAAGCCATGACGACCAAGGGCGCCAGCCAGGCGCCAGCCCGCGCAGTGTCCTTCTTTCCTCTTTGGTGCAAGGGGAGCAAGCGCAGGCGAGAGCATCAAGCAAAGGCGTCCATTTCGGTGCAACAAGACCAAGACCAGTCCAACAGCAGGATGGAGGTCAGCGTGGAGCCCAAGTCGGCGTCACCACCAGAGCCTTTGACAGGCGAGGACCAACTTTAGTCAGGATAAGTGTACTAGATGTTCCCCTTCAAATTGGCCAATTGTTGGCGCCCTTCTCACTCAATATTTGGGAAGAGGCCCAGGGCCATCGCCTATAAATAGGACTAGCCACCCACAGGGTAGGGGGATCGATCGATCAATCCATCCGGCCGGATAAAAGAGAGAGACCACAAGAACAGACCCTCGCGAGGCAGTTCTTCCTTGTATTGTTCATCATCATCCCAAGAGGCAATCCACCACACCACACACTGGAGTAGAGTATTACACCACAATGGTGGCCTAAACTAGTATAAATCCTGTGTCCCTTGTGTTGTTATTCTTGTAGTTTAGATCCTAGCGATTCGGCGAGGAACAGGTAGGTAGAAGGCGAAACCTCCGCATGCACCCCAGTGTTCGAACCTCAAGGGTCTGTCGGAACCCTAAATCCGACATTTGGCGCGCCATGTAGGGGTGCGCCGGAATTCGCCTTTCGTCGCCCTGCTCTTCTCCGACCGTCGCGCCCATGGCTGACGCTTGTCGGGCTGCTCGCGCCGCTCGAGTCGCCTGGACGGCTCCTGACGGCGCGCACCCTCGTCGCTCCCCGCCTCCCGCCGTCAACACCGCCACCGGCCCGGCGGGGAACGAGCAATGAGCATTGCCCCTACATCCCTCCGTGGCCTCCTGGGAAGTGCCGCGCGACCTCTTCCTCGCCCGCCATGCCGCTCCGGCCTCCTCGGTCGTCGCGGCCCTCCTGGGCGGCTCGCAGGCGCCGCCCTCCAGTCACCATGTCAAGCCATTCATCCGCCAGGTCGGCGCCACCTCCGCGCGGCAGGGGGCTTCCCGGGACCGGCCGGAGCCCCAGGCTAGGCTGGCTTTCAGTTCGGAAGACCACCCCTCCAACTCGGCCTGCTCGGGTGCGATCCCGATGTTGTGCACCCCCACCATCTGCCAGGTGGCTGTCACTAGGACCCTCATCGACGGTGGCGCGGGCCTCAACATGCTGTCAGTCGAAACTTTCGACCTCCTCCGCATACCTCAGGGGCGGCTGCGGCCGAGCCAGCCCTTCATGGGTATCGGGGGCGGGTCATCCAGCTCCTTGGGACAGATCTGGCTCCCAGTTACCTTCGCCACCTACGACAATTTCCGCACGGAGCTGGTCGATTTCGACATCGCCCTCATCGGCCTCCCCTACAATGCCATCCTCGGCTACCCAGCGCTGGCCCAATTCATGGTCGCGACTCACCCGGCATACAACCTCATGAAGATGCCCGGGAGCAGCGGAGTCCTCACTGTGCCTGGGGACACCGGGGATGCGCTGCGAGCGCTCCAGCTCGCCTTCAAGACAGCGGCGTCGGCACAGCCCGCCAATGCGGGGGGCCCAGAGCCCAAGGGGGCTGCACCAGCCAAGAAGAAACAATTGTTCACCCAAGACAAGGCGGAGACCAAGCAGATACCCGTCGACGAGGACGGGTCCACCAGCGCCACTTTCACCATAGGCGCCCACCTCGGGCGCGAGCAGGAGGAAGCCCTGGTCAAGTTCTTGCGTGCAAACAAGAAGGTGTTCGCTTGGGAGCCCGATCAGCTGGCAGGGATCCCACGGGGCGTGATCAAGCACCACCTCAACATGTGCCCCAACATGCGCCCCGAAAAGCAAAAAGCAAGGCGGCAGTCCACTAAAAAGCAGGGCTTCATCAACCAGGAGACCCGCAAGCTAGAGGCCGCGGGGGTCATTCGCGAGGTTCGATATCCAGATTGGTTGGCCAACCCTGTGGTGGTACCAAAGAAGGGAGGGAAGGAACGCATGTGTGTCGACTTCACCAACCTCAACAAAGCATGCCCACAAGATCCTTTCCCGCTCCCACGCATCGATCAAATCGTCGACTCCACCGCTGAGTGTGACCTATTATGCTTCTTGGAGGCCTTCTCCGGGTATCATCAGATCAAGATGGCGGTGGAAGACATGGAGAAGACGGCCTTCCTGACCCCGTGTGGGGTATACTGCTATATGTGCATGCCCTTCGGACTACGCAACGCGGGGGCAACCTTCCAGCGGCTCATACACATCACCTTGTGCCCGCAACTCGGGAAGAACATGGAGGCGTACGTCGACGACATTGTGGTAAAGTCTCGCGAGGCCAAGACCCTGATACAAGACCTGGAGGAAACCTTTGCAAGCCTCAACGCAGTAAGTCTGAGGCTCAACCCGGAGAAGTGTGTGTTTGGAGTCCCCTCGGGCAAGCTCTTGGGTTTCCTCATATCCCACCGAGGCATTGAGGCCAACCCAGAAAAGGTCAAGGCGGTCGAGGACATGAGCCCACCAAAGACCCTCAGAGAGATGCAGAAGCTCACTGGACGCGTGACTGCACTGGGGCGCTTCATCTCCAGGTTGGGGGAGCGGGCGCTGCCTTTCTTCCAGTTGATGAAGAAAAAAGGGCCCTTTGAATGGACTGAAGAGGCCAACAAGGCATTCCAAGACCTCAAGAGATACCTGACCAGCCCATCGGTGATGGTGGCCCCACGCCCACAAGAGCCCTTGGTACTCTACCTCGCCGCCACTCCCTACTCAGCCAGCGCGGCCCTGGTGGCGGTTAGGGAGGAGCGTCGGACCAAGGCTGCGGCAGCTGCCCGCGCCAAGGCAAAACAGGACCAAAAAGGACTCGCAGAGATCACCACCACGATTGAGGAAGATCAGCCACTGCAGGAGGGACGCACCAGGAACGGGAAAGGCCCTTCCCCCAGGCAACCAGCTTCTGGAGGCTCCGCCGCCTCAGGAGGCACCACGGTTTCCGGAGGACGCCACCAGGACCGACGCTCCAAGCCTCGTCGAGCACCCGGTGTACTTCGTCAGCACGGTGTTGCGAGATGCGAGGGCACGGTACCCCATGCCTCAGAAACTTCTCCTCGCGCTACTGGTGGCCTCGCGCAAGCTGCGACACTACTTTCAGGGTCACCCTATCAAGGTTGTCTCTACGTACCCCTTGGAAAGAGTGCTCCGGAGCCCTAACTCAGCCGGAAGGGTTTCCGAGTGGAACATTGAGCTACAAGCATTCCAGCTCGAATTCAGTACGACCCGAGTCATCAAGGGGGCCGCCTTAGCAGATTTCGTGGCAGAGTGGGCAGAGGCGCCGAGCCTAAAGGCTGGTGAGATCAATCCCTCTCCCCGGGAAGTGAGGTGCCGGATGGTTGGGTCATGTACTTCGACGGGGCGTTCTCCAGGCACGGCGTGGGGGCTGGCACGGTACTTATATCTCCTACCCAAGACAAGCTCTACTATGCTATGCAGCACTGTTTCCAACACGGAGAAAAGGTCTGCAACAATATAGAAGAATATGAAGGCCTGATAGCGGGCCTGAAGGCCGCGGCCGCCCTCAGAGTAAAGCGCCTTACCGTCAAAGGTGATTCACAACTCCTCGTCAACTTCTCCAACAAATTATATGAGCCAAGGGATGAGCACATGGAAGCCTACCTTGCGGAGGTCCGCAGGATGGAGGAGCAGTTCTGGGGGCTGTAGTTACATCACGTGCCCCGTGGCACCAATCAGGAGGCCGACGACATCGCCAAACGAGCGTCCAGGCGGCTGCCTCAGGGGCCTGGCGTCTTCGAGGAGCGGCTCCTCAAGCCCTCGGCCACGCTGTCACTGTCAAGCGCGGTGCAGCCTTGGGAGGAGCTCCCCCAGCCACCAGCCTTGGGAGCCCCGATCTGTGGGCCAGCCTCGGGGGCGCGCTTGCTCTTGACAGTGGAGCGTCAGGAGGGATGCTGGTTCACGGAGTTCCGTTGCTATCTGACACAAGGGATCTTGCCAGAGAAGGAGGAGGAAGCAGAGCACGTGGCACGGCAGGCCACAGCATACTGCATCAGGGATGGGGAACTCTACCGGAAGCGACCAAATGATGTATCCCTATGCTGCATCTCCAAGGAGCAAGGGAAAGAGCTGCTGGCGGACATACACGATGGAGACTGCGGGCACCACTCGTCATCGCGAACCCTCGTGGGCAAGGCATTCCGAAGCAGTCTCTATTGGCCTACCGCGCTCAATGACGCCGTCGAACTGGTAAAGGCCTGCGAAGCCTGTCAATTCCATGCAAAGCAGATCCATCAGTCGGTGGGGGGGGTCTGCAGACCATACCCCTCACGTGGCCATTTGCAGTCTGGGGGCTTGATATCCTGGGCCTGTCTCCCTGGGCACCAGGGGGCTATCGCTACCTCTATGTCGCCGTGGACAAATTCACCAAGTGGGCCGAGGTGGAGGCCGTCCGCACCATCCCCGCGGGTCAGCGGTCAAGTTCATCAAGGGCATCGTGAGCCGGTTCGGGGTGCCGAACCGCATCATCACCGACAACGGTTCGTAGTTCACCAGCAACCTCTTCAAAACATACTGTGCTAACCTTGGAACGCAGATATGCTACTCTTCAGTGGCGCACCCCCGAAGCAACAGCTAGGCCGAGCGGGCCAACGCAGAGGACCTGAGGGGCCTCAAGACCAGAACATTCAAGAAGAAGCTGGAGGCTTGTGGCAGAGGCTGGTACGACGAGCTCCAATCCGTGTTGTGGTCCATCCACACGACCACAACCAAGCCGACTGGAGAGACCCCTTTCTTCTTGGTCTATGGAGCCGAAGCGGTCCTCCCTCACGAGGTTAGACGCCGGTCCGCACGGGTCCTGGCGTTCGACGAAGCGTAGCAGGACGCCATGCGGGCGATGGACCTCGTGCTGGGGGAGGAGAGTCGCCAAGAAGCCGCGCTGCAAGCGGCGAGATATCAACAAGCACTGCGACGATACCACTGTTGCAACATCCGCCCCAGGACTCTCGAGGTAGGGGACCTCGTGCTCAGCCGGGTTCTCTCCAGGGAGGGGCTTCATAAGCTCTCTCCCATGTGGGAGGGCCCGTTCAAGGTTGTTCAAGTTTCCAGGCCCGGCTCCGCGCGCTTGGAGACTCAGGAGGGGGTGCCAGTCCAGAATGCGTGGAACATCCAGCACCTTCGGAGGTTTTACCCCTGAAAAGGCCCGGAGCCTGTGAAGAAGGCGAATGCCTGTGAAGACCATCTTTTTGGAAAAGGTCCGGAGCCTGTGAAGAAGGCGAATGCCTGTGAAGACCATCTTTTTGGAAAAGGCCCGGAGCCTGTGAAGAAGGCGAATGCCTGTGAAGACCATCTTTTTGGAAAAGGCCCGGAGCCTGTGAAGAAGGCGAATGCATGTAAAGACCATCTTTTTGGAAAAGGCCCGGAGCTTGTGAAGAAGGCGAATGCCTATGAATACCATCTTTTTGGAAAAGGCCCGGAGCCTGTGAAGAAGGCGAACGCTTGTGAAGCTATCGCATTTTGGGAAAGGCCCGGAGCCTATGAAGAGGGCCAATGCCCGTGAAGCTTGCTTCCCCGAAGAAAGGCCTGGAGCCTGTGAAGAAGGCCAACGCCTGTGAAGCTCGCCGCCCGTGACACTCTCACGTAATAATGAGTTGGGGCTGTACACGCCCCGGAGTCTCAGGAGCACCGGCCTCAGGCCCTGGGGCTCCCTCCCACGCCCAGTGGCAGCACTTAGCTCCGCGCTGGTGAGAAGACGTCGAAGACTAGACTAGGTGCCGGATGCGGCTTTTTCCATTTGCTTTCTGCAGTTGGCTAGTTCATTCTCATTTGAGGTTTTATTGAAACTATCGCTGTCTTTTGTCCTTTGGCTCTTCGGTTTCTTCGCCATCCGGACCCGATTTCTCTCGCGCGAGGTCTCGCGAGGGGACGGCCCTGGTGCCCTCGCGAGTGTTTTGACCCTTTCGGTCAAGACCTCACGACCAGGTCAACTACAGGAGCATCCCTCCAGTCCATGCCTCATGGGCATCATGACACGAATACTGGACCTGGGTCGGTCGCCCCATGGCCAGGGCTGGGGATAACCTACGGGCAGGCATTCAACTCGAAGGAACAATACTAGAATAACAGAAACATTACGACGACTGACAACGATAACACAAACACACCCCCACGGGGCTCACACATAGCTGTCTTTTTGCGCAGGAAAAAGGGAGAGGAAGGAAAAAATCAGGCAAAGCTCGCCAGGCGCCGGGCCCGAGCTGCCTCCGGAGCTCAGGCGGAATCCCTCTCGCGCCTCACCAGGGGGCGATGGCGGGCGGACTCGCTACCGCCCTCCAAGCGGGCACGGCGGCGCGGAGGCAGACCGCGGCCGCTGCTAGAAGAGTCGCTACCCGAAGAGGAACCAGTGAAGCTTGAGGAATCCTGGGCGCCACGGGCCGCACGCTCGCTGCCCTCTCCATCCTCGCCGGGGCCGGATCCCCGGCCGTGGCCGTCGTCTTCAGGGCAGCACCCAGCGCGGCGACCATCTTCCCCAAACACCCTCATGTAGAGGGTGGCGTCGCCGTTG
Organism: Triticum aestivum; assembly: GCF_018294505.1. Lineage (NCBI taxonomy): Eukaryota > Viridiplantae > Streptophyta > Magnoliopsida > Poales > Poaceae > Triticum > Triticum aestivum. The sequence goes on along the minus strand of NC_057804.1, from coordinate 569,648,087 downwards.
AACTTGAAGTGCAGGGTGCACCGGCGGCTCAGGCCTCGCGCGCGGGCAAACGTCTGCCAGCCGCGGGTCACGGCCAGGCTCCCAGACGCGAAGACCTCCAGCGAAGCCCATGAGGCCCGGCTGCAGCAGCCGTCTGCCTGAAGCCAGAGGCCGCCCGGGGCGCCAGCCAGGAGCTCACCTAGGAGGAAGCGAGGGAGCTGAAGCCGGGCGCTGGCCGGCTCCGCTGCCCACACAACAAACTCTGGTAGGACGTCCACAGTGCGAGAGCGCGGCCTCGGGGGCCGCACGGCCGAAACGCACCCCCCGGCCGCGGCCAGCCGCCCGGCGCCACGCGGGAAGTCACCTCCGCTGACGCGGGGAACCACCATGGAGGCCACGGGGTGCTTGCGAGGGCGGCCTCGACCGTGCTTTGGGAGGGGAGAGACAGGCTTGGCCTGGCGAGCTTTTCCCTTCTCTGCGGCCGAGAGCCTCCTTGGCGGGGCCATGAGGAAGAAGGAGAAGAAAGAGGGGATGAACTGGAAGGGCACGCGGCATGCCGTACTTAAAGCCAGAGGAGGCCAAGTGTCGGCCTCCGCGACCACATGTAATTATGACTCGTTTCGCGTGCAGGGACTTGTCGAATCTATGCGGTTGCCGAGGCGTCATGGGGAAGTTGAGGCACCCACGTCCAATCGACCGCCATGCGGCGCCCAAGGCCGCAGGCTGTTAGGGCCCGCAACGCTTCGCACTTGCTCTTTCGCCTCTCTGCTCGGCCAAGTCCGGGCGCGCCTTGGGCCCGGGGGCTACTGTCGGCGTTCTGGGAACGGGGGTCCCCAGACTTGCCTGCCTGCGGCCTGCGGCGTGGCTCAAAGGGGGCCCAGCACGACCCATCTTCATCAGCACAAGCCTCGCAGGGCGGACGACAAGGAGCTTCCTCAGGCACGGCCTCGTCAGGCTGGCTCACGAGGAGGCGGAGAGTTCAAGGTGGGGTACCTCGCGAGGTGCCCATGACGCAAGCCATGACGACCAAGGGCGCCAGCCGGGCGCCAGCCCGCGTAGTGTCCTTCTTTCCTCTTTGGTGCAAGGGGAGCAAGCGCAGGCGAGAGCATCAAGCAAAGGCGTCCATTTCGGTGCAACAAGACCAAGACTAGTCCAACAGCAGGATGGAGGTCACCGTGGAGCCCAAGTCGGCGTCACCACCAGAGCCTTTGACAGGCGAGGACCAACTTTAGTCAGGATAAGTGTACTAGATGTTCCCCTTCAAATTGGCCAATTGTTGGCGCCCTTCTCGCTCAATATTTGGGAAGAGGCCCAGGGCCATCGCCTATAAATAGGACAAGCCACCCACAAGGTAGGGGGATCGATCGATCAATCCATCCGGCCGAATAAAAGAGAGAGACCACAAGAACAGACCCTCACGAGGCAGTTCTTCCTTGTATTGTTCATCATCATCCCAAGAGGCAATCCACCACACCACACACTAGAGTAGGGTATTACACCACAATGGTGGCCTGAACGAGTATAAATCCTTTGTCCCTTGTGTTGTTCTTCTTATAGTCTAGATCCTAGCAATTCGGCGAGGAACAGTTAGGTAGAAGGCGAAACCTCCGCGCGTACCCCAGTGTTCGAACCTCAAGGGTCTGCCGGAACCCTAAATCCGACAGCATGGAGGTCATCTCCTCTAGCCATGTGTATGTGGAGGATATAATCCTCAATCCAGACTCCAGGGTCTGTTGTTCCGTCGTATGCCTCTATGTTTACGGGCTTGAATCCCGCTGGAAATTCGTGGTCCAGGACCTCATCGGTGAACATAGGGATGTGCGGCGCCCCTGTATTTGGGTGTGCCGCGATGTTCGGATATTTGTTGCGTTGCATTGCTTACTAGATCTTGCTTTCTTGGCCCATAGATAGATCTGGTTGGGCCGTCTTTTTGATGCGAATCCTTATGCGGATTGCATGCCGGATTGAGTGCGGCACCCTTTGCTGCTCAATGTCGGTCATGGGGTCGTCTATCCGACCTGGTGGCTTCCTTGTTTTTTGACAGTGGGGGCTCTAAGGTCTCCTCATCAAATTCCGGTAGTAATTTTTGCTTCGGATAGCTCTTTGTGTGGTGACTGTCGCCGTACTTGTGTGCGGTGTTGAGTACTTTGCCCCATCCGATTCTGAGTGCATCTTCCACTGTTTTGAGCTTCCGCTTCTGCTTTTTCAGGCTACGCGCAGTGGCGACGAGCCTTTGGTGGAGGTTCTTCTGCTCCAGCAACTTGTCCGGTGTGAGGTCGTCCGGACTATTATATTCGCCGGGGACGGGTTGTTCGGTTTGTTTATCCAAGTTTCCCTGTTCGGATGGTTGCTCGACGGCATGTTCATCGTCTGCCGGTTCACCTTGCTCTATGGCTGGGTCTCTGTCGAGGTGGGGTTTGGCGTGGCGCTTACGCCGCCGCTTTGATTGCTTTTTGAGGGAACGATCCCTCGTTGTGCCCTTTTGATCCTTGTCGTCATTTCTTTTAGGTGTGTCCACCATGCATACATCGTGGGATGAGGTGGTTGTCCAGTGCCCTATAGGCGCTGGTTCTTGTTCGTCTCCTTCATCGGCGTCCATACCGTCGATGTCTTCAGAGTCGAAGTCCAACATGTCGGTTAAATCATCGACAGTGGCTACAAAGTTTCGAATTTCTTCATCGTCTGCATCCCAACCTTGTTGACCATAGTCCGGCCAGGGCTCTCTTGATAAAGAGAGATACTTTAGTGAACTCAGGATGTCGCCGAAGGGCGAGTGCTGAAAGATGTCCGCGGCGGTGAACTCCATGATCGGAGCCCAATCGAGTTCAGTTGGAAGGGGTGTGGAAGATCCGAAGTCCGAAGAGGAGTCCGACACCTTGGAGTCACGAGCTTCACAAAGGACAAGGCTGGTATTCGGCTCGATCGCCGTAGAGATTGCAGCCCCTGAGGCGGTGTCCAACCATCCGTCCTCGATTGGCGTAGTCGGCTCCGAGCTAAGGGTCGGAGCGGACACCTGAGCGGCCTTCTGGACACTGTCCGGCGGCAGAGCTAGATCATGCCCCGCATGATAGTGCACCGCGCTCAGCTGCGGCTTGAATTTGTCGAAGATCAAGTCTTCGCGGATGTCAGTCATGTAGTTCAAACTTCCGAGTCTGACCTGATGGCCAGGGGCGTAGCTTTCAATCTGCTCTAGATGGCCAAGTGAATTGGCCCACAGTGCAAAGCCGCCGAACACAAAGATCTGTCCGGGGAGAAAAGTCTCACCCTGGACCGCGTCGTTGTTGATGATCGAAGAAGCCATCGGGCCTAAAGGTGACACCACAGAGGAACTCTCAATGAAAGCACCAATGTCGGTGTCAAAACCGGCGGATCTCAGGTAGGGGGTCCTGAACTGTGCGTCTAGGTGGATGGTAACAGGAGACAAGGGACACGATGTTTTTACCCAGGTTCGGGCCCTCTTGATGGAGGTAAAACCCTACTCCTGCTTGATTAATATTGATGATATGGGTAGTACAAGAGTAGATCTACCACGAGATCAGAGAGGCTAAGCCCTAGAAGCTAGCCTATGGTATGATTGTTGTTCGTCCTATGGACTAAAACCCTCCGGTTTATATAGACACCAGAGAGGGATAGGGTTACACAGAGTCGGTTACAATGGGAGGAGATCTACATATCCGTATCGCACAGTTTTCCTTCCACGCCAAGGAAAGTCCCATTCGGACACGGGACGAAGTCTTCAATCTTGTATCTTCATAGTCCGGGTGTCCGGCCAAAGGTCATAGTCCGGCCATTCGGACACCCCCTAATCCAGGACTCCCTCAGTGGTGCTCCTTGACCTTCGGTGGCCCCTCGGTTATTAGCACCGTGGCGTCCATCTTCGCCCAATGCATCTTTGCACGGTCAAAGGCCATCCGCGCACCTTCAATGCAAGCCGACCGCTTTATGACTTCAAGTCGTGGGCAGGCACTCATAAGCCGCTTCACGAGCCCGAAGTAGCTCCTAGGCATAGGCTCGGTAGGCCATAGACGGACTATGAGGTCCTTCATGGCCAGTTCGGCTGCTTTGTGCAGCTCGACCAGTTGCTTCAGCTGGTCACTCAAGTGCATCAGATGTTCTGGCCCAAAATATTGAGACCAGAACAACTTCTCCGTCGAGCTCCCTTCTTCGGCTGGTAAAACTCTGCGGCATCTGATATGCTGCGGGGCAGATCCGCAAACGCTCCTGGAGAACCCAAATTCGGGTATGTAAAAAGAATGTCTCCTTCACATGCTTGCTTTGCATAACAAATGCCTTACCCGCCGCAATCTTCTTGGCCGCCTGGATCTCCTGGAGGGCCCTCTGGGCTTCGGCTCTGGTGTCTTGTGCGCTCTGGAGGGCCTTGGCAAGCTTGGACTCTTAAGTCTTAGAGTCACGCTCCAAGGACTCGTACTTCTGGACAAAATCCTGGAGCTCTTGGTGGACTTCGCTGACCCGGGCCTCTTGATTCTCACACGCGGCGCGTTCCTTGGCCGCTTTGTCTTCGGCCTCGGCCAATGCCTTCTTAAGAGCCGCTGAGGGACTCCTGGATTAGGGTGTGTCCGAATGGCTGGACTATGACCTTTGGCCGTACTCCCGGACTATGAAGATACAAGATTGAAGACTTCGTCCCGTGTCCGGATGGGACTTTCCTTGGCGTGGAAGGCAAGCTTGGCAATACGATATGTAGATCTCCTCCCATTGTAAAAGACTCTGTGTAACCCTAGCCCTCTCCTTGTCTATATAAACCGGAGGGTTTTAGTCCGTAGGACGAACAACAATCATACCATAGGCTAGCTTCTAGGGTTTAGCCTCTCTGATCTCGTGGTAGATCTACTCTTGTACTACCCATATCATCAATATTAATCAAGCAGGAGTAGGGTTTTACCTCCATCGAGAGGGCCCGGACCTGGGTAAAAACATCTTGTCCCTTGTCTCCTGTTACCATCCGCCTAGACGCACAGTTCGGGACCCCCTACCCGAGATCTGCCAGTTTTGGCACCGACATTGGTGCTTTCATTGAGAGTTCCACTGTGCCATCGCCATCAGGAAGGATGCCGCATCCCGTCTTTAAAGACGGCGCTATTGCTAAAGGAGCTTTGGCTATCGGCCAAACTCTCCGGCTAGGCGGTTTTCTTATGACTGCCCATTCGGCCGCCGTGCCGACGATGACTTCTCGGGTCATGAAAGCAATCTCCACGTCGACTCATAACTCACCGAGTAGTTAGATATGATGGAGCTCTCTTCCTTAAACGAGCTCTTGGATCGCATCGCCGCCCTGGGAGTCGCTACAGACTACGATCAGATTGGGCTTAAACCCGATCCAAGGGAAATTGACTCTCCCCAGGTCACCCACCACGTCGCAGTGGTGGAGGAACAATGCGGTGAATCTATACCCATCTTAAGGACCAAATATGTCCGGATTCCCAATCCCTCCAACCCGGATACCCGCGGAGGGGAGGACGTCACTCAAGCCTTGAACCTAAAGTCAGGCAGCAGGCCAGATTCATTGGACAACATCCAAGAACCCAAGCTTCCGAATTCGGAAACTCCTTGGCCCCTGAGCCTCAGATGGGGCGAGCTTCCAGATTTAACTCCACCCGCCCACCCTAACATAAGGGATCTATCCCAAATTCGGCACGAGCCCACAGAAATAGTACATCATTACTGGGCCAGATTCCTCCTGGTTATGAACAGGATAGAGGACTGCCGTGAGGAGGATGCAATTTCATTCTTCTGCAATAATTGCACGGATATTGGAATCGTCAACACCATAAGTCGCCATGATATTACACGCTTCGCTGACTTGGCATCCATGGTACGAAAATACTGTGCGATGGAAAGCGTCCGGAAAACCAAAATAAAATTCTGGGACGATCCGGCCCTGAATACAACCCCAGTCTGAAATAAAAGGGCGCATTATCGCAATGCACAGGGGTTAATCAGCAAAAAACAAAAACCCTCTATAGGGTATGGAACCGTACTGGAGGGATGGCTCAATGGACCCTGTAAAATTCATAGTACAGAGGGCGTCACACCAACTCATAGCCTTAGAGCATGTTGGATACTCCGACAGGTGGCCAGAAGTGGCGAGGAGCTTCTAACTCTAGAATCCGCAGAGCACCAGCCTAGGAATACCAGTACGGTATCAACAGTCTTCGAGACTTTCGCATCAAACAATATGCGGAAACGAACGCACCGCAGCCTTACCGAAGTCTACCAGGTAGCAACAATAAACCCATGGAGTGACACGGCTATTACCTTTAATGCCAGTGACAAACCTAAATTCCGAACAGCCCGATCACCAGCCGCATTGGTCCTCAGTCCAATAGTGGACAGCTTTTGACTTACCAAGGTACTCATGGACGGTGGCAGCGGATTGAACCTCATTTATGAGGAAACCCTTTGAAAAATGGAAATAGACTGGAGCCACATTGAGCGAAGCAACACAACCTTTAGAGGAATAATCCCTAGTCGGGAAGTGTGCTGTACAGGAAAAATCACACTGGATGTGGTGTTCGGCACGCAGGATAATTACAAGTCCGAGGAGGTCACATTTCAAGTGGCCCCGTTCAGCAGCGGATACCACGCTCTGTTAGGGCGAGAGGCATTCACAATTTTTCAAGCTATACCCCATTACGGGTACATGAAGCTCAAAATGCCCGGACCCAATGGAATCATCACTCTTGCTACTAACCCGGACATAGCACTCCGCACCAAAAACAAGACAGCCGCACTGGCCCTTGAGGCATTATCCAAAGCCCTAGCGGCCGAGGAACTGACTGCGCTGCGCTCCACGGTGGACATGGACGACGTGATAGTCAATAAGAGATCCAAGTCCACCTCCTTTAAACTGGCAAATGAAATAGTCAAATTCCAAGTCCATCCAATGGACCCTACAAAAACAGCCTCCATCGGGGCACAATTAAACCCTGACGTAGACGCTGCACTACGAGAATTCCTACGCGAGAATTGGGACATTTTTGCCTGGCACCCTTCAGACATCCCAGGAATCCCACGCAGGCTGGTCGAGCATAGCCTAAACATCCTAAAAGGATTCAAGCCTGTTAAGCAGGCTCTTCGGTGTTTCTCTGAACCTAAGAGACAAGCCATGGGAGAGGAGCTAGCCAAACTACTGGAAGCTGGATTCATCAGAGATATAAAACATCCGGACTGGCTAGCAAACCTGGTAATGGTACCAAAGAAGGACAAATCCTGGCGCCTATGCGTCGATTTCAAGGAACTCAACAAGGCTTGCCCAAAGGATCCCTTCCCCCTCGCCCGCATTGATCAAATCATCGACGCTACCGCAGGACACGATTCATTGTGTTTCCTCGGCGCATACTCTGGCTACCATCAAATTAAGATGGCACAGCCAGACCAAGCCGCAACGGCATTTATCACCCCATATGGCCCATTCTGCTTCAACACAATGCCCTTCGGGCTCAAAAACACCGACGCAACATATTATTCACCATTATGACACAATGGGAGGCTCTGCCAACGAAGTAACATCCTCAGCCAACGTAATAATGGCAGTCATTGCCCCGTGGACAGAACCATTCTTAGCCTACCTAACTAGGCAGGAACTCCCCGAGGACCAAAACGAGGCACGCTGCATAGTGCGGCGATCTAAAGCATACAAAGTCAATAAAGGAGATAAGAAAAGCACCACCGGAGTCCTTCAAAGGTGTATCTTCGAAGAGGAAGGGCCGAAACTTCTGGCTGAAATTCATGCCGGACTCGGCGGGCACCACGCCGCAGCCCGGGCCCTTGTAAGCAAGGCCTTCCGTACTGGATTTTATTGGCCGACGGCCCGGGCAGATGCTCAAGACTTAGGCCAATGATGCGTCGGTTGCCAATTATTTGCTAACCAAAGCCATATGCCACCCACCGCCCTCCAAACTATACCCATCACCTAGCCCTTCGCGGTCTGGGGGCTTGACATGGTCGGACCCCTTAAAGGGGGAACCCACAAGCAAAAATACTTATTTGGTCATGGTTGACAAATTCACCAAATGGATAGAGGCCAAGCCTATCAAGATGGCCGAATCCGGACTAGTGATAGACTTCATATCAGGGGTCGTACACCGTTACGGCGTCCCCCACAGCATCATCACTGATAACGGCACAAACTTTACGGCCGACGAGGTAAAACTCTGGTGCAAAAACATGGGCATCAAGCTCGACTACGCTTCAGTCTATCAGCCACAAACTAACGGTCAAGTCGAACGGGCAAATGGTCTAATCATGAGCGGCATCAAACCCAGACTAGTGCGGTCCCTCAAGGAATCTTACACGCACTGGAGCTCGACTCCGTACTCTGGGGGCTGCGGACCACGCCGAATCGCACCACCGGATTCACACCATTTTTTATGGTATACGGCGCAGAGGCAGTCTTGCCCTGCGACATAATTCATGACTCACCTCGCATGCGCATGTACGAAGAAAGAGAAGCCGAACTCGATCGGCAGGACGGCTTGGACGGATTGGAGGAGGAGCGCGACGTGGCGAAAGCCCGTTCCGCATTCTATCAACAGCAGGCTCGAAGATACCAAAGCAAAGAAGTACGGGCCAAAACTTACAATGTTGGCGAATTAGTTATACGCCTGCCAGACAAGAAAAAGGACAAACTCAAGCCCAAATGGGAAGGTCCCTTCATAATCGACAAAGTCCTGACTGGTGGAGCGTACCATCTGCGAAATGCATCGGATAACCGACTCGAGCCGAACCCATGGAACGCAGCACGCCTACGAAGATTCTATGCCTAGCGCCAGACTTTGTGTTCGTCTCCTTCCTCTGTCTATTTTTTACACATTAGCTGTCTTATATTTCTCTCCTTCTCCCTCTTTTCTATTACAACCTTCTAAGGGCTCGTTTGCACCTCGCTCACACATAATTGACACGCTATCCGCGGTCAGTATACCTGGGGGCTTCTTTAACAGAAGCTTGTTTATACGGGCCTCGTGCCCAACACATGTGTTACACTTCCGCATGTACCTTTTATTCACCATTATATGCATCAATATTACTTAAGTTTTGACCAAGTTGGGTTGCCTGGCTCCTGTGCTTACCCCTACGTTCACGATTGTTCGGCTAGGTGGTAAAGGGAGCACCTCTGTGATTGTTACTGCCAGGTCAGCCGGATGTGTACCTCAGACTGGGTGAAGCCAAAAGCTAGGGTTCTTAAGGGAATATTCGGTCGGTGAACTAAAAGATGATTTTTACCTCATTTATTTATCCGCCCCCAGATGCTTTTCTGCTCTTTTCGCAGTTCGTACATGCACTTTAGGGCATGCCTCCTAGGGAAAGGAACCCCTAACGGAACTATTCTCCCTGGAAGATGTTTCCTACTAACCTTGTAATATAACATAACTAGTTGGGCACTTGTCTGATAAAGCACTAATGACCCCTACGCCTAGTCTCAACGCATGCCCCGGTTCTTACATAACCGATAGGGTATTCGGACACACTCCGGACTATCGGGTCCCGAGGTTGAAGCGAAAAGGTCCGCTATGACAAACGATCTACAATCCGGCTAGAAGGCATTTTACATGTCATTTTAAATTACATAGTCAATTTGACTGGGTATATTCCTCTTCAATACCATCCAACAGGCTGTCTAGTTTACAGTACTGTTGGAAATATTTTGCGGCCAACTCTACCTGGCCGTACACTAAACTGACAGGGATCTCCTTCCCATTGGGCCCCACAGGTCTAACCTCGGCCATGTGGTTTGGGTCAGCCTTCGTGTACCGTGTCTTCACCATGGCCTAGGCTTCCCTGGCGCCTTGACGGTAGGCCGATATCTTCCATAATTGGAAGCGCCGCCGCCCTCCCTTCAGCTTCTCTGCAAGCTCTCCAAGGCCTTCGGGCACGGAGACGAATGGCCACAAGGACTGGGCGACGCCTTGCATCACCTGCCAAACTCGTTCGTGCAGTTGTGAGAGCTCGGGAAGAAGGTCACCCATAGAACCGGGCATTTCCTCCGCAGGTCGACCTGTCAGCATACCTACAGACATAACACTGTCAATTCGACTTCCTCGCCAAACTCTTCTTTTCATAGTTCGTTCAAGCACTTACTAGAAATGCCGCGTCGAAGCCGCCGATTCTCCTTCACGGAGTCCGACAGCTAAGCACAGACATCCTTTAGTTCCTCGCCCAGCTGGGTGTTGGCATCTTGAAGCTTGTTCTTCTCTTGCCTCACCCTTGTAAGCACGCTCTCGCCGGCCTTTAACTGGCCCAAGAGTTGCTACCTGTTCGGATCCACTCCGGCGCCATCTGCATTGTTATTGTCAGAATTGCACACATGCCGCACTTCACAACATACTTATCTTTCGAAGCATATATTACCAGAGGGGGTCTCTTTGGCCTTCCCTGTTGCGGCTAGTGCGGCCTCAAGTTGGGCTTTGCACTCTTCCAGCTCCTGGGACAGTCGGGTATTCTTTTCTGTAAGGTCCTGCATAACAAATGATCCTTAAATCAGTCATTCCAACTGTTACAAGTCTCAGGGGCTACTGGCATATATAACCATCAAATTTTCTCACTCGTATGTATTTTACATACTGCACTGTGGCTCTGGCTAGACCATTTTGAGCGGCACGGAGGTACGCGTCTCCCGTATTAAAAGCGTCCAACGCCTCTTGGGGAAAACAAGCATCACGAAGAACAGTCTGGCGACGCCTATGGTTCATGGCACTCTCCACCTCGGAATTGGTGGCAGACAGCCCGTCCACATCCTCTGTCGAAGGAGCGTCCGGTGCGCGCCCCGTGTTCGCCTCCGCTTCTGGACCCGGCCTTGAAGCCCGGCCGATGGACATAGTCCGGCGGGCGATCTTCTTCCTGAAGAGAGCATGAGCGTTAGTATGCCTTGAGGGCATAAACCCTGGGCATTAAAATTTTACGCTGTACCGTTGCGTCGGCGTCTCAATCCGGTCCGCACTTCTTTTTAGCTCGCTGGGCCTCGATGGCCCTTGTTGTCTAGCCGCCGTGGGCTCGGCCCTCCGCCTCAAGGACTTCCCCTGCAAAAAACGCCGTTGGTATACGAAATAAGCATGGATGGATCCTCTTGAAAATACTGGGACTTCGGTCTCTGTTACCTTTGAGGCTAGAAGTAGTCCGGGATAATCGGCCGTAATGGCCACTAAGGTGTTGTCCTTACTCAATTGATGAAACACCCCATCAATCAGCTCCACACATAAGTCCGGGTCCTCTTGGGAGTCCGGGTCGAGGGACCGTTCCGGGTCCTCGGGTTGTGGAGGAGGGCTGTTTATCTCCTTTATAGTCTGGCGTAGCTCATGCGTTGAAATTGCTAGACTAAGTACTTAACTATGGGAATATAAAAATGGATGGGCAAGTGAAAGTGTACCTAGCTTGGAGGATTGTACATAGAAAATCCGCCCCGTGGGTTGACGCGGAGGAATTCCTCCTCTTCTCCCTTGTACAAAGCGGACAAGATCTTCATTAGAGTGGCAGCCAAATCCGGCCCCTTACGGCCGCACCGGGTGGCGTCGTCCTCCCCGTTGAAATCCCACATAGGGTGGCCTCTGTACTGAAGTGGCTGCACCCCCCGCGTTATGCATGTGGCCATGACCTCGATCATGGTCAGTCCGGAATGAGCTAACAACCTTATCCGGCACATCAGGTAGAGGACGTCCCTGTCATTTTCCTTCTGAGGGCTCCGTGGGCATTAGCTCAGGCGCTTCTTCAAGCGAGCATTATCGAACTCAGCGAGGCCGATCCGTACACGGTCCGGCAGAGGGACGTCTTCTATATAAAATCATTCTGAAGGCCAGTCTTCGGACGCCTTGTTTGGGGTTCCGGATAGATATCCGGTCCCGGCGATGCGCCATAGTTCGGCTCCGCCCACTTGATATATCGACCCCTCTTGAGAACGGGGCACGAGGCAGAACAACTTCTTCCACAGCGTGAAATGGGCCTTGATGCCCAAAAACAGCTCGCAAAGGGCTAGGAAGCCCGCAATATTGAATATGGAGGCAGCGTAAGGTTGTGTAACTAGAGGCCATAGAACTCCAGGAGCCCCCGGAGAAACGGATGAATTGGAAATCCGAGCGCTCTTATTAAATAAGGGACAAGGCATACCCGCTCTCCTTTGGAGGGATTGGGGACGCTCTCCGCTTGCTCTCCGCCATTATAGGTGGCAATCCCGGCCCGAACTGGAACCATGTAAGCTGGGGGGAGAAGCCCCTTAGCTTTGAGCGCTACTAGCTCGCTGTGCGGGTCGGAACACCTCTCCCAATCTCCAGGTTGAGGGCTGGGGGCGAGAGGAGGAGCCGCGTCGACCGGCCATGATGGAATGGATCTCTGTCGAATGCGCTCTGATGAATGCTCGTGGAGGGAAGATGGTGTGATTCGGATCTAAATCCCCGCCTCTTTTATAGGCGACACATTTTCGTAGCTAGGGGGGGTAAATGAAAAAACACCTTGTATTTTCGCATTCTTTTGACACGTGGAAGATGGCCATTATTGGGCGCAGAAGCCAAGGAGCGCAACATTCATCAGAAGACGGACACTATTCGACAGGTATATGGGATTTGGAGAAGAACCGGCCTTGCAATGCCGAAGACAAATCTGTGCGCCGGACTCATCGTCATTGAAGCCTGGTTCGGGGGCTACTGAGGGAGTCCTGGATTAGGGGTTGTCCGGATGGCCGGACTATGACCTTTGGGTGGACTCCCGGGCTATGAAGATAGAAGATTGAAGACTTCGTCCCATGTCCGGATGGGACTTTCCTTGGTGTGGAAGGCAAGCTTGGCAATACGATATGTAGATCTCCTCCCATTGTAACCGACTCTGTGTAACCCTAGCCCTCTCCGGTGTCTATATAAACCGGAGGGTTTTAGTCCGTAGGACAAACAACAATCATACCATAGGCTAGCTTCTAGGGTTTAGCCTCTCTGATCTCGTGGTAGATCTACTCTTGTACTACCCATATCATCAATATTAATCAAGCAAGAGTAGGGTTTTACCTCCATCGAGAGGGCCCGAACCTTGGTAAAAACATCATGTCCCTTGTCTCCTGTTACCATCCACATAGACGCACAGTTCGGGACCCCCTACCCGAGATCCGCCAGTTTTGACACCGACAGCCGCCACTTCGGTCGTGGCCCCTATAAAAGTTCATGACGCTCTTATCAGCAATAACCATTTATCCTTCATAAAGTATACAGGTAGGGTATTACGTACCTTGACTTTCCTCCAGCTACCTCTTCATGAGGATGAGCTCTCCCTCGGTCCACTCGAGGTTCTGCTTTAGTCCAGAGACCTCCGCAGTAAGAGCGGCAGCGGCTAGCAGCGATGCCTGCTTATTTACATAGACATCTTATGTTAGACTCTTGCGAATATTATTTGATCCTCTGTTCGACTTTTCTTTCCGAACACCAAACAGAGCATCAGGGGCTACTGTCTACACTGTGATATTCTCTCACAATTTTATTACTTACCTCAAAGCCTGTTAGAAGGCTAGCGCAGGCTTCGGTCAATCCAATTTTGGCGGACCGGACCTTCTCAATCACCGTACTCATAAGAGTACGGTGTTCTTCATCAATGGAAGTGCCGTGAAGCATTTCCGGCATGCTGTCAGGTGCCTCTAGATGGACAGAGGTCATCGGTACAGGCGGCTCACCCCCCTTAGGGAGAGGTTGCCTGCCTGAATCTGGAACCACTTGGGTTTCCGAAGCCGTATTCAGCTCGGGGCTAAACTGGCTGCAGCCCCCATTATCGGAGTCTGTGGGTGTCTTTCCCCCTATGTGTCCGGCGACCGGGGTTTCGCCAGGAGGCGTCTCTGGAACTGTCTCCCCTTGGCTTGGAATCATTTGAGACAACACCTCGGTGTTGTCCGCGGCCTTGGAGGATGAGGCTGTCAGAAGAGACTCGTTGTTCATCGCAAATGGGTCCAGCGATCCCTCCGAAGAGGAGGATATCTCGATGTTGGATTGGCCCGACTGCAGGTGCATGTCTGGCATGTTAAGAAGCGATAAAGAAAATATACCGGAAATACTGTTATGTCTGGATACTTACGACTTGGCCAGGGCTTGACCCTGGGTTCCCACTCCTCGCCGCTGTTGGTGGCTATGGTGGAATGGTCCGAAAGGAGGGTTTTTCCCTTCTTGGACACCTCGGTCTTCCCATGCATGGCGGCCTTCCTCTTCTTTCTCCCCCTAGTAGGGGTGGGGTGGTGGATTTCCTCCTCCTCCTTGTCGTCTTCGGTGGAGGAGTGCGTCTTGGTGTCTTCGGACGTCATGTCCGATGCAACCTTGCGTCGGAGACCATCTTTGGTCCCCGCGTCCGTCTTCTTGGCCTTCTTCTCCGGCACCTCATAGGGCGCCAGAAACAGCATCTTTGTTAAAAGAGGTGATTCTGGATCTTCAGGTAGCGGAGCCAGACAGTTAATCTGCTCCGCTATCGTTACCCAGGCCTGAAAGATTGGCATGGAGGCTTAAGTTCCTCCCGCGGATGTGCTAGTAAGAGGCATATCTTGCAAATATGAAAACTTACCGGATTGGCTCGGTGTTTTGTGCTGAGCCCGCGATCTTCGATTGTGGGCGGCAGTACCTCGTTGGCCTTGAAGAGCACCTTCTAGATGTCTTCGTGCGTCGTGCTGAAGAGCTCTCACAGCATCTGGTGTTCGGCCCGGTCGAACTCCCACAGATTGCAAGTCCGTCTTTGGCACGGAAGAACCCGGCGGAAGAGCATAACTTGGACCACATTGACGAGCTTGATTTTCTTGCTTATCATATTTTGGACGCATGTCCGAAGTCTGGTCAGTTCTTCTGCTGAGCCCCAAGCTACGCCCTTCTCTTGCCAGGAGGTGAGCCACATGGGAACGCCAGATCGGAATTCAGGGGTTGCCGCCCAGTTGGCGTCGCGTGGCTCGGTGATGTAGAACCACCCTGATTGCCACCCCTTCACAGTCTCCACAAAGGAGCCTTCGGGCTAGATAAGATTGGGCATCTTTCCCACCATGGCGCCTCCGCACTCCGCTTGTTGGCTGCTCACCACCTTTGGCTTCACGTTGAAGCTCTTCAGCCATAGGCCGAAGTGGGGTGTGATGCGGACAAAGGCCTGGCACACAATGATAAACGCCGAGATGTTGAGGATGGAGTTGGGGGCCAAATCATGGAAGTCCAGCCCGTAGTAAAACATTAGTCCGCGGATGAATGGGTGGAGGGGGAATCCCAGCCCGCGGACGAAGTGGGAGAGTAACACTACCCTTTCCCGGGGTTTCAGGGTTGGGATGATCTGCCCTTCGGCCGGAAGCCGATGTGCGATGTCTTTGGACAAGTATCCGACCTCCCGAGGCCTCTTGATGTCCTCCTTCTTAAAGGAGGAGGCCATCGACTTGCCTCCCGCTCCGGACATATTTGGAATGTTTTTGCGGAGAAGGCGAAAGCTTGGGCGTTGGAGCTCGAGAATGGATGACCATAGGAAGAAGAAGGAGTTGGTGAAAAAGGGGAACCCTTATCTCTTTATAAAGGCGGCAGAGGTCATGTGCCTCCCCGCTTGCCCTAGAAACTCGCTTATTCCCCAAGCGTCGTGCTAATGGCGTGGTTGGGTTACCCACACCCGTATTGATGAGAATCCCGTGATAAGGGGGCACGATCTCTGCTTCGACAGGACGTGCCAATAAAACCACCTTGCGGGACATGTACTAGTAGGTTGAGAAAACGGTTCGAATAATGATCGGGCCATGGCATGATGTCACGCTATGGAAAAATTGTCAGCAGATTGGGCTCGTGGAATATTGTGCTCTCTACGGTGGTATGTAGAATTTGTTTTGCAGAGCCGGACACGATTCTTGTCTTCAGGAACTACTTTGGAGTATTTGGAGAAGGAACCCGCCTTGCAATGCCGAAGACAATCTGTGCGCCGGACTCATCGTCACTAAAGCCTGGTTCAGGGGCTACTGAGGGAGTCCAGGATTAGGGGGTCCTCGGATAGCCGGACTATATGCTTATGCCGGACTGTTGGACTATGAAGATACAACATTGACGACTTCGTCCCGTGTCCGGTTGGGACTCTCCTTTGCGTGGAAGGCAAGCTTGGCAATTCGGATATGTAGATTCCCTTCTCTATAACCGACTCTGTGTAACCCTAGCCCCCTCCGATGTCTATATAAACCAGAGGGTTTAGTCCGTAGGATGAGAACAACAACCATAATCATAGGCTAGCTTCTAGGGTTTAGCCTCTACGATCTCGTGGTAGATCAACTCTTGTAATACTCATATCATCAAGATCAATCAAGCAGGAAGTAGGGTATTACCTCCATAGACAGGGCCCGAACCTGGGTAAACATCGTGTCCCCCGCCTCCTGTTACTATTAGCCTCAGACACATAGTTCGGGACCCCCTACCTCAGATCCGCCGGTTTTGACACAAACAACCCACTCCTCGAAGCGACGCCTCCACCTCGTCCGTCGTTGCCGTGCCGAAGCCAACCGATGCTCGCCCCGCCGCCCCCCTAGGATGCGGTGAAGACCGCTTCTAAGAGGATTGGAGGCGCCCTGGCCCCGACTAGGATGAGGGTGTACATTTCCTCTGACAAGTAAGTACCTTATCTTGTTTTTGTTTGTCGCCCTTGATGCCATGCCCATAGTACTCATCTCCTGGCGTCCGGGGTGGGTGTCATGGCGAAGAAGGGGAAGGAGGAAGCCGAGACCCCTGAGGCACCACCGCCCGCCAAAGCCGTGGTGGCTTCGGTGCATACTGAAGAGGTCGCCCCTCACTCCCTCGCGATGGAGCGGCCCCCCAAACGTGTGGTGGAAACTCATGGGCATTCTACCTCCGCAGGCCAGTAGGCTCTGGAGCCGCCGGTCCCTGTCATGCCTGAGGGGCGCTTGGATCCCCTAGCACTTCGAACTGCACCTGATGCTGCCTCAACAGGCCAGGCGCCTTGGACGAAGCCTAGGCTACACTTGACCAACTCTGAGTCAAACTCCAAGATGCCGACATGTGCTTTTCAAGGGAGCACATGGGGCTAGTCTCAGGGT
The DNA here is from genome assembly GCF_018294505.1 of Triticum aestivum. NCBI lineage: Eukaryota > Viridiplantae > Streptophyta > Magnoliopsida > Poales > Poaceae > Triticum > Triticum aestivum. Next base: position 569,631,085 of record NC_057804.1, on the reverse strand, counting down.
GGCTTCACGCCAACATGTCCGCCAGGGCAGCCTGGGGCCATGCTGAGGCCACCGCCATGGAGAGCTGGAAGGAGACCAATGAGTCCCTAGGGCACGCGATGCGGTGCTGGGCAACGCCACGAGCTGAAAGTCCTTCAGGAGGGGCAAGCCGCCTGCGCCCAAAAAATTGAGCAGCAAGAGAAAGACCTCAAGGCCCGCGAGGCGCCACTCGCCGACCGTGACGCCAAGCTAGCCTAGGAGACCAAGGACCAAGCCGCGGAGCGGGACCGCCTGAGTGAGCTGAAGAAGGGGGTGGACAAAGCCCAGGCGTCCCACACCCAACATGTTTCCAAGGTCACAACCCAGCTGGAGGCCAGAGAGAAGGCCCTCGCCGGTGCCAAGAAAACGGCGGCCATGGAGCGCAGAGCCTTCGTGTCCCTTGAGCTTAGGTTCCGCGAGGCGCTGCGCTCCATCTATGAGGAAGGGTACGAGAAACCGCTAGTGATTTTGTAGGATGGCCTTGCTAGGCTTCCCCCCAAGCTTGCCAAGGCGCTCGAGGGTGTCATTGCTGGGGTGGAATCCTGGGTGGAGTAGGAGTGTCGCGTGCTCTTCACCTCGACCGCGACGCGCGTCTTCAGCCACCTCCACCTCCGGGACCCAAGCTTCAACCTCGGCTTGCTGATCGAGCCAGATGTCCTTGAGTCTCGTGCTGCTGCCTCTGAAGCCAGGAAGAAGTAGGTGGAAGGCCTGCTGGAGAAGTCCGGCTGCGTCCCCGACCCTGCAGCTATAGCGGCATAGGCCGGCGGCGAAGGTGGTCGCAACATCATCAACGATGGGCTTCCCAAGACAAGCGGTGGCAGCGACCAAGGCGACGGCGGTGCTTCTTCCTACCTGGCCCTGCAACATTCACTGTGCCTCACGGAGGCATGAGAACTTCTGTTTGAACTCGTGGAACATTATGTTTTGTAATAACTTGTTAGATCTCCGTGATTTCCTTTTGTGCTTGGTTCCCTTCATGTTTGCCTTAGCGTTCTACATCGGCAGGGCCCAGCCCCGTGCATACCTCGACTGTCGTTGGGGCGTCCGGATCACCATGACGAGATAAAGGGGCGAGGGGCTACGTGACTAGTGAGGACCCTGAGTCATGATGCTTAGGGGTCCCCTTGACATACGAACAACCCTCATGAAGGGAATGCGAGCAGCGTCCGAATCGATCCAGAGTCCTCCACACCTTTCCTCGCCAGCTTTTGCCTAGGAGGGACACGAGAAAAATAGGTAAGGTGGCATGCGCCAGGCGTGGCCTGAGCGTTGCCCCCATCCCCAGCCCCCTCGCGCGGGCCTATCTAGGGGAAAGCCATGAGGTGTTGTCGGGCAAAGAGCCGAAAGGCTGTCCTGAGGTTGATGCGGCCACAGGGGCCGCCCTCATTTGTTTATTCACCAGCATGGAACATGGTGCTTCCACTCTTGCATGGGCATAGTAGCTCCTCGGCCGTGTCGTCCTCCAGCGCGGAGCATGGGGCCTCCACTGGTGCGTGGGTGGGAGTTCCCTCTGGGGGAGACTCCGGGGCATGTACAGTGCCGTTCGTACATCTGGCTTGCATGGCAGAACTGGAGGAGGTGTATCTGGGCACTCGCGAGCCAGCGCGGGACTCACGAGGCCCTACCTCAAGGTGGGTTGCGCCTGAATTTTTTTACTGGGTGCCTATAAGAATCATGGGAGATGTTGGGGCGTCCTGCGCTGAGTGAATCTCCGTAGGACATCGCATGAGAAGGCCAAGCACCAACGACCCCAGGAGGTGACATGAACGGGGTCAGCCCACCAGATAGAGCGCAACCGTTGGGTTTATCAATGCTGCAGGGACGGACCCGAGCACAGACGTTGTGCCCAGTCTTCTCATGCAACAATCCTAAAGAAAGACAACCGACGCGTGGCCCCTGCAGTGGCGAGGCAGCGGGTTGTGCACCCTGACTCATCTTCTCTCGATTAGCTCATGCGATACGAAGGCACCAAGGACCACGGGAGGTGACGTGTGCGGCAGCTGGCCCATGAGACAGAGCTTGGCCACTTGGGTTTAGCAACACTGCAGGGATGGACCCGAGCATAGACGTCGTGCCAGTCCTTAATCATTAGGTTGTCGTGGGCGGATTTGTGAGGGCGCCTGACATTCATGGTGGCGAAGCACTGGACATGCAGGTTGCCGTATTTAAGCAATTCATAAAAGAGGTGAAACTAGTTCTAATACATGCGGAAAATGGTACAGGTTGCAGGGGCAAGCCTGGATAGCTTGAGGATAATGCAGCCCGAGGGGCACCCTCAACTGAACAAACCAAAAGATCACCTAGCACCAACGTAGTAGAAGTGTTGAAGTAGCTGAAGACACGCACCGCAGAGGTTGCTCCTCACGGGTCAGCCGGCTCCCGAGGCCCGAGGGGCTCCGAAGGTCTAGGGGCTCGCGAGGTTCTGGCACCTCGTCCATCAAGATTGCCTGACGCCTGGCCTTGTGAGCTGTTAGGATGTCCTTCATGTAGTGCTGGTGCAAGGCAAATGCGTTCAGCAGGACGAACGACATGCAAATGTAGCTGCAGTGGTAGCCCCCACTCCGGCTGATGCGGGATAGTCAGAAGAGCTCCTAAGAAGCAGCCCTGTTGAGGCCCGGGATGTTGACGCAGACGCGTAGCTCACCACCCATGTTAGGGGCGGAAGCTGCTCAAGATGGTGCGGGGCGAGTCTTGCCACGCATGGCTCGTGCCTCCTGCAGCTCTTCGATCATCTTGGTGATCAACTCCTGAGCGCCTGGCGCCTCGCGCTTGGCGCCCTGCTCATGGAAGCGCGCGTTGAAGCACACCTCCACATTGTGCCCGAACGCCTCCCTCATGATGCTGGTCAGGTCAGAGGCCCTCCAGACGAGAGCCTCCGAGCCTGTCCTGAGAGGGGCGCTGGGCGCGCCTTCCTATGTGAGAGGGAAAGGCACCCCAACAGTGGACGTGGTGCCTGGGGTACGATCATAAGGCGCCCCAATCTCCTGACGGCCCTTGGGGAGGAGCTGCTTCTTCTTCTTGGGGATGGCCCACTTCAATAAAAAGACACATCCATGACATTTTGGGGTGAACATATTTTTTTCCTGTCATGCTTATGACACTTCTATGACGATAATTGTGACAAAACCCGGTATCATCATAAATGTGGTGGGCTCCTACTTCTCTGACAAAAAACATGACAGAAAATGGGCTTTTCATCCTGGCGGGCCGGACACGTAGCTGCATGACATTCTTTGGGCCGTCCATGATAGAAAACACTGTGGTACAAGCGAGGGCGAGGAAAATATCGGGGAGTTCCCGGTTATGGTGGTTGGTCAGGGGCCGAGCAATGTGCGTTTCTCGCGTACACATACGCGCGTGGGTGTGAGGCGTTGGGCTTTAACTAAACCCAAGTGAGGCGTTTTCCTACTGAACCCGAGCGATTGCACTAGCTATGTTACTGAACCCCGATCGATCCATTGCTGTTAACTGAACCCGATCGAGCGATTCCGTTGCTACTACTGCTAACTGAAGCTGATCGAACCTGCTGCCTCCTTCCCTTGATGAACAGTGAGCGCTGTTGAGCAGGTTTGGATGAACAGTTCCTGGTGGGGGTTGGATGAAAGGGACCCCGTGGTAGTAGAGGCCGTTGCCGCTAGATGAATAGGACCCCGATCGATCGAGCCGGTTGGGGGTGGATGAACGGGACCTCTTGGAGGGCTGGATGAACTGGACGACCCCGTGGAGGGATGGTTTAACAATAGCTGGTAGAGGGCTGGATGAACAGTAGCCCGTGGACGGGTGGTTGAATAGGACCCCATGGAGAGGGCTGGTTGAACAGTAGCCGGTGGAGGAGCGGTGGAGGCTGGATGAACAGGAGCTCGTGGATGAACAGGCGTAGGTGGAGGCTGGAGGAGGTCGATGGTGGATAAACAATAGCCCGTGGAGGCTGGAGGAGGTCGACGGTGGAGATGAACAGTAGCCCGTGGAGTCCCGTTTTGCGGTATGCCACACCCCTCCCAATGAACAAGACCCTTGTTTCAACAATAGCGCTCCAACACAAGTCCGTTTCCTCCATTTTGCAGTATGCCACACCCCTCCCGATCAACAAGACCCCATTTCGACCATAGGCACTCGAACACAAGTCCGTTTCCACCATTTTGCGGTACGCCTACCCTAGGCGGTCGTACACAAGGCCGTTTTCTCCATTCTGTGGTATGCCAGGCCTTGTTTTGATCGGCTGTTCCGTCCAAGCCAGTTGCCTCCCGATGAACATGACGATGCAGTTTCTCCATTTCGACCCACCCGGTTGGCCTCCGTCGCTGCCTCTCCATGTAAACGAGCCCTAGCCGTACGTATGCGCGAGTAGGTGTTCAAGTCCCCGCCCGTTTGTATGTATGTGTATGTGCTACATGCGCGCCTCTACGACGACACGTGTGCACCTCTACTACGACACATGCCCTTCCTTACTCGGCCATGGTTCATCGCTGCAGCCTGTAGACAGACTGATCAACAATATGTACGTACACATTCACGACCAGAATGACAACACCATGTATGCTTCGGCCAGGTGGGTCCCGACTGTCAGTCACTTCCTTGCGTGCGAAGATGTAGTTGGTGGGTCCCAGCAGTCAGGGGGCAACATTTTTTTTCGTGAAATACGATGGCCCGTCTAGTGGATCCTTGCTTTCAGGTGGAGGAATAATTATTTTACGTGTAATAAGGTTACACTTCCTTGCTGCGGCTGTGGACCCAGCTGTCAGCCTCTCCATGTATAGTACTCATCCAATGGAAGTTATTCCTTGACCACATTGACCACGCCACGCTGAGAGCACCTAGGCGATGGACGACGACGGGGCCTAGGATGTGGACGACACGGAGCCGGGGAAAACGTGGCAGTCGATGCCCACACAGAGAGGAGTACGAGGGTTGACGGGTTCGGCTGCTGTGGCCGCAGAATAATAAGGGTTGTGGGTGAGTAGTGGGATGGCCTGGCCAGAGGTTGGAGTAGGGTGGGCGGTCATGCCTGCGCGGCAGCAGAGCCGGCCACCGGAGGCAGGATCAGGCGGCACGACCGACGCTTGTTTGGGCGGCTGGAGCAAGAAGACCAGAGGTTGAAGAAGCACTACAGCCGTTGGATGGACATCATACGGTCACTGGAGCTAGAATCGTTCATATTGACTAAGTTGACAAAGCCCTCCATCCGCGTCAACTTAGTAGGCCCACAAGTCAGCCTCCCACTATGGTGGGTCCCAGCTAGCAGGGGAGTCTTCATTTTTTGTGCATAATAAGGAGGCACTTCCTTGCATGCGAAGATACAGCTTGTGGGTCCGAGCTGCCAGTGGGGAAACATTTTTTTCATGAAATACAGAGGCCCTTCTAGTGGGTCCCTGCTGTCAGGTGGAGGAATAATTTTTTTATGCATGATAAGGTTGCACTTCCTTGCTGCGGCCGTGGACCCAGCTATCAGCCTCTCCACATACAGTACTCTTCCGATGGAAGTTGTTCCTTGACCACATTGACCACGCCACACCGAGAGCACCAAGGCGGTGGATGACGACGAGGCCTAGGAAGGGGACAACGCGGAGCCAGGGAAGACGCGGCAGTGGATGCCCATGCGGAGACGAGTACGAGGGTTGAATGGTTCGGCTGTGGTGTGAGGTTGTCGTCACCGGAGAATAATAGGGTTTGTGGGTGAGTGGAGGGATGGCCTGGCCAGAGGTTGGAGTAGGGTGGGGAGGTCAGGCCTGCGTAGCAGCAGAGCTAGCCACCAGAGGCAAGAGTAGGCAGCACGACCAGCGCTGGTTTGGGCGGCTGGAGCAAGAAGGCCAGAGATTGAAGAAGCACTACAGCCGTTGGATGGACATCGTACGGTCACTGGAGCTAGAGTCGTTCATATTGACTAAGTTGACAAAGTCCTCCATCCCTGTCAACTTAGTGGGCCCACAAGTCAGCCTCCCACTATGGTGGGTCCCAGCTAGTAGGGGGAGTATTCATTTTTTTTGTGCGTAATAAGGAGAAACTTCCTTCAGTGCGAAGATACAGCTGGTGGGTCCGAGCTGTCAGCGAGGGCAATGTTTTTTTGTGAAATACAGAGGCCCTTCCGGTGGGTCCCACCTGTCAGGCAGATGAATCATTATTTTGCGCGTAATAAGGAGGCATTTCCTTAAGTGCGGTAGTGGACCCAGCTGTTAGCCTCTCCATGTACACTCCACTTCTGATGGATGTTGTTCGTTGACCATATTGACCACGCCGCAATGAGAGCACCAGGGCGGTGGACGACGGCGAGGCCTAGGAAGGGAACGACACGAAGCCAGGGAAGACTCGTCAGTTGTTTCCCACGCGGAGGGGAGTACAAGGGTTTACTGGTTCGTCTGTCGTCGCCGGAGAATAAAAGCAGGTGTGGGTGAGTAGAGGGATGGCTAGGCCAGCGATGGGAGTACGGTGGGTCGGTTAAGCCTGCGCGGCAGCACAACCTGCCGCGGGAGGAGGGAGTAGTCAGTCCTCCCGGTGCTTGTTTGAGCGGCTGGAGAAGGAATAGCAGTGCACGACGGCTGTTGGATGGACATCCAACAGTCACTGCTCTTGTGTGTTGACTAAGTTGACACGGTGTTGCGTGTGCGTCAACCTTTTTTTAGGAAAGCATACGCGTTAACCTATAGTAGGTGCACAAGTCAGCCTCAAATGTGTGCAAAACAGCATACAACCATCTTCCATTATTTCTAATAATTTATAGCCCATTTGCAAATTCTTAAGGATTTTTTTCGAGCCCATCTTCTTTTTGTTAGCATTACAGTCATTAATGATAGCCCATTTTCTAGGCAAGCCGAATGAAACTCTCCTTGTCTTGTAAGATTTGTAGCCCAGCAGAGCAGACAAAGCAACTAGCCTCAATTAGGTATTTCTTTTAAAAAGTAGAACTGGGCTAGCCATTTTTAGCAAGAAAAAAACACAACTAGGCTCATGGTGTGGTAAACATAAATAAAAACCTGGCTAGACGGGCCACAACCCACGCACAACCCCGTTGTTACCCTGATCCGTCTCTAAAACTAGTATAAAATAACACCTGCTTGTTCCTCAAAAAAAGTAAATAACAACTGCGTGACCTGCTGGGTCCCTGGTGTCAGCCGCTTGTTGTGTAATTCTCTCGTTTATTGACTATGTGGACAATGGCGTGGGCCCCAGATGTCCAACCATTAGGATGAATCATTTTTTTGGGCTTGTAATAATGAGGCACTTGCTTGCGTACTGCCATGACCCTCGTGGGTCCCTGCTGTCATCCTCTCCACGTATAGTCATCTCCTTGTTCCTCTCGGTTGTTGACAACATTGACAATGCAAGAGGGCGGCACACCGCGCACGGCGAGCTAACCAAGGCGGAGGATGACGGCGAGGCCTCGGACGAAACTAACAAGAGTCATGGAAGATGCGTCAGTCTAGTCGCAGGAGGAGGGGAGTACAAGGGTTTACTGGTTTGGGTGCGGGTGCGTGTTGGGGCTGACATCGTCGGAGAATAACAGGATGTGTGGGGGAATAGAGGGAGGGACTGGGCAACATTGGAGGGTACGGTAGGGTGGCGGAGGCACAGCCAGCCATGGGAGGCGGGATCAGGCGGAACCGACGGGGTGGTTTTGTTTGGGCGGCTGGAGGAAGAAGACAAGAGATAGAAGATACATGACGGATGTTCGATGTCAATCCAACTGCTGGTCGGCAGAATTGTTTGTTGACTAGCTAGTAAGTCGACACCACCTTGGATAGGCTTTTTCCTCGTGGGTCCCAAATGTCAGAATCCAAATCTGTCACGGTCATGTAGCTTTTGTTATGAAAATTTACAGTCCATTTGGTGTTCTAGTTCAAAATAAGTTTGTGGGTGCTGGTGGGGGCTAATCACTTGGGTTTTGTAATGTACAGTGAGCTCAAGCAGCCGGCAAGAGTGATGTTATTTCCCTTGGTTGGGAATTGTTACAATATTTCACTCTTAATTAAACAAATGGCAAGCCATTTGCCTTGTTTCAAATAAAATATTACAGTCACAACCGAGTTGAAAAGGGAAACAACATCTAACTCCAGCTAACAAACCTTACAAAAGCACGAGGGTTAATTGTTCATCAGGTTTAGACAAAAACTAGATTGAAAAGGGCAACAACATCTAACTCCAGCACTGTTTTCGGTAGTCACAGTCAAATGGATCCGTCAGGTCCATAAAATGAATATCCTGGGTCATAAAATTTGCCGAGCTAAAGCGGCAACTTGACGTGGCCGATGCCGACATCACGCTTGTCAATGAGCGGCTGGATGAGGCACAAGGTATGTAATGTCTCCGAAGACATCTGGTAAGAGGAGCTTGATGCTCGTACCTTATAACATGTGTGCTTAATGCAGATGGTGCCGCTGCCATGGAGAACCTTCGAGTGGAACTTGCCCGAGCCAAGGAGCAAGCCAGGAAAAGCGATGCGGCTGCCTTAAAGGCAGCTGAAGAGCTAAAAGCTGAACAGGCTAGTCACTGTCAGAGCAAGAAGGAAATGGCCGAGATGGCTGTAAAATTGAAGAATGCTGCCGACCGTTGCAAGCTTCTTGAAAAAGAAGATAGGGTGGCATAGAAGGACCTAGAAAAGTTCAGTGCCGAGGCCAAGGACACTCGCTCTGCCATGAGAGCTATGAAGGAGGAGCTACATTAGGCCGGAAATATCACGGCTGGAAAGCCCTATATGCTGCGGATGAAGTTCGGGGATCCTAAGTATACTCCATTGGACTAGAAGTGGAGTGCGGCGAACACTTATCTGGATTTGGCGGCGAGTGTCGCGGACACGATCAAACACTTCCGGGGTCTAAATGACCATGAATTGGAAGAACTTTTTTGGTCGCAGTTACACAACCTAGAGCGCCCACTTTCGTTATCTGATCGTTTGGCAACATGGGCGGAGCTGAACAAGTTATCCGGACTCGCCATGAAGCATGTCGTGAGTCATCTGTGGCCGAAAGGGCCCGAGCAGAAGAGTTATTTTAGCTTGGTGCAGCAGTTCCTTGGTGCGGTGCCACACATTGATGCAATGAAGAGGTCAGCGTGCATAGAGGGTGCACAGATGGCTCTTGCCCGTGTCAAGACATACTGGGCGGAGATGAAGGCCAGTGCTGTTGCATCCCAGTATTCGGACAAAAGCCGAGTACCTGCCGAGCACTATTTTGAGGAAGTTCTGCAGGGCGCTCATTTAATAGAGACGCAGTGCTCGAAGGATGTTATGTTCGAATAACATTGTACTATTGTAAAACAATGTTTTGATGGAATATAAAAGCCTTTTATACTTGTGCTTTCAAGAATTAGAATACCTCCTGTGCGGCCGTTAATGTATATGTGTATATAACCTGAAAGATGGCAGTCATTGGCTTCAGCCCCCACGCATATAATGCGGGGGTGTTCGGAGAAGGCGCATTTTCACACTTGATCCAACGTCTTGGTCCTATAAAGGAGGTGATAGCGCAGCGAACTAGGCAACCGGACTATAATGCTTTATCACTTTCACTTAGCCATAGGAGTTTCACAATGGGGCTACTGAATAGCCCCTAGGGGCACCGCGCTCGCCCGAATTCAAGGCGCGTGTGTGCCTGACCAAGAAACGGCCCTTCGGTAATGCGGAGGAATCCTAAAGATTCTGGCAAGTCATCGAGTGGTTGACCAGTCTCTCGCTATATCACGATAGTCAGTTTTTGGCTTTTTCTACTGAGGTGCTCGCCTGGCCGAACCGGGGCACAATCGCAGTAGTTCTCCTGGTGCCGCCCTAGCTGATAGAGCGGAACGTAAGGGAGCAAAACATAGGAGCCGGGCAAACCCAACATTTGACCAAAGACATGATTCGGAGCTGATGCATATAAGGCCAAACTCGCAACGCCGAACACTCCCTAAGGTATTCGGTCTTTATGGAAACGGGCTGAACAAAGGCCCTTGGTAAGAAGCCCCTGGTGTCCAGGTACGTGCAAAATTCTGGCGTGGCCACATGCCAAGACGCCAGCCTCCTCCTCGGTTATAGCAAAAACCGGGGGATGTTATCAACAAGAGACAGTAAAAAAGGTTTACGCAGGGTCTTAATCTGAAAAGAATCCTTGAAACGGGTCCCTACTGCACGTCTGCGCCTGTGTCTCCGTTGTGCCGTATCCTGGACGGGTGTAGCATGGTGTTCGTCTGTAAAAAAGAGGAACTTAGTTGAAAACAATCGTGCGAGAAATCTATGTTAAAATAAACAAAGTATAATACAGAAAATGGGTAGAATTGAGCTTTATTGTCTCTTGGTGTAAACGCGCGAATCCCCTTGTACAGGGTATGCGGCTATTAAGCCTTTGTATGTTTACGCCGGACTCGTCGAGCCATGTCCGGGGTCTTGAACAACCTGTTTAGGTGCTCTAACTAGTAAAGCTGGTTTAGTGTGCGGCTGTCAAGGCAACCGCACCATTGTCCATGCTCGAGGAACGCTCAATATTTCCCTTTAATGAGATGATGCCTCGTGGACCGGGCATTTTGAGTGTAAGTGATGCATAATGCGGTATTGCGTTAAAGCGGGCGAAAGCTTCGCGTCCCAGTAGTGCTTGATAGTTACTTATGAATGGGGCGATGTGGAAGGTTAGCTTTTAGCTTCGGAAGTTGTCGGGGGAGCCGAACATAACTTCTAACAAGAGGGAACCCATACAATGGGTATCTGGGCCTGGCGTGACCCCTTGAAAGGAAGTGTTGCCATGGCGAATTATTGCTGGGTTTATCCCCATTTTGCGGATTGTGTCCTGATATAGCAGGTTTAGATAACTGTCGCCGTCCATTAAGACTTGTGTAAAGTGGAGTCCGTCAATTATCAGATCTAAGACCAAGGCAGTCCAGCCTGCGTTCCGGATACCCCTAGAGTAATTCTGATGATCGAAGGTGATTGGTTGTAACAACCAGTGGCGGGACTCCTCTGGGACAGGCCGTATGGCATGTATCTCCATAGGCACCACTCTGTTTTCCCCTTTTGTCACATGAAGTGAATTTGTTGTTTTGACTTCTTGCGGGAACTTCTTTTGCTCTCCGGTGCTCTGCTTGTGGGGTTTGTCGTCATCCTCGCTTGGTATGTCGAGCCCCTTGTGTTCGGCGTTGAGTTTGCCGGATTGCGTAAAGACCCAACAATCTCTGTGGGTGTGGTTTGCAGGCCTCCCGGGAGTACTGTGGATTTGGCATATTTTGTCCAAGATTTTGTTGAGGTTAGATATCTCGTCCCTATTACCTTTTGGGGCGGCTTTTTCTGATTCTGCCGAGAGCTTTTGAATCCGGCGTTGACTGCAGTGCTCTTCGGGCTGTTATCCTTGATCCGGCGCTGTTGATTGCTACGGCGCGGTTTCCCGTTTCCATCTCTGACTTTAGATGTACTTGGGTCACTAGTGCTGCTTCTTGCCAACCAACTATCCTCTCCTGCGCAAAAGCGGGTCATGAGGCTTGTTAATGCGGCCATTGTTCTTGGCTTTTCTTGGCCGAGGTGTCTGGCGAGCCATTCGTCTTGAAACTTATGTTTGAAAGCTGCTAGGGCTTCGGCGTCTGGACAGTCGACTATCTGATTCTTTTTAGTAAGAAATCTGTTCCAGAGTTTCCGGGCTGACTCACCGGGTTGTTGGGTTATATGACTTAGATCGTCTGCGTCTGGAGGTCGGACCTAGGTCCCTTGAAAATTTTCCCGAAAAGCATCCTCGAGCTCTTCCCAACTTCCTATGGTGTTTTTGGGAAGGCTTATAAGCCAATGCCAGGCTGGCCCTGTGAGCTTGAGAGGTAAGTATTTTATGGCGTGGAGGTCATCTCCTCTAGCCATGTGTATGTGGAGGATCTAATCCTCAATCCAGACTCCAGGGTCTGTTGTTCCGTCGTATGCCTCTATGTTTACGGGCTTGAATCCTGCTGGAAATTCGTGGTCCAGCACCTCATCGGTGAAACATAGGGGATGTGCGGCGCCCCTTTATTTGGGTGTGTCGCGATGTTCGGATATTTGTTGCGTTGCATTGCTTACTAGAGCTTGCGTTCTTGTCCCGTAGACAGATCTGGTTGGGCCGTCTTTTTGATGCGAATCCTTATGCGGATTGCATGCCGGATTGAGTGCGGCGCCCTTTGCCGCTCGATGTCGGTCATGGGGTCATCTATCCGACCTGGTGGCTTCCTTCTATTTTGACTATGGGGGCTCTAAGGCCTCCTCATCAAATTCCGGTAGTAATTTTTGCTTCGGATAGCTCTTTGTGTGGTGACTGTCGCCGTACTTGTGTGCGGTGTTGAGTACTTTGCCCCATCTAATTCTGAGTGCATCTTCCACTGTTTTGAGCTTTTGCTTCTGCTTTTTCAGGCTATGCGCAGTGGCGACGAGCCTTTGGTGGAGGTTGTTCTGCTCCAGCAACTTGTCCGGCGTGAGGTCGTCCAGACTATTATATTCGTCGGGGATGGGTTGTTCGGTTTGTTTATCCAAGTTGCCCTGTTCGGACGGTTGCTCGATGGCATGTTCATCGTCAATCGGTTTGCCCTGCTCTATGGCTGGGTCTCTGTCGAGGTGGGGTTTGGCGCGGCGCTTACGCCGCCGCTTTGATTGCTTTTCGAGGGAACGATCCCTCATTGAGCCCTTTTGATCCTCGTCGTCGTTTCTTTTAGGTGTGTCCACCATGCATACATCGTGGGATGAGGTGGTTGTCCAGTACCCTATAGGCGCTGGTTATTGTTCGTCTCCTTCATCGGCGTCCATACCGTCAATGTCTTCGGAGTCGAAGTCGAACATGTCGGTTAAATCATCGACAGTGGCTACGAAGTGGGTGGTGGGAGGGTTTCGAATTTCTTCGTCGTCCGCATCCCAACCTTGCTGACCATAGTCCAGCCAGGGCTCTCCTGATAAAGAGAGAGACTTTAGTGAACTCAGGATGTCGCCGAAGGTTGGGATGTCCGCGGCGGTGAACTCCATGATCGGAGCCCAATCGAGTTCGGTTGGAAGGGGTGCGGAAGATCCGGAGTCCGAAGAGGAGTCCGGCACCTTGGAGTCACGAGCTTCACAAAGGACAAGGCTGGTATTTGGCTCGATTGCCGTAGAGATTGCAGCCCCAGAGGCGGTGTCCAACCATCCGTCCTCGATTGGCGCAGTCGGCTTCGAGCTAAGGGTCGGAGCGGACACCTGAGCGGCCTTCTGGACATTGTCCGGCGGCAAAGCTAGATCATGCCCCTCATGATAGTGCGGCGCACTCAGCTGCGGCTCGAATCCGGCGAAGATCAAGTCTCCACGGATGTCAGCCATGTAGTTCAAACTTCCGAATCTGACCTGATGGCCAGGGGCGTAGCTTTCAATCTGCTCTAGATGGCCAAGTGAATTGGCCCGCAGTGCAAAGCCACCGAACACAAAGATCTGTCCGGGGAGAAAAGTCTCACCCTGGACCGCATTGTTGTTGATGATCGAAGAAGCCATCGGGCCTAAAGGTGATGACACAGAGGAACTCTCAATGAAAGCACCAATGTCGGCGTCAAAATCGGTGGATCTCGGGTAGGGGGTCCCGGACTGTGCGTCTAGGCAGATGGTAACAGGAGACAAGGGACACGATGTTTTTACCTAGGTTCGGGCCCTCTCGATGGAGGTAAAACCCTACTCCTTCTTGATTAATATTGATGATATGGGTAGTACAAGAGTAGATCTACCAAGAGATCAGAAAGGCTAAACCCTAGAAGCTAGCCTATGGTATGATTGTTGTTCTTCCTATGGACTAAAACCCTCCAGTTTATATAGACACCAGAGAGGGCTAGGGTTACACAGAGTCGGTTACAATGGGAGGAGATCTACATATCCGTATCGCCAAGTTTGCCTTCCACGCCAAGGAAAGTCCCATCCGGACACGGGACAAAGTCTTCAATCTTGTATCTTCATAGTCCGGGAGTCCGGCCAAAGGTCATAGTCCGGCCATCCAGACACCCCCTAATCCAGGACTCCCTCAGCGGTGCTCCTTGACCTTTGGTGGCCCCTCGGTCATCAGCACCATGGCGTCCATCTTCGCCTAATGCATCTTCACACGGGCAAAGGCCATCCACGCACCTTCAATGCAAGCTGACCGCTTTATGACTTCAAGTCATGGGCAGGCACTCACAAGCCGCTTCACGAGCCCGAAGTAGCTCCTAGGCATAGGCTCGGCAGGCCATAGCCGGACTATGAGGTCCTTCATGGCCAGTTCGGCTGCTTTCTGCAGCTTGACTAGTTGCTTCAGCTGGTCACTCAAGGGCATCACATGTTCTGGCCCAAGATATTGAGACCAGAACAACTTCTCCGTCGAGCTCCCTTCTTCGGCTGGTAAAACTCTGCGGCATCTGATATGCTGCGGGGCAGAACCGCAAATGCTCCTGGAGAACTCAAATTCGGGTAAGTAAAAAGAATGTCTCCTTCACATGCTTGCTTTGCATAACAAATGCCTTACCCGCCGCAATCTTCTTGGCCGCCTGGATCTCCTGGAGGGCCCTCTGGGCTTCGGCTCTGGTGTCTTGTGCGCTCTGGAGGGCCTTGGCAAGCTCGGACTCTTGAGTCTTAGAGTCACGGTCCAAGGACTCGTACCTCTAGACATAATCTTGGAGCTCTTGCTGGACCTCGCTGACCCGGGCCTCTTGCTTCTCACACGCGGCGCGTTCCTTGGCCGCTTTGTCTTTGGCCTCGGCCAACACCTTCTTAAGGGCCGTTGAGGGAGTCCTGGATTAGGGGGTGTCTGGATGGCCGGACTATGACCTTTGGTCGGACTCCCGGACTATGAAGATACAAGATTGAAGACTTCGTCCCGTGTCCGGATGGGACTTTCCTTGGCGTGGAAGGCAAGCTTGGCAATACGATATGTAGATCTCCTCCCATTGTAACCGACTCTGTGTAACCCTAGCCCTCTCCGGTGTCTATATAAACCGGAGGGTTTTAGTCCGTAGGACGAACAACAATCATACCATAGGCTAGCTTCTAGGGTTTAGCCTCTCTCATCTCGTGGTAGATCTACTCTTGTGCTACCCATATCATCAATATTAATCAAGCAGGAGTAGGGTTTTACCTCCATCGAGAGGGCCCGAACCTGGGTAAAAACATCGTGTCCCTTGTCTCCTGTTACCATCCGCCTAGGCGCACAGTTCGGGACCCCCTACCCGAGATCCGCCGGTTTTGACACCGTGGTGCTTTCATTGAGAGTTGCACTATGTCGTCGCCATCACGAAGGATGCCGCATCCCGTCTTTAAAGACGGCGCTGTTGCTAAAGGAGCTTTGGCTATCGGCCAAACTCTCCGGCTAGGCGGTTTTCTTATGACCGCCTTTTCGGCCGCCGCGCCGATGATGACTTCTCGGGTCATCGAAAGCAATCTCCACGTCGACTCGGAACTTGCTGAGCAGTTAGATCCGATGGAGCTCTCTTCCTTAAACGAGCTCTTGGATCGCATCGCCGCCCTGGGAGTCGCTACAGACTATGATCAGATTGGGCTTAAACCCGATCCAAGAGAAATTGACTCTCCTCAGGTCACCCACCACGTCGCAGTGGTGGATGAACAATGCGGTGAATCTATACCCATCTTAAGGACCAAATATGTCTGGATTCCCGACCCCTCCAAGCCGGATACCCACGAAGGGGAGGACGTCACTCAAGCCCTGAACCTAAAGTCAGGCAGCAGGCCAGATTCATTGGAAAACATCCAAGAACCCAAGCTTCCGAATTCGGAAACTCCTTGGCCCCTGAGCCTCAGATCGGGCGAGGTTCCGGATTTAACTCAACCCGCCCACCCTAACATACGGGATCTATCCCAAATTCGGCAAGAGCCCACGGAAATAGTACATCCTTACTGGGCCAGATTCCTCCTGGTTATGAACATGATAGAGGACTGCCGCGAGGAGGATGCAATTTCATCCTTCTGCAATAATTGCATGGACATCGGAATCCTCAACGCCATAAGTCGCCGTGATATTACACGCTTCGCTGACTTGGCATCCATGGTACGAAAATACTGTGCGATGGAAAGCGTCCGAAAAACCGAAATAAAATTCTGGGACGATCCGACCCTGAATACAACCCCAGTCCGAAATAAAAGGGCGCATTATCGCCATGCACAGGGGTTAATCACCAAAAAACAAAAACCCTCTATAGGGTATGGAACCGTACTGAAGGGATGGCTCAATGGACCCTGTAAAATTCATAGTACAGAGGGCGTCACACCAACTCATAGTCTTAGAGCATGTTGGATACTCCGGCAGGTGGCCAGAAGTGGCGAGGAGCTTCTAATTCCAGAATCGGCAGAGCACCAGCCTAGGAATACCAGTACGGTATCAACAGTCTTCGAGACTTTCGCATCAAACAATATGAAGAAACAAACACTCCGCAGCCTTATAGAAGTCTACCAGGTAGCAACAATAAACCCATGGAGTGACACGGCTATTACCTTTAATGCCAGTGACGAACCTAAATTCTGAACAACCCGAGCACCAGCCGCATTGGTCCTCAGTCCGATAGTGGACGGCTTTCGACTAACCAAGGTACTCATGGACGGTGGCAGTGGATTGAACCTCATTTATGAGGAAACCCTTCGAAAAATGGAAATAGACTGGAGCCACATTGAGCAAAGCAACACAATCTTTAGAGGAATAATCCCCAGTCGGGAAGCGTGATGTACAGGAAAAATCACAATGGATGTGGTGTTCGGCACGCCGGATAATTACAAGTCCGAGGAGGTCACATTTCAAGTGGCCCCGTTCAGCAACGGATACCACGCTTTGTTAGGGCGAGAGGCATTCACAATTTTTCAAGCTATACCCCATTACGGGTACATGAAGCTCAAAATGCCCGGACCCAATGGAATCATCACTCTTGCTAGTAACCCGGACATAGCACTCCGTGCCGAAAACAAGACAGCTGCACTGGCCCTTGAGGCATTATCCGAAGCACTAGCGGCCGAGGAACTGACTGCGATGTGCTCTAGGGTGGGCAGGGACAATGTGATACTCGACAAGAGATCCAAGTCCACCTCCTTTAAACTAGCTAACGAAATAGTCAAATTCCAAGTCCATCGAACGGACCCTACAAAAACAGCCTCCACCGAGGCACAATTAAACCCTGATGTAGACGCCGCACTACGAGAACTCCTACACGAGAATTGGGACATGTTTGCCTAGCACCCTTCAGACATGCCTGGAATCCCACGCAGGCTGGCCGAGCACATCCTAAACATCCTAAAAGGATTCAAGCCTGTTAAGCAGGCTCTTTGGCTTTTCTCTGAACCTAAGAGACAAGCCATGGGAGAGGAGCTAGCCAAACTACTGGAAGCCGGATTCATAAGAGATATAAAACATCCGGACTGGCTAGCAAACCTGGTGATGGTACCAAAGAAGGACAAATCCTAGCGCCTATGCGTCGATTTCAAGGACCTCAACAAGGCTTGCCCAAAGGATCCCTTCCCCCTCCCCTGCATTGATAAAATCATCGACGCTACCGCAGGACACGATTATTGTGTTTCCTCGACGCATACTCTGGCTACCATCAAATTAAGATGGCAGAGCCAGACCAAGCCGCAGCGGCATTTATCACCCCATACGGCCCATTCTGCTTCAACACAATGCCCTTCGGGCTCAAAAACAACGACGCAACATATTATTCACCATTATGACACAACGGGAGGCTCTGCCAACAAAGTAACATCCTCAGCCCACATAATAATGGCAGTCATTGCCCCGTGGACAGAACCATCCTTAGCCTACCTAACTAGGCAGGAACTCCCCGAGGACCAAAACAAGGCACGCTGCATAGTGCGGCGATCTAAAGCCTACAAAGTCCATGAAGGAGGGCTTTATAAGAAACGCACCACCGGATTCCTTCAAAGGTGTATCTCCGAAGAGGAATGGCGGAAACTTCTGGCTGAAATTCATGCCGGACTCGGCGGGCACCATGCCGCAGACCGGTCCCTTGTAAGCAAGGCCTTCCGTACTGGATTTTATTGGCTGACGGCCCGGGCAGATGCTCAGGACTTAGTCCAATGATGCGTCGGTTGCCAATTATTTGCTAACCAAAGCCATATGCCACCCACCTCCCTCCAAACTATACCCATCACCTAGCCCTTCGCGGTCTGGGGGCTTGACATGGTCGGACCCCTTAAAGGGGGAACCCACAAGCAAAAAAACTTATTGGTCATGGTTGACAAATTCACCAAATGGATAGATGCCAAGCCTGTCAAGACGGCCGAATCCGGACCAGTGATAGACTTCATATTAGGGGTCGTACACCGTTACAGCGTCCCCCACAGCATCATCACTGATAACGACACGAAATTTACAGCCGACGAGGTAAAACTCTGGTGCAAAAACATGGGCATGAGGCTCGACTACGCTTCAGTCTATCACGCACAAACTAACGGTCAAGTCAAACGGGCAAATGGTCTAATCATGAGTGGCATCAAACCCAGACTAGTGCGGTCCCTCAAGGAATCTCACACGCACTGGGTAGAGGAGCTCGACTCCGTACTCTGGGGGCTGCGGACCACGCTGAATCGCACTACCAGATTCACACCATTTTTTATGGTATACGACACAGAGGCAGTCCTGGCCTACGACATAATTCATGACTCACCTCGCGTGCGCATGTATGAAGAAAGAGAAGCCGAACCCGATCGGCAGGATAACTTGGACGCACTGGAGGAGGAGCGCGACGTGGCAAAAGCCCGTTCCGCATTCTATCAACAGCAGGCTCGAAGATACCAAAGCAGAGAAGTACGGGCCAAAACTTACAATGTTGGCGAATTAGTTCTACGCCTGTCGGACAAGAAAAAGGACAAACTCAAGCCCAAATGGGAAGGTCCCTTCATAATCGACCAAGTCCTGACTGGTGGAGCGTACCGTCTGTGAAATGCATCAGATAACCGACTCGAGCCGAACCCATGGAACACAGCACGCCTACGAAGATTCTACGCCTAGCGCCGGACACTGTGTTCTTCTCCTTCCTCTCTCTATTTTTTACACATTAGTTGTCTTATATTTCTCTCCTTCTCTCTCTTTTTCTATTACAGCCTTCTAAGGGCTCGTTTGCGCCTCACTCGCACACAATTGATGCGCTATCCGCGCTCACTATACCTGGGGGCTTCTTTAACAGAAGCTTGTTTATACGGGCCTCGTGCCCAACACATGTGTTACACTTCCGCATGTACCTTTTATTCACCATTATATGCATCGATATGACTTAAGTTTTGGCCAAGCTGGGTTACCTGGCTCCTGTGCTTACCCCTACGTTCCCGATTGTTCGGCTAGGTGGTAAAGGGAGCACCTCTGTGATTGTTACTGCCGGGTCAGCCGGATGTGTACCTCGGACTAGGTGAAGCCGAAAGCTAGCATTGTTAAGGGAATATTCGGTCGGTGAACTAAAAGATGATTTTTACCACGTTTATTTATCCGCCCCCAGATGCTTTTCTGCTTTTTTCGCAGTTCGGACATGCACTTTAGGGCATGCCTCCCAGGGAAAGGAACCCCTAACGGAACTATTCTCCAGGAAGATGTTTCATACTAACCATGTAATATAACATAACTAGTTGGGCACTTGTCTGATAAAGCACTAATGACCCCTACGCCTGGTCTCCACGCATGCCCCGGTTCTTACATAACCGAGAGGGTATTCGGACACACTCCGGACTATCGGGTTCCGAGGTTGAAGAGAAAAGGTCTGCTATGACAAACGATCTACAATCCGGTTAGAAGGCATTTTACATGTCATTTTAAATTACATAGTCAATTTGACTGGGTATATTCCTCTTCAATACCATCCAACAGGCTGTCTAGTTTACAGTCCTGTTGGGAATATTTTGCGGCCAACTCTACCTCGCCGTACACTAAACTGACAGGGATCTCCTTCCCATCGGGCCCCATGGGTCCGACCTCGGCCATGTGGTTTGGGTCAGCCTTCGTGTACCGCGTCTTCACCATGGCCCAGGCTTCCCTGGCGCCTTGACGACAGGCCGATATCTTCCATAATCGGAAGCGCCGCCGCGCTCCCTTCAGCTTCTCTGCAAGCTCGCCAAGGCCTTTGTGCACAGAGACGGATGGCCACAAGGCCTGGGCCACGCCTTGCATCACCTACCAAACTCGTTCGTGCAGTTGTGAGAGCTCGGGAAGAAGGTCACCCGTAGAACCGGGCATTTCTTCCGCAGGTCGACCTGTCAGCATACCTACAGACATAACACTGTCAATTCGACTTCCTCGCCGAACTCTTCTTTTCATAGTTCATTCAAGCACTTATTAAAAATGTCACGTCGAAGTCGCCGATTCTCCTTCACGGAGTCCGACAGCTGAGCACGAACATCCTTTAGTTCCTCGCCCAGCTGGGTGTTGGCATCTTGAAGCTAGTTCTTCTCTTGCCTCACCCTTGTAAGCACGCTCTCGTCGGCCTTTAACTGGCGCAAGAGTTGCTGCCTGTCCGGATCCACTCCGGCGCCATCTACACTGTTATTGTCAGAATTGCACACATGCCGCACTTCACAACATACTTATCTTTCGAAGCATATATTACCAGAGGGGGTCTCTTTGGCCTTCCCTATTGCGGCTAGTGCGGCCTCAAGTTGGGCTTTGCACTCTTCCAGCTCATGGGACAGTCGGGTATTCTTTTCTGTAAGATCCTGCATAACAAATGATCCTTAAATCAGTCATTCTAACTGTTTCAAGTCTCGGGGGCTACTGACATATATAACCATCAAATTTTCTCACCCGTATGTCTTTTACATACTGCTCTGTGGCTCTGGCTAGACCATTTTGAGTGGCACGGAGGTATGCGTTTCCCATATTAAAAGTGTCCAATGCCTCTTGGGAAAAACAAGCGTCACGAAGAACAGTCCGACGACGCCTGTGGTTCATGGCACTCTCCACCTTGGAATTGGTGGCAGACAGCCAGTCCGCATCCTCTGTCGGAGGAGCGTCCGGTGCGCGCCCCGTGTTCACCTCCGCTTCCGGACCCGGCCTTGAAGCCCGGCCGGTGGACATAGTCCGGCGGGCGATCTTCTTCCTGAAGAGAGCATGAGCGTTAGTATGCCTTGAGGGCATAAATCCCAGGCATTAAAATTGCACGCCCACTTCTTTTTAGCCCGCTGGGCCTCGATGGCCCTTGTTGGCTAGCCGCCGCGGGCTCAGCCCTCCGCCTCAAGGACTTCCCCTGCAAAAAATGCCGTTGGTATACGAAAATAAGCATGGATGGATCCTCTTGAAAATACTGGGACTTCGGTCTCAGTTACCTTTGAGGCTGGAAGTAGTCCGGGATAATCGGCTGTAATGGACACTAAGGTGTTGTCCTTACTCAATTGATGAAACACCCCATCAATCAGCTCCACACATAAGTCCGGGTCCTCTTGGGAGTCCGGGTTGAGGGACCGTTCTGGGTCCTCGGGTTGTGGAGGAGGGCTGTTTATCTCCTTTACAGTCTGGCGTAGCTCCTGCGTTGAAATTGCTAGACTAAGTACTTAACTATGGGAATATAAAAACGGATGGGCAAGTGAAAGTGTTCGCTTACCCAGCTTGGAGGATTGTACATAGAAAATCCGCCCCGTTGGTTGACGCGGAGGAATTCCTCCTCTTCTCCCTTGTACAAAGCGGACAAGATATTCATTAGAGTGGCAGCCGAATCCGGCCCCTTACGGCCGCACCGGGTGGCGTCGTCCTCCCCGTTGAAATCCCACATAGGGTGGCCTCTGTACTGAAGCGGCTGCACCCCGCGCGTAATGCATGTGGCCATGACCTCGATCATGGTCAGTCCGGAATGAGCTAACAACCTTATCCGGCTCATCACGTAAAGGACGTCCCTGTCATTTTCCTTCTGAGGGCTCCGTGGGCGCCAGCTCAGGCGCTTCTTCAAGGGAGCATTATCGAACTGAGGGAGGCCGATCCATACAGGGTCCGACAGAGGGACGTCTTTTATATAAAACCATTCTGAAGGCCAGTCTTCGGACACCTTCTTTGGGGTTCAGGATAGATATCCGGTCCCGGTGATGTGCCATAGTTTGGCTCCACCCACTTGGTATATCGACCCCTCTTGAGAAAGGGGCACGAGGAAGAACAACTTCTTCCACGGCGCGAAATGGGCCTCGATGCCCAAAAACAGCTCGCAAAGGGCTACAAAGCCCGCAATATGCAATATGGAGGCAGGCGTAAGGTTGTGTAACTGGAGGCCATAGAACTCCAGGAGCCCCCGAAGAAACGGATGAATTGGAAATCCGAGCCCTCTTATTAAATAAGGGACAAGGCATACCCGCTCTTCTTTGGAGGGATTGGGGACGCTCTCCGCTTGCTCTCCGCCATTATAGGTGGCAATCCCGGCCCGAACTGGGACCATGTAAGCTGGGGGGAGAGGCCCCTTGGCTTGGAGCGCTAGTAGCTCGCTATGCGGGACGGAACACCTCTCCCAATCTCCAGGCTGAGGGCTGAGGGGGGAGGGGAGAGAGGAGGATCTGCATCGACCGACCATGATGGAATGGATCTCTGTCGAATGCGCTGCGATGAATGCTCGTGGAGGGAAGATGGTGTGATTCGGATCTAAATCCCCGCCTCTTTTATAGGCGGCACATTTTCGTAGCTAGGGGGGTAAATGAAAAAACACCTTGTATTTTCGCATTCTTTTGACACGTGGAAGATGGCCATTATTGGGCGCAGAAGCCAAGGAGCGCACAATTCATAAGCCGGACACTATTTGACAGGTATATGGGATTGGGAGAAGAACCCGCCTTGCAATGCCGAAGACAAATCTGCGTGCCGGACTCATCGTCATTGAAGCCTGGTTCGGGGGCTACTGAGGGAGTCCTGGATTAGGGGGTGTCCGGATGGCCGGACTATGACCTTTGGCCAGACTCCCGGACTATGAGGATACAAGATTGAAGACTTCGTCCCGTGTCCAGATGGGACTTTCCTTGGCATTGAAGGCAAGCTTGGCAATACGATATGTAGATCTCCTCCCATTGTAACAGACTCTGTGTAACCCTAGCCCTCTCCGGTGTCTATATAAACCGGAGGGTTTTAGTCCGTAGGACGAACAACAATCATACCATAGGCTAGCTTCAAGGGTTTAGCCTCTCTGATCTCGTGGTAGATCTACTCTTGTACTACCCATATCATCAATATTAATCAAGCAGGAGTAGGGTTTTACCTCCATCGAGAGGGCCCGAACCTGGGTAAAAACATCGTGTCCCTTGTCTCCTGTTACCATCCTCCTAGACGCACAGTTCGGGACCCCCTACCAGAGATCCGCCGGTTTTGACACCGACAGCCGCCACTTCGGTCGTGGCCCCTATAAAAGTTCATGACGCTCTTATCAACAATAACCATTTATTCTTCATAAAGTATACAGACAGGGTATTATGTACCTTGACTTTCCTCCAGCTACCTCTTCACGAGGACGAGCTCTCCCTCGGTCCACTCGAGGTTCTACTTTAGTCCAGAGACCTCCGCAGTACGAGCGGCAGCGGCCAGCCGCGATGCCTGCTTATTTACATAGACATCTTATGTTAGACTCCTGCGAATATTATTTGATCCTCTGTTTGACTTTTCTTTCCGAACACCAAATAGAGCATCAGGGGCTACTGTCTACGCTGTGATATTCTCTCACAATTTTATTACTTACCTCAAAGCCTGTTAGAAGGCTAGCGCAGGCTTCGGTCAATCCGATTTTGGCGGACCGAACCTTCTCAATCACCGTACTCGTAAGAGTACGGTGTTCTTCATCAATGGAAGCGCCGCGAAGTGTTTCCAGCAAGCTGTCCGGTGCCTCTAGATGGACAGAGGTCATCAGTACAGGCGGCTCGCTCCCCTTAGGGAGAGGCTGCCTGCCTGAATCCAGAACCACTTGGGTTTCCGAAGCCGTATTCAACTGGGGGCCAAACTGGCTGCGGCTCCCATTATCGGAGTCTGTGGGGGTCTTTCCCCCCATGTGTCCGGCAACCGGGGTTTCGCCAGGAGGCGTCTCCGGAGCTGTCTCCCCTTGGCTTGGAATCATTTGAGACAACACCTCGGTGTTGTCCGCGGCCTTGGGGGACGAGGATGTCAGAAGAGACTCGTTGTTCATCGCCAATGGGTCCAGTGATCCCTCCGAAGAGGAGGATATCTCGATGTTGGATTTGGCCTGACTGCAGGTGCATGTCTGGCACGTTAAGAAGCAATAAAGAAAACATACTGGAAATACAGTTGTGTCTGGATACTTACAACTTGGCCAGGGGCTTGACCCTGGGTTCCCACTCCTCGCCGCTGTTGGTGGCTATGGTGGAATGGTCCGAAAGGAGGGTTTTTCCCTTCTTGGACACCTCGGTCTTCCCATGCATGGCGGCCTTCCTCTTCTTTCTCCCCCCAATAGGGGGGTGGGGGTGGCTTTCCTCCTCCTCCTCCTCGTCTTCGGTGGAGGAGTGCGTCTTGGTGTCTTCGGACGTCATGTCCGATGCAACCTTGTGCCAGAGACCATCTCTGGTCCCCGCGGCCGTCTTCTTGGCCTTGTTCTCCGGCACCTCATAGGGCGCAAGAAACAGCATCTTTGTCAGAAGAGGCGATTCTGGATCTTCAGGTAGCGGAGCCAGACAGTTAATCTGCGCCGCTATCGTTACCCAGGCCTGAAAGATTGGCATGGAGGCTTAGGTTCCTCCCGCGGATGTGCTAGTAAGAGGCATATCTTGCAAATATGAAAACTTACCAAATTGGCTCGATGTTTTGCGCCGAGCCCGCGATCTTCGGTTGTGGGCGGCGATACCTCATTGGCCTTGAAGAGCACCTTCCAAACGTCTTCGTGCGTCATGCCGAAGAGCTCTCGCAGTGTCTGGTGTTCGGCCCGGTTGAACTCCCACAGATTGCAAGTTCGTCTCTGGCACGGAAGAACCCGGCGGAAGAGCATAACTTGGACCATGTTGACGAGCTTGATTTTCTTGCTTATCATATTTTGGACGCATGTCCGAATTCTGGTCAGTTCTTCTGCTAAGCCCCAAGCTACGCCCTTCTCTTGCCAGGAGGTGAGCCGCATGGGGATGCCAGATCAGAATTCAGGGGTCGCCGCCCAGTTGGCGTCGGGCGGCTCGGTGATGTAGAACCACCCTGATTGCCACCCCTTCACAGTCTCCACAAAGGAGCCTTCGGGCCAGATAACATTGGGCATCTTGCCTGCCATGGTGCCTCCGCACTCCGCTTGTTGGCCGCTCACCACCTTTGGCTTCACGTTAAAGGTCTTCAGCCATAGGCCGAAGTGGGGTGTGATGCGGACAAAGGCCTGGCACACGATGATAAACACCGAGATGTTGAGGATGGAGTTGGGGGCCAAATCATGGAAGTCCTGCCCGTAGTAGAACATTAGTCCGCGGATGAATGGGTGGAGGGGGAATCCCAACCCGCAGACGAAGTGGGAGAAGAACACTACCCTTTCCCGGAGTTTCAAGGTTGGGATGATCTGCCCTTCGGCCGGAAGCCGATGCGCTATGTCTTTGGACAAGTATCCGACCTGCCGAGGCCTCTTGATGTCCTTCTTCTTAACAGAGGAGGCCATCCACTTGCCTCCCGCTCCGGACATTTTTGGAATGTTTTTGCGGAGAAGGCGAAAGCTTGGGCGTTGGAGCTCGAGAATGGATGACCAAAGGAAGAAGAAGGCGTGGGTGAAAAAAGGGGAACCCTTATCTCTTTATAAAGGCGGCCGAGGTCATGTGCCTCCCCGCTTGCCCTAGAAACTCTCTTATTCCCCAAGCGCCATGCTAATGGCGTGGTTGGGTTACCCACACCCGTATTGATGAGAATCCCATGATAAGGGGGCACGATCTCTGCTTCGACAGGACGTGCAAATAAAACCGCCTTGCGAGACGTGTAGTAGCAGGTTGAGAAAACGGTTCGAATAATGATCGGGCCACGACATGATGTCACGCTATGGAAAAATTGTCAGCAGATTGGGCTCGTGGAATATTGTGCTCTCTATGGTGGTATGTAGAATTTGTTTTGCAGAGCCGGACACGATTCTTGTGTTTAGGATCTACTTTGGAGTATTCGGAGAAGGAACCCGCCTTGCAATGCCGAAGACAATCTGTGCGCCAGACTCATCGTCACTGAAGCCTGGTTCAGGGGCTACTGAGGGAGTCCAGGATTAGGGGGTCCTCGGACAGCCGGACTATATGCTTATGCCGGACTGTTGGACTATGAAGATACAACATTGAAGACTTCGTCCTATGTCTGGTTGGGACTCTCCTTTGCATGGAAGGCAAGCTTGGCAATTCGGATATGTAGATTCCCTTCTCTATAACCGACTCTGTGTAACCCTAGCCCCCTCCGGTGTCTATATAAACCGGAGGGTTTAGTCCGTAGGACGAGAACAACAACCATAATCATAGGCTAGCTTCTAGGGTTTAGCCTCTACGATCTCGTGGTAGATCAACTCTTGTAATACTCATATCATCAAGATCAATCAAGTAGGAAGTAGGGTATTACCTCCATAGACAGGGCCCGAACCTGGGTAAACATCGTGTCCCCTGCCTCCTGTTACTATTAGCCTCAGACGCATAGTTCGGGACCCCCTACCTGAGATCAGCCGATTTTGACACCGACAACCCACTCCTCGAAGCGACGCCTCCACCTCGTCCGTCGTTGCCGTGCCAAATCTAGCCGATGCTCGCCCCGCTGCCGCCCTAGGATGCGGCGAAGATCGCTTCTAAGAGGATTGGAGGCGCCCTGGCCCCGACTAGGAAGAGGGCGTACATTGCCTCTGACGAGTAAGTACCTTACCTTGTTTTTGTTTGTCGCCCTTGATGCCATGCCCATAGTACTCATCTCCTGGCGTCCGGGGTGGGTGTCGTGGCAAAGAAGGGGAAGGAGGAAGCCGAGACCCCTGAGGCATCAGCACCCGCCAAAGCCGTGGTGGCTCCGGTGCATACTGAAGAGGTCGCCCCGCACTCCCTCACGATGGAGCGGCCCCCCAAACGTGTGGTGGAAACTCAGGGGCATTCTACCTCCGCGGGCCAGTAGGCTCCGGATCCGCCGGTCCCTATCATGCCTGAGGGGGCTTGGAGCCCCCAGCACTTCGAACTGCACCTGATGCTGCCTCAACAGGGCAGGCGCCTTGGACGAAGCCCAGGCTGCACTTGACCAACTCTGAGTCGAACTCCAAGATGCCGACATGTGCTTTTGAAGGGAGCACATGGGGCTAGTCTCAGGGTGGCTTCAGGCCAACATGTTCGCCAGGGCAGCCTGGGGCCATGCTGAGGCCACCGCCGCGGAGAGCTGGAAGGAGACCGGTGAGTCCTCAGGGCACGCGTTGCGGCGCTGGCCAGCGCCACGTCCGCCAAGGAGCATTGCGACAAGGTGGAGGCTGAGCTGAAGGTCCTTCATGAGGGGCAAGCCGCCTGCGCCCAACAGCTTGAGCAGCAAGAGGAAGACCTCAAGGCCCGCAAGGCGACACTTGCCGACCGTGACGCCAAGCTAGCCCAGGGGACCAAGGACCAAGCCACGGAGCGGGACTGCTTGAGCGAGCTGAAGAAGGGAGTGGATAAAGCCCAGGCGTCCCACACCCAACATGTTTCCAAGGTCACAACCCAGCTGGAGGCCATAGAGAAGGCCCTCGCCGGTGCCAAGAAAACGGCGGCCATGGAGCGCAGAGCCTTCGTGTCCCTTGAGCTCAGGTTCCGTGAGGCGCTGCGCTCCATCTATGGGGGAGTGTACGAGAAGCCACTGGCGATTCCGGAGGATGGCCTTGCTGGGCTTCTCCCCAATCATCCCAAGGCGCTCGAGGGCGTCATTGCTGGGGTGGAATCCTGGGTGGAGTAAGAGTGTCGCGTGCTCTTCACCTCGATCGTGACACGCGTCTTCAGCCACCTCCACCTCCGGGACCCAAGCTTCGACCTCGGCTTGCTGATCGAGACAGTGGCCCTTGAGTCTCGTGCTGCTGCGTCTGAAGCCAGGAAGAAGTAGGTGGAAGGCCAGCTGGAGAAGTCCTGCTGCGTCCCCGACCCTGCAGCTACAGCGGCATAGGCCAGCGGCGAAGGTGGTGGCAACATCATCAACGACGGGCTTCCCAAGACAAGCGGTGGCAGCGACCAAGGCGACGGCGGTGCTCCTTCCTACCTGGCCCTACAACATTCACTGTGCCTCACGGACGCGTGAGAACTTTTGTTTGAACTCGTGGAACATTATGTTTTGTAATAACTTGTTGGATCTCCGTGATTTCCTTTTGTGCTTGGTTCCCTTCATGTTTGCCTTAGCATTCTACGTCGGCAGGGCCCAGCCCGCGCATACCTTGATTGTCGTTGGGGCGTCCAGATCACCATGACGAGACCAAGGGGCAAGGGGTTACGTGACTAGTGAGGACCCTGAGTCGTGATGCTTAGGGGTCCCCCTTGACATACGAACAACCCTCATGAAGGGAATGCAAGCAACGTCCGAATCGATCCAGAGTCCTCCACACCTTTCCTTGCTAGCTTTTGCCTAGGAGGGACACGAGAAAAATAGGTAAGGTGGTGTGCGCCAGGCGTCGCCTGAGCGCTGCCCCCATCCCTAGCCCCCTCGCGCGGGCCTCTCTAGGGGAAAGCCATGAGGTGTTGTCGGGCGAAGAGCCGGAAGGCTGTCCGGAGGTTGATGCGGCCACGGGGGCTGCCCTCAGTTGGTTATTCACCAGCGCGGAACATGGTGCTTCCACTCTTGCATGGGCATAGTAGCTCCTCGGCCGTGACGTCCTCCAGCGCGGAGCATGGGGCTTCCACTGGTGCGTGGGTGGGAGTTCCCTCTGGGGGAGACTCCGGGG
Source organism: Triticum aestivum (assembly GCF_018294505.1). Taxonomy (NCBI): domain Eukaryota; kingdom Viridiplantae; phylum Streptophyta; class Magnoliopsida; order Poales; family Poaceae; genus Triticum; species Triticum aestivum. The sequence continues at coordinate 569,602,354 of NC_057804.1, read as the reverse complement.
CATGTACAGCGCCGTTCGTACATGTGGCTTGCATGGCAGAACTAGAGGAGGTGTATCTGGGCACTCGCGAGCCAGTGTGGGACTCACGAGGCCCTACCTCAAGGCGGGTTGCGCCTGAATTTTGTTACTGGGTGCCTATAAGAATCATGGGACATGTTGGGGTGTCCTGCGCCGAGTGAATCTCCGTAGGACATCGCATGAGAAGGCCAAGCACCAACGACCCTAGGAGGTGACGTGAACGGGGTCAACCCAGCAGATAGAGCTCAGCCGTTGGGTTTATCGACGCTGCAGGGACGGACCCGAGCACAGACGCTGTGCCCAGTCTTCTCATGCAACAATCCTAAAGAAAGACAATCGACGCGTGGCTCCTGCCATGGCGAGGCACCGGGTCGTGCACCCTGACTCATCTGCTCTCGATTAGCTCATGCGGTACCAAGGCACCCAGGACCACGGGAGGTGACGTGTGCGGGAGCTGGCCCACGAGATAGAGCTCGGCCACTTGGGTTTAGCAACACTGCAGGGATGGACCCGAGCATAGACGTTGTGCCAGTCCTTAATCATGAGGTTGTCGTGGGCGGATTTGTGAGGGCGCCTGACATTCATGGTGGCGAAGCACCAGACATGCAGGTTGCCGTATTTAAGCAATTCATAAAAGAGGTGAAACTAGTTCTGATACATGCAGAAAATGGTATAGGTTGCGGGGGCAAGCCTAGATAGCTTGAGGATAATGCAGCCCGAGGGGCACCCTCACTGAACAAACCAAAAGATCATCTAGCACCAACATTGTAGAAGTGTTGAAGTAGCTGAAGACACGCACCGCAGAGGTTGCTCCTCACGGGTCAGCCGGCTCCCGAGGCTCGAGGGGCTCCGGAGGTCTGGGGGCTCGCGAGGTTCCGGCACCTCCTCCATCAAGATTGCCTGACGCTTGGCCTTGTGAGCTGCCAGGATGTCCTGCATGTAGCGCTGGTGCAAGGCAACTGCGTTCAGCAGGCCGAACGACATGCAAACGTAGCTGCAGTGGTAGCCCCCACTCCGGCCGATGCGGGACAGTCAGAAGAGCTCCTGAGAAGCAGCCCTGTTGAGGCCCGGGATGTTGACGCAGACGTGTAGCTCGCCACCCATGTTAGGGGCGGAAGCTGCTCTAGATGGTGTGGGGCGACTCTTGCTACGCATGGCTCGCGCCTCCTGCAGCTCTTCGATCCGCTTGGTGATCAACTCCTGAGCGCCTGGCGCCTCGCGCCTGGTGCCCTGCTCATGGAAGCGCGCGTTGAAGCACACCTCCACATTGTTCCCGAACGCCTCCCTCATGATGCTGGTTAGGTCAGAGGCCCTCCAGACGAGAGCCTCCGAGCCCGTCCTGAGAGGGGCGCCGGGCACGCCTTCCTATGTGAGAGGGAAAGGCACCCCAACAGTGGACGTGGGGCCTGGGGTACGATCGTCAGGCGCCCCAATCTCCTGACGGCCCTTGGGGAGGAGCTGCTTCTTCTTCTTGGGGATGGCCCACTTCAATAAAAAGACACATCCGTGATATTTTGGGGTGAACGTATTTTTTTCCTGTCATGCTTATGACACTTCTATGACGATAATTGTGACAAAATCCGGTATCATCATAAATGTGGTGGGCTCCTACTTGTATGAGAAAAAACATGACAGAAAATGGGCTTTTCGTCCTGGGCGGGCCGAACGCGTAGCTGCATGACATTCTTTGCGCCGTCCATGACAGAAAAAACCGTGCTACAAGTGAGGGCAAGGAAAATATCGAGGAGTTCCCAGTTACAGTGGGTGGTCGGGGGCCGAGCGATGCGCGTTTCTCTCGTACACGTACGCACGTGGGTGTGAGGCATTGGGCTTTAACTAAACCTGAGTGAGGCGTTTTCCTACTGAACCCGAGCGATTGCACTAGCTATGTTACTGAACCCCGATCGATCCATTGCTATTAACTGAACCCGATCGAGTGATTCCGTTGCTACTGCTTCTAACTGAAGCCGATCGAACCTACTGCCTCCTTCCCTTGATGAAAACTAAGCGTTGTTGCGCGGGTTTGGATGAACAGTTCCTGGTGGGGGGTTGGATGAAAGGGACCCCGTGGTAGTAGAGGCCGTTGCCGCTAGATGAACAGGACCTCGATCGATTGAGCCGGTTGGGGGTGGATGAAGGGGACCCCGTGGAGGGCTGGATGAACTGGACGACCCCGTGGAGGGCTGGTTTAACAATAGCTGGTAGAGGGCTGGATGAATAGTAGACCATGGACGGGTGGTTGAATAGGACCCCGTGGAGAGGGCTGGTTGAACAGTAGCCGGTGGAGGAGCGGTGGAGGATGGATGAACAGGAGCCCGTGGACGAACATGCGCAGGTGGAGGCTGGAGGAGGTCGACGGTGGATAAACAATAGCCCGTGGAGGCTGGAGGAGGTCGACGGTGGAGATGAACAGTAGCCCGTGGAGTCCCGTTTTGTGGTACGCCACACCCCTCCCAATGAACAAGACCCCTTTTTCGACGATAGCGCTCCAACACAAGTCCGTTTCCTCCGTTTTGCGGTACGCCACACCCCTCCCGATCAACAAGACCCCATTTCAACCATAGGCACTCGAACACAAGTCCGTTTCCTCCATTTTGCGGTACGCCAGACCCCTCCTGGTGAACAGGACCCCATTTTGACCCTAGGCGGTCGTACACAAGGCCATTTTCTCCATTCTGCGGTATGCCAGACCTTGTTTCGATCGGCTGTTCCGTCCAAGCCGGTTGCCTCCCGATGAACATGACGATGCAGTTTCTCTGTTTTGACCCACCCGGTTGGCCGTAGTCGCTGCCTCTCCATGTACACGAGCCGTAGCCGTACGTATGCGCGAGTAGGTGTTCAAGTCCCCGCCTGTATGTACGTATGTGTACGTGCTACATGCGCGCCTCTACTACGACATGTGCGCACCTCTACTACGACACGTGCCCTTCCTTACTCGGCCACGGTTCATCACTGCAGCCTGCAGACAGACCGATCAACAATATGTACGTACACATTCACGACCAGAATGACAACACTATGTACGCTTCGACCAGGTGGGTCCCAACTGTTAGGCACTTCCTTGCATGCGAAGATGTAGTTGATGGGTCCCATCAGTCAGGGGGCAACATTTTTTTCGTGAAATACGGTGGCCCACCTAGTGGATCCTTGCTTTCAGGTGGAGGAATAATTATTTTACGCGTAATAAGGTTACACTTCCTTGCTGCGGCTGTGGACCCAGCTGTCAGCCTCTCCACATATAGTACTCATCCAATGGAAGTTGTTCCTTGACCACATTGACCATGCCACGCTGAGAGCACCAAGGCAGTGGACGATGATGGGGCCTAGGAAGGGGACGACAGGGAGCCGGGGAAAACGTGGCAGTCGATGCCCACACAGAGAGGAGTACGAGGGTTGACGGGTTCGGCTGCTGTGGCCGCAGAATAATAAGGGTTGTGGGTGAGTAGTGGGATGGCCTGGCCAGAGGTTGGAGTAGGGTGGGGCGGTCATGCCTGCGCGGCAGCAGAGCCGGCCACCGCAGGCAGGAGCAGGCGGCATGACCGGCGCTTGTTTGGGTGGCTGGAGCAAGAAGACCAGAGGTTGAAGAAGCACTACAGCCGTTGGATGGACATCGTACGGTCACTAGAGCTAGAATCATACATATTGACTAAGTTGACAAAGCCCTCCATCCGCGTCAACTTAGTAGGCCCACAAGTCAGCCTCCCACTATGGTGGGTCCCAGCTAGCAGGGGGAGTCTTCATTTTTTGTGCATAATAAGGAGGCACTTCCTTCCGTGCGAAGATACAGCTTGTGGGTCTGAGCTGCCAGTGGGGGAACATTTTTTTGTGAAATACAGAGGCCCTTCCAGTGGGTCCCTGCTGTCAGGTGGAGGAATAATTTTTTATGTATGATAAGGTTGCACTTCCTTGTTGCGGCCGTGGACCCAGCTATCAGCCTCTCCACGTACAGTACTCTTCCAATGGAAGTTGTTCCTTGACCATATTGACCACGCCACGCCAAGAGCACCAGGGCGGTGGATGACGGTGAGGCCTAGGAACGGGACAATGCATAGCCAGGGAAGACGCGGCAGTGGATGCCCACGCGGAGAGGAGTACGAGGGTTGAATGGTTCGGCTATGGTGTGAGGTTGTCGTCACCGCAGAATAATAGGGTTTGTGGGTGAGTAGAGGGATGGCCTGGCCAGAGGTTGGAGTAGGGTGGGGAGGTCAGGCCTGCATAGCAGCATAGCCAGCCACCGGAGGCAGGAGCAGGCAGCGCGACCAGCGTTGGTTTGGGCGGCTGGAGCAAGAAGCCAGAGGTTGAAGAAGCACTACAGCCGTTGGATGGACATCGTACGGTCACTGGATCTAGAGTCGTTCATATTGACTAAGTTGACAAAGTCCTCCATCCCTGTCAACTAAGTAGGCCCACAAGTCAGCCTCCCACTATGGTAGGTCCCAGCTAGCATGGGGGGTATTCATTTTTTTGTGCATAATAAGGAGAAACTTCCTTGCGTGCGAAGATATAGCTGGTGGGCCCGAGCTGTCAACGAGGGGAACATTTTTTCGCGAAATACAGAGGCCCTTCCGGTGGGTCCCACCTGTCAGGCAGAGGAATCATTATTTTGCGCGTAATAAGGAGGCATTTCCTTAAGTGCGGTAGTGGACCCAGCTGTCAGCCTCTCCATGTAAAGTCCACTTTCCGATGGATGTTGTTTGTTGACCATATTGACCACGCCGCAATGAGAGCACCAGGGTGGTGGACGACGACGAGGCCTAGGAAGGGAACGACACGAAGCCAGGGAAGACTCGTCCGTTGTTTCCCACGCGGAGGGGAGTATGAGGGTTTACTGGTTCATCTGCCGTCGCCGGAGAATAAAAGTAGGTGTGGGTGAGTAGAGGGATGGCTAGGCCAGCGATGGGAGTACGGTGGGTCGGTTAGGCCTAAGCGGCAGCACAGCCTGCCGCGGGAGGAGGGAGTAGTCAGTCCTGTCGGTGCTTGTTTGAGCGGTTGGAGAAGGAATAGCAGTGCACGCTTCCGTTGGATGGACGTCCAACAGTCACTGCTCTTGTGTGTTGACTAAGCTGAAAACGCGTTGCGTGTGCGTCAACCTTTTTTTTAGGAAAACATACGCGTCAACCTATAGTAGGTGCACAAGTCAGCCTCAAATGTGTGCAAAACAACATACAACCCATCTGCCATTATTTTTAATAATTTACAACCCATTTGCAAATTATTAAGGATTTTTTTCGAGCCCATCTTCTTTTTGTTAGCATTACAGTGATTACTGATTGCCCATTTTCTGGGTAAGCCGAATGAAACTCTCCTCATCTTGTAAGATTTTTAGCCCAGCAGAGCAGACAAAGCAACTAGCCTCGGTTGGGTATTTCTTTAAAAAAGTAGAACTGGGCTAGCCATTTTCAGCAAGAAATAAACACAACTGGGCTCATGGTGTGGTAAACATAAATAAAACCATGGCTAGACGGGCCACAACCCATGCACAACCCTGTTGTTACCCTGATCCGTCTCTAAAACTAGTATAAAAATAACACCTGCTTGTTCCTCAAAAAAAGTAAATAACAACTGCGCGACCTGTTGGGTCCCTGGTGTCAGCCGCTTGTTGTGTAATTCTCTCGTTTATTGACTATGTGGACAATGTCGTGGGCCCCAGATGTCCAACCATTAGGAGGAACCATTTTTTTGGGCTTGTAATAATGAGGCACTTGCTTGCGTACTACCATGACCCTCGTGGGTCCCTGCTGTCATCCTCTCCACATATAGTCATCTCCTTGTTCCTCTTGGTTGTTGACAACACTGACAATGCAAGAGGTAGGCACACCATGCACGGCGAGCTAACCAAGGCGGAGGACGATAGCGAGGCCTCGGATGAAACTAACAAGAGCCGTGGAAGATGCGTCAGTCCAGTCGCAGGAGGAGGGGAGTACAAGGGTTTACTGGTTGGATGCGGGTGCGTGTTGGGGCTGACATCATCGGAGAATAACAGGACGTGTGGGGGAACAGAGGGAGGGACTTGCCAGTGTTGGAGGGTACAGTAGGGTGGCGCAGGCGCAGCCAGCCATGGGAGGCGGGATCAGGCGGAACTGACGGGGTGGTTTTGTTTGGGTGGCTGGAGGAAGAAGACAAGAGATAGAAGATACATGACGGATGTTGGATGTCAATCCAACGGCTGGTAGGCAGAATTGTTTGTTGACCAGCTAGTAAGTCGACACCACCTTGGATAGGCTTTTTCCTCGTGGGTCCCAAATGTCAGAATCCAAATCTGTCACGGTCATGTAGCCTTTCTTATGAAAATTCACAGCCCATTTGGTGTTCTAGTTCAAAATAAGTTTGTGGGTGCTGGTGGGGGCTAATCACTTGGGTTTTGTAATGCACAGTGAGCTCAAGCAGCCGGCGAGAGTGATGTTATTTCCCTTGGTTGGGATTTGTTACAATATTTCACTCTTAATTAAACGAATGGCAAGCCATTTGCCTTGTTTCAAAGAAAATATGGCAGTCACAGCCGAGTTGAAAAGGGCAACAACATCTAACTCCAGCTAACAAACCGTACAAAAGCACGAGGGTTAATTGTTCATCAGCTTTAGACAAAAACTAGATTGAAAAGGGCAACAACATCTAACTCCAGCACTATTTTCGGTAGTCACAGTCAAATGGATCCATCAGGTCCATAGAATGAACATCCTGGGTCATAAAATTTACTGGATTATGACCACAAGATGTTGTAAATATAAGCCCGACCCGTTCAGAAGCTCTTTTGTTCACCTAAACCGCCTTTTTTTGCTTTTTGACAAATCCATCCGTCAAAACCATGCTGCTGATGAACTTAACCCTGATGGACAATAGTAACCTCACATTCAGCAGGAAGAATGTGACAAATCTAGTGTTTGCATGGTTGGCTACATATCGTTCTAGCGTTATTGACTTCAATTGAATGTCATGAGAAGTAAGAAAATCCCGGTGCTTACGAATCCACTGATTGGTTATAACTTTCTTACCCCGTCCCGTTGCCTAAATAGACATGAAGATTGAAAATAGTTAAGGTCTAAAAAAGAGTGTCGAAAGAGCAATAGCTGAACGTTTAATTCTAGTACACTATATGCGGGCTTCCAATGTGCGTGAAATTATCACCTTTTTATGCAACTTCTCCTAACATGGAAAGCATTGCAGCAAGCCAAATCTTGTGCAGATCAAAACTATTCATTTGGATATATAAGATATTGACAGAATCCAGCAACGTTGATAGGCTATCCATGGAAAAACTCTTCATTGAGCATGGAACATAATATTAGTACAAAATGTGTACTCCAAGATGATATAAAACTTATGCCCAGAAATTTAAAATGCAGCTTATGGTTACAAGTGTAGATGATAATATACAGTGCCTAAATAACTGTGGAGCCAAACACCATCTTGAAATGAGCACAGTGATCATATATTACACCCAAGGTCTCCAGTTTAGGCGCAAAGACGACGGTTATTTGCGACAGTGAATAACTAGAATCATGGATCAACCTTTGAAGTGAAGGGGCATCTTGGATGATGAGCTACCTTCCGTCAAAAGAAATTCCAATTCTTACAAGGTTAGGCGACTTTATTTGAGACAACCGATTGTAACTATGAAAACAAGCACCAAACACTCCAGGGCAGGGCAACTGGAGTGGATGATGTTGTGCAATGAGGCCTCTGATATACGAACCCGCACAAGTGATTTTTTTTGAAAAATGGGAGTCAAAGGTTGTAACGCCCATGATGCGGCTATATCTCTCACGTGTCAAGGCGCGATTTAGAGGCATAACCGCATTGTAGGTTTTGTCGCAAGAAGGGTCATCTTCACACAATCCCATGTAATGAACAAGAATGGGATAAAGAGAGTTGACTTACAATCGCCACTTCACACAATACATAGATAAATTCATACATCATTCAAAATACACTCATTGACCGGCTACGGTCAGATCCAAATGAAAAGAAGCTAACCCCAAATGCTAGATCCCTAATCGTCCCAAATGGGATCCACTACTGATCATCTGGAAACAAACGTAGTAACGACCAAGGTCCTCATCAAACTCCCACTTAAGCTCGGTTGCGCCACTTGCGCTGGTATCCTCGGCACCTGCATCTGTTTTGGTAGAATCTGTGAGTCACGGGGACTCATCAATCTCACACCCATGAGATCAAGATTATTTAAGCTCATGGGTAGGAAAAAGGGTAAGGTGGTGGAACTGCAGCAAGCACTAAGCATATATGGTGGCTAACGTACGCAAGTGAGAGCGAGAAGAGAAGCAACACATCGGTCAAGAAGCTAGAACTGATTAAGAAGTGATCCTGAATCTACTTATGTTCATACATAACCCAAACCGTGTTCACTTCCCAGACTCCGCCGAAAAGAGACAATCACGGCTACACACGCGGTTAATGCATTTTAATTAAGTCAAGTGTCAAGTTCTCTACAACCGGACATTAACAAATTCCCATCTGCCTCATAACCCCGGGCACGGCTTTCGAAAGATAATACCCTGCAGGGGTGTCCCAACTTAGCCCATCACAAGATCTCACGGTCAACGAAGGATATTCCTTCTCCCAGGAAGACCCGATCAGTCTCGGAATTCCTGTTTACAAGACATTTCGACAATTGTAAAACAAAACTAGCAAAGCCGCCCAAAGTGCCGACAAATCCCAATAGGAGCTGCACATATCTCATTCTCAGGGCACACCGGATGAGCCAGACGTCAGGTTGGCATAGACCCTGGCCCAGGGGGTGCCTGACATTGCTCAGGTTGGACCAGCACTCGAAGGAGCACTGGCCTGAGGGGGGGGGTAAATAAAGATGACCCTCAGGCTTGCGAAAACCCAAGGGAAAAAGGCTTAGGTGGCAAATGGTAAAACCAAGTTTGGGCCTTGCTGGAGGAGTTTTATTCAAAGCGAACTATCAACGGTGTCCCATAAATCACCCAACCGCGTAAGGAACGCAAAATCAAGGAATATAACACCGGTATGACGGAAACTAGGGCGGCAAGAGTAGAAGAAAACGTCAGGCATAAGGCCGAGCCTTCCACCCTTTACCAAGTATATAGGTGCATTAATTAAACAAGAGATATTGTGATAACCTAAAATATCCATGTTCCAACAAGGAACAAACTTCATCTTCACCTGCAACTAGCAACGCTATAAGAGGGGCTAAGCAAAAGCGGGGACATAGCCAAACAACGATTTGCTAGGAAAGGATGGTTAGAGGCTTGACATGGCAATATCGGAGGCATGATAAACAAGTGGTAGGTAGAGCTAACATAGCGATAGAGCGAGCAACTAGCAAAGCAAAGATAGAAGTGATATCGAGGGTATGGTCATCTTGCCTGCAAGGTTCTCAGAGTTGTCGAAAGCTTGATCCTCGTTAGCGTACTCAACAGGTTCCTCGTTCACGTACTCGTATCCCGGCTCTACCCAAAGCAAGAACACAAGCAATGGAACTACATTCAATCACGGTGCAATGCACAAGCAATGTGATGCAATACATGTCATGATATGCGGGATGTGATATGCAATGTGTATGCGTGCTCCGGGAGGAAAAAGGATGAACAAGGCATCAACTTGGAAAACCAAGCATGCCGCTGGAAAGATGAGGTGATTTCGGTTGAAATCGATATAAAGATCACCGGAATCAGATGCACGGTTTGCAAATGGCAAGCAAAACAAGAATGACACAATTCTGCGATTAACAGCATGATAGCACTTAGAATACATCAAGAAACTATGCTACAACACCCCAACATAGCAACAAAGCATATGGAAGTGATCTACAAGATATTCTTGACAAAAGATGAACACTGAGCTACGGCTAATTCACACACTAACAGGTTCAAACAAGCATGGCAAAAGTGCAAAAGATATCAACTTCACATACTTGGTGAAAATACTGAACATGGCAGAAACAGCATCAGGAAGCAAAGTTTAGGGCAAGCAAACATCATGCTACAGGAACATATAATATAAGCTTAAGGCATGGAATGATACTACTAAATGCATAGAACAAAAGTCCCTTACTGACCATGAGCCAAAAAGGATCAGAAGATATGATGGCACCCATGTAAACATAGCAAGTTTCGTTAACAGATTCAGCAGACAGAGCATGGCATTAACAGAATTATGAAGGCATCTTTGCGAGCTCGATTCACTCATCACAAGTCATTGCATGACAAGATAAGCATAGCATCAGCAAGAAGACATGTTTATGAAACTAACCAAGGCAAGAAAAAGTTCATAGCATGCAAGGATCAACTATAACAACCTTGGCAAAATTGAATAACATGTAAACAATCTGCCAGGAAACATTTCATAGCAAGAAAATGACATGCTAGACTACTCCATAATTGCAAACAGGGGCACGGATGGATAGAGCCTAACTATATGGTTAAAACATCCTTACTGAAGTATCTCAAAATAAGCATGGATCAATCTGTAGCATCAAGTTTACATGGCATCAAAATAACAGCAGAACAAAGACAAAAATCAGCAACATCACGAAGCCTAGTTTGCATTCTTGTGATAGTCACCACCTTGATCACAAAAATACATGGTATACACCCCTGTAAAGATGGCATGTCATATCCCAAAACACATGTAGAGATCATGCCCATAAGATGCACACAATAAATGTAGCAAAAATGACAAATGCCCATAATCTGTTCAGAGTCAGAAACTAACATTTTATAGCACTCTTGCATCAGAGATTTGGGCATCGAGATGACCTCAAATAAACATGGCCCAATGGAACAAAATGAAGAGCACATCCTGTTAAACATTTTTAGATGTCATGCGCATGAAACGGAGCAGTATGCATGGAGTTATGATGCGATGAACAGAGCCACATAATGTGATAAATTCGGGACTTAGCAGAAAAATAGAGGGGGGAGGAAAGTCAACCGTTTCAGATCTGGATCGGGCACATGGATCGAGGCAGGCGGCTGTTCTCACCGGAGATGGAGCGCGCGGCGGCCGGAGAAGAGCTCGAGGGAGGTCGCATCGGTCGGGGCCGGCCGGATCTAGCGCCGGTCGGCGGCGGAGCCGCGACTCGGGCGCGGGGCGCGCCGCGTCGGGCGGCGGCGGCGTGCCGCGGCGGGGCGGCGACCGGCAGCGAAGGGCGGCGCCAGAGCGGTGGCGGACAGCGGCAGGTCGGCGGAGGCGGCGGCCGAGGGCGATGGGCGGAGGTGAAGGCGCGCTCGGGCGCGGGCGGTGGAGACGGGCCGCGGGGGCCCCCGCGGTCCTGGTGGGCCGACGGTGGCGCGCGGTGGCCGGGGCCACGTGGCGGCTCCTGGCTGGCTCGGGTGCGCCCGTGGATGCGTTCGGCGCAGGGCGGACGTGTCCGGCGCGCGAAGGAAGGGGGAGAGTAGGGTTTTTGCCCGAAAATTTTGGGGGGGTCACATATTTATAGGTAGAGGGAGCTAGGAGACTCCAAATGGGGTGCAGTTTTCACCCGCACGATTGTGATCCGACGACGGAGAGCATGGAACCGACTTAGATGGGTTATTGGGCTGTCTTGGAGGGGTGTTGGGCTGCAACACACAAAAGGCCTTTGCAGTTACCCAGTTAACCGTTGGAGCATCAAACGACCTCCAAATGAAACGAAACTTGACAGGTGGTCTACTGGTGGTGTACCAAGGCCACTTGGCAAACCTCGGTCCATTCCGAGAACGTTCAACACCCGCTCATGAAAAAGAGACAAGAGGGGTGCGCCGGTGCATGTGGGAGTGTTAGATTGCAAAATGGACAACGGGGAAAATGCTCGGATGCATGAGACGAACCCGTATGCAAATGAGATGCACATGATGACATGATATGAAATGCATGACATGAACAAAATGCAAAACGAATGACAAAAACCCAACCATGGAGGGAATATCATAATACATAGCTGGTGCATGTTGGAGTTACAAATATGGAAAGTCACATCTGGGGTGTTACAAAGTTTAGTACCACATTGTCTGGTAGGTAGCACAATGCAAAGGTGGCGGTGTGGAGAGAGGAGGAAAACCGTGAGATGGACATCCGTGCTGAGGGCACAAGTACATGGCATTCGATATCTGGTAGGTGATATCCTGGGGAATAGTAGAACTCAAGCAGCTGTAGTTCTATGAATTCAGGGGATTTCAGCCAAGCATCCACCATGTAGGGCATGGTATGCTTGCTCAGGTAGCATGACGGGATGCAGAGGCTTTGAACAGAGCCCTGGTGAGAGGAGATGATGGCTCTAGGAGTTCAAAATCATTAAAGACAGATAGCTGCAGTCGAGATTAAGGGGCGCGGCGCGCCATAGAGGGCGCCAGCGAATTGAGAGGACTTAGGTGCGGAAGCAATCCTTGGTGGGGAGGAGCGAGATGATCTCTCCAAGGATGGTGTCCGGGAGATTGCTGATGCGGTCCACCCAAGATTCTATGGGTTCCTAGGATCCGGTGGGGCCGGGCTCACCGCTTCTCCCCGCGCTGCCGGGTGCATGATCTACAACAGGCGTCACCGCTAGCAGGAGCCTCATCTTCTTGGAGCTGGGGTCAGCTAACTCCATTTTCCTTGAGGGTGTCGCGTCGAGTTCACGGATTTAAGCAGAGTAACGAATGACGAGCCTAGTTGTAGTGCGAGGGAAGAAGAAGGCTAGCTGGGGTTTTTCTGTAGTAGTGAGGAATAAGGGGAGCTGGGGTTTTCTGTAGGAGTGAGGTGAGGAATCTGGGGGTACGAGCGGAGTGATCTTGACGTGAGGTGGGTGGGAGTGAGGACGAAGAAGAGAACCCAGTTTTTTTGGGGGCGCTGTGCTGGGTAGCGCCTCTCATTAAGTAAATATATGGGCTTTTGAATTGATTTTATTATTCACTAGGGTGGATGGGCTGTTTTGTCTTGTGCCCAGAGAAATAATTACTACCAGTACAGTGGAGACGCTCTACAGCTACCCAGAAAACTAATTACTACTAGTACAGTGGATACACTACCACTTCTGGATCCTCCGACGTCATCGAAACGTCTCCTTCTACTGAATGCCATTTTACTTTTATTCACCAATGTACGGGCCATGCAGCGCATGGGCCCAAATGCCATCTACCAAATTAGAAGGCAGTATGCAGGCGGAGAGTCACCCCGGTCCTAGTGTGGCAGTAACGAGCCGTCGTATCACAAAAACCCACCTCCCCGCAGTCTAAGTTTGATGGACGAAGAAACCATCATTTCACTCTTCGCTGAATCCCCTTCTCCCTCATCGTCTTCAAGAAAGCCAACACTCGCATCTGTCACTGTTCTTCTCTCCCAACGAAGGGAAGGTAAGCGGATCCGTGATGTTGGTATATTTTCGTTCAGAAAAAAATAACTTTTGCAAAGCAGTAACCGGTCCTCACTCTCTTTTTTGTTTCATTGTCATTGCGATTGTGTTTTCCTTTTAGTGGTCTCCTAGTATTCGTCAGTTTCATGATGGACCAAGGAGAACCAGGCAAAGATCTGCCGATGTTGGACCAGATGCGGGAGGCTGATCCCCACGAGACAGAGAGCTCCAAGAAGATGGAGGCAGCCACCGAGCCGACCCCAGATATGCTCACGACCACTACTGAGATGGTCAACGCCCCGTTTGAGGTTACAGCCCCCGTGGCCCTGCAGGAGCAGTTTTCCCCCTTCGAGGATGTGTCCCCTCCCCCCAGCTGAGCTGCCCAAGGTGATTTTCTTATTTGCTGATCTCGATAGTGGTTTTTCATCTAAGTATGTGGTGATAAATAATGCAAAATTTTATTAGCTTCGATGCCATGCTACCTTCCCTGTCATGCATACTTTTGACTCTACATAGTGGTTTAAATAACTTGTGTTTCTTATATTTGAAAGTAATTCAGAATGTGTTTCTATTTCAATTAGAGCCTTGATGCAGACAAGGATTGTGTGGTTGTACATGTAACTCGCTATGAGGCAGATGACCTGAATATACGCACTTGGAAAACAGAGTTCTTAGGCTATTGGATCCTGGAAGCCTTTTACACTTATACAAATGACAAGATGTATTCCAGCCTCACTGTTGTTAGGTGTGTTGTCCAGGGTGTACCAAAGAACAAGAAGTTCCAAGCTACTCCTTCGTTTGTGAGGCATACTGTTCTTGTCAAGCTTACGTAGGGAGATGATGTGGCATGCCTCCACAAACAAGTTTATGAGTGGCAAGGCCACAAGGTTATCTTCAGGAAGATTCACAGGATTGAGTTGTTGCCGGATATCCTCGATGATGTTCATGGCAAGGTCCGTCTTGTGTCCATCCCAAATTAGGTCGAGGCATGAAATAGTTGCCCCAGCTAGTGTTTAATAGTAGTTTGGATTGTGTCTAATTATCTGAACCTTGTCTATTATCAAGCCCTCTGGGGCTAGTACTCTGTTCGAATCCGTCTATGGGAACTGATGCTACTTTTATGTGCCCATGACTCATGTGAGAACCATCCTAATTGTTGCCGAAACAGATGCATCCTCACTAGTTTTTTCATGAATATTGCATCGTAAGACATAAGTTGTCATGCTTTATCATATGAGCAGTGTGTGCTGGATGATATAGATTACTCATTCGAGAACTCTGCGTTGATGTATACATAGGGTACGTAAGGCTGGTTAAGTACTTGTAAACATTGTTGGTGCTACCCCACTTGTAAGCAATTTTGCAAAACACGACACAATGGCTCAGCTTGCTTCAACACTAGAAAAGTCGGGTATCGACCAGCTAACAATCCATAATCTGCTGACTAACATATAAGCAACTACGAATCTTGTTACAACGGTTCATGCATTTAACTGAGGCTACAATGTAAATTCCAAATGATCACACTCTAGTCCAGCATTCATTTGGAACATTCACATTAAAATTGGCTTCATAAAATACTTGAAAAGCATAAGTTAAGAAATTTTATATATCTCAATGATTCATAGAACATAACAAACATATACTAGTTCATAGCAAAAGACAAAGTTGTGAGAAGGTTTACAAATTAGGAAAAATCAAGCAAGGCTTCTCTGAGCAAAGGGCCTCCCTAGGCAGGCTTTAATTTCTTGGAGTTCACTCTGGTTTTTCTTAGTGCCACCATCCAGGGTTAGGTTCTCTCATTCCAGAATAACCAATTATGATTGTGTTCTCACTTGGAATGCTGAACTGTACCATGTAGTGTACTGACCATCTGAACTTCTTGTGCAGTTCCACTAAATTTAAGCAACACTATTTGCAGAAATAAGCAGACCATAATGCCTCTGTCCGCGCACCTGACCCAAAAACCTCCGTGCAGCCGTGCCAGCTAGTCCTCGTCCGTGGATGAACTGGGAGAAAGTGCATTCTCTACTAGGATGCATTTGTTTTCGCTCATCCCTACATTGCAATCAGGAAGTAAAACGTACAAATCAGCTTCTTTTAGATTGTGTTGGTCATTCTACCTAGTTACTACCAATGTAGGAATACCTGGAAGATAGGTGGTTAGACGACGGCAGTGAGGGATAGCCATCTCATTTTGCGCAGTTCTACTAAAACTGAGGTATGTACTTTTCATTGCGCAGATAGAAACGATACAAAGACAGACATCCCTATTTGCGCAAATATGAAATATGGTTATTTAAGCTGTGACAGTTATTTGCAGTGTCACATGATTAACATCAACATCCATTGCGTTATAATTGGCACTACATTGATAGTATGAAAGTGCCCTTAAGTTGCATCACATCACATCAATACTGCCACTAGATTAACATGCAGAACAATAGCATTAGTATTACTGTCATGAGAGTAGCATATGGTCAATAAATGTGCAATGAAATTTGTGCAGTTCCACTAGGATGAATCAATGTTAGCGGTGTGAGATTTAAGTGTAACTGCAAAAACACAATTCATGAGAAATAAAGCAAGACGGATGACTTCATAAAATAGCAATGGCATTGCTTCAATTTATCGACGGCACTAGACCATTACTTAGTAGTGACATCAGGTGGCATTGCTTAATGCTTCATGTGATTTTACATTAACGGTAGCGATATGGGCGTAGGGACAGCAGGGGCATAAAGTGGTGATGCAGATATGGTTGCCGAGAGCGACAAACACTCAGTCAGCATGTCTGCATTTGTCCCATTTTTTATCTCCTCGGCGACATTTTCCTATGTGAGAACAGGAAATATAGAATTGCTCATTCTCATTTGTGTTGTCCCCCAACACCCCTCACTTTCTTTCCATTTTCGACCAAGAGACAGGTCCACTTCCCCCACCTTTCGCCATCCACCACGCTTTCTTTGCATTTTCAGCCAAGAGACCGGTTGGGTAGCCAGTATCTATTACTTTCCCCCGTTTCCTCTTAGAACCAAGTCCTAGATTCATGCTACAACTTTCCCACTTTATTCCCTGTTTGAACCAACTCTTAGATTCGACTGTATGAACTACCTTTACCTCTAATAATAGTAAAAGTCTAGTGGCTTTGGAACAACCGACGGAAGTAGAAAAAGATCCACATGCAGCCACGTGGGGAGCTGGGGCAGTAGAGCAAGGCAGTTTTCGAAGGAATATATACCTGGGGGTTGTCGGCATGTGGCAAAGATGGTGCCAGAGGCCGCATCCTGGGCACAATACCGCAAGGAGGAAGAAGGGCTCAGAGGCCCTCCCGAGCCGGCGCTGTCTCGGACAGAACGACACGGCTGCAAATCGAAATGCGCAAGCAGTTGTTGGTATCCTCCCTCACCGCCGACGACCACGTGAACGATGCACCTACACCCCTGCCCAGTCGAGGTGGTCCGGCCAGATTTGTGACCAGCCGTGAGCAGAGAGAGTGTGGCCACCAATGTCTTGCTTAGATCTGGAGAGCATGAGAGTGAAAGAGAGGAACTCTAGTAAAGCAAGCGCCGAGGCTCCTACATATATATATATAGTGATTTTGTTGTACTGGCTGTTATTAAATTGAATGCCCGTGAACCACTATTTTGATTTAAAGTTCAAGTAAAAATAAAACTCGATCAATAACGTGCCACCGCATCTAGGACACACAATACTGTATCATTCACGTGCGGTCCCCGACCGTCCATCAAGTTGAAAACTAGACTAGTCAAAATGTCAATTGGGATGCCTCTTTGTAAACAAATGCGCTCCTAGCTTCAAAAAATGCACTCCTACGTGTACCCGCGAGTGGGTGTGAGAGAACTAGTGCGTGCGTGCACCGCTTCACTTCGTGAGAGTACAATATACTACACCCAAAGAACGTTTGCCACAAGAGTAATAGTATAAGTGTGTGACATGTGAGTTAAAATAAAAGGTGCGTGACTTCTTTTATTTTTTAGAAGTTCTAAGGGTAGGGTGTGAATAGCACATATGTGTGTGATGTCTACCTATAAACGCTGGGTACGAGAGGACTTGGGAGAGTCATGACTCGTGAGGATGCATGTGTTCGTGAGAGAGGGGGGCACGTATTATTGCAATGCATGTGTCCGTAAATCATATTTGACAAACGTTCGCTAAAAGCCGTTTCCTAACGAACATCGTAAGAACCGTTAGATTGGCATCCGATAGTGTCAGTTTTGTCATGTCATTTAACAAAACAGCCACTCCTCCGACACACAAATCTTCCACGTGAGTGTTAGCAGCTACCATATGCTCCTCCCTCCGTTCCAAAATGTAGTGCATATGGCTTCATTGAAAATTAGAACCTCACAAACTTTTACCGAGTTTTCGTATACCAAAATGCACATATAGAATACCCAATATACATTATTTCATTCATCTTCAAGAGGTAACTATAAAGATGGGGGTGGGGGGGAGTGTACAAAGAAAGACCGTCATATGACCTGCAACAATTTCAACCATCCTTTGGTGTGGGGGAATATCATAGGAACTCTATATGATATGATTTTTATTGGATTTTTTCCTTTAGAGCCACTTGGTTCATATGAATGGATTCCTATACTCCCACAATTTCAAAGGAAAATAAACATTAGCATATATTCAATACAACAGTTCCTATGATGTGAACCAAATGACATGTCTTTTCTAATCCCTCCTCGTAGGAATTGAGATACATGTCATCTCTAGATTCATTAGAAAAGTTCCTATGATGTGAACCAAATGACATATCTTTTCCAATCCCTACTCATAGGAATTGAGAGACATGTCATCTCTTTCCCTACAACTTCCATGTATACATCTTCTCTATTCCTAATTAGCTAGTACAACCCACTAGTAGCTTTTTTCATGGACATGCATGCAAGTAATAAATCACATTGTTTTTGTACTCTATGCATGCAAGCACCACATCATCAATTCATGCATGTTACTCATAAGTTATTTCTTGCATTAGATTTTGTATTGAGAATGTATGTGTTGGTCACGTGCACACATATGTAGTTCACATTCACATTTTTGTTAGAAATGTCATTCTTTTAACTGCAATTCATTTTTTCTCTTTGTATTACATATTCATTTTAAGCATACATTCACTTCGCATTAGTTATAGTTGTTTTTGGAGGAACTTTTATGCATTATTTTGAGTAGCAAATTTCACGCGGCCATGGGTATATCAAAATGCGGGGCCCATGCGTCATTGCCTTTTGGTCGAACCTACATCCACAATTTTTGTACTACGTCTATCTCCATTGGTCCCGGAACCCAAAATGATGCCTCGTTCCCGTGAAACCAAGCAGCCCACCCATGTTAAGGCTTCGACTCGAACTCAATCCCTCTCCCATTTACTAGGTCGTGGCCCCGCACGCCGTGGTACTCCTATAAACCCTACCCGCCGCACACATCATCGGTTTTCTTCAAGAGGACGAGGGAGAAGCGGATTTGTAGTGGAGGCTCCTACCCTAGGATGCCCTAGGTAGCTGCTGCACGCATCATTGGTTTTATCTTTTCTTTATGCTCTTGCACCCTAGAGTGAAATGATGGTTGCTTTGTCCATCCAGCTTAATGCGGTAAAGGTGGGGCTTTGTGATTTGACACCTCATCGCTCATTTACTACTACTGCGGTGCTACGACCGGGGTGCCTCCAAGTCCAACCACTACTCCGAACTGTAATTTGGTGCATCGCACGTGGAACAAGACGGTGGATGAGCCACATGTCAGCCAAAGGGGTCTTGTTAAGTGTGTCACCATTTCATGTGCGGGCTGACCTTGCTTGAGTTGCTATGCCAACACGACAGGAGCAACGTACGACTTGGTTTTGCTCCTTGGTGAATCCCGACTATATTGATCTAAAAAGATACAACTCCCTCCGTCTCGGTTTATAGGGCATGCATGTAGTTCTAGGTTATCCATTTGACTAAGTAAATGTGAGTTACTATGTTACAAAAAGTATATATTGGATTCTTAAGCGGATGTAGTTTCTAAACATATATTGTTCATCACTTAGTACTATATAGCTAGTTAAATTCTCAACCTAGAACGACGTGCATGCCCTATAAACCAAGACGGAGGAAGTAGTAAAAATGAGGTGATTTTATCGAGTGGTGGGAAGGGGAGCATGGCCTGTCATGCGGTCCCACGTGTCATGATGTACCAAGGCGATGCGCGTCCCTCTTGAGACAGAACAATGGCAGAAGCAATATGTGGTTTTCTTGAAGGAAGAGATGATGGCGAAGAGGATTCAGCGACGTGTTAAACAATGGTTGCTTCGTCCGTCTGGGAAGGTGCGGCATTGTGATTTGACATCTCATTGCTCATTACTACTACTGGGGCGCTACAAATGGGGTGCATCCCCCTGCTGTTCTGCATTGTTATTGGGTACATGACACGTCGATCCGGTTGTTATATGTCCGACATGTCGGCAAGATGAAGTGCTAAATTCATGAAAGCGAGCGTCTCTACTCTTTTAGTATGACGCAGGAGTACAAGACACAGCTTGGTTTTTGCTGCTTCGCGCGATCCATCGATATAAACCCGGACTGAAAAAGGCGAGGGCGAGTCTTCTGCCACGCGGCAGGAAGGGGAGTTTGGCATAGTCTGTTCGAGGCAAAGAGGCAGGAAGGGGAACAAGCAAATAAAGGTTGAGCGACTTAGTTTTGGGAAAATCTGATTTTACGGAGTAAGTACCCACTATGGAGGTAGTACTACATACTAGTCGAACATTTCCGGTTTATATGGCTCATCTAAAGAAGTTCGTTTGGATTTCGAGGTGCATTAAATCACCTGATGCAAGTAGTATCAAGAGAAAATTCACCTATGCATGTAGAAGTTCATGAAAGTTTAGTGGTCATGGATGCATTCCTTGTAATTAATGCATCGGTAAACATAACTTCTTGAGAAAAACGAGGGTTCTAATTACTTGTGCAAACTACGAAATTAATACCACCATTCACCGTCTACCTTGGTTGGAGAGATTTTGAAATTGAGCCATAAACCAGAATGGAGGGAGTAGTAACATAGCCTAGGGTAGCTTGCTGCACCACAGACTCCAAGGAAATTGCTGTAGTACTACTACTGCTACTATTAGAAGACATATATTTCAAACAATATGATAATCTCTCTAACCAAAGTAGGGACGAGGAGTAACGGAGGGAGTAGTACAATTTTCTCCTCGTCTTACGAGCCACCGCGCTCGTGGGCGAGGGAGCGGGCATAGGCGTCGTAAGCAAGCTTCTCCGCGTCCTATGACTCTGCGAGCCACCGCGCTCGTGGGCAGGGGAGTCAGTGTACTAAGCAAGATTCTCCTTGTTTTGTGAGTTGATGGGACACATCAAAAGTAATATGTACAGGGCATCTCAGTGTATAGAGCCTTGCCTCTAAGGTAGGCCCCACATGGTTTGCCTCTTATTAAATGAAAAAAACCACAATCTATGGAGACTCTAACCAGCCTCTAAGGTGGGCCCTAGCAGAAATTAAAAAAGTAATGATTAGCAACACATTTGTCCAATCTGTACTATTTCTCTTGTACTCCTACTTTCTTATGCTTCCTAAGGCTGACAATTGGGACCAGATGGATTGTTACATTGTTAGAGGCATCCCCTAAGGTTAGATGCGATGCTAGCCAATATTTTGTTAGAGGCAGTTCATGCAATGTATAGAGGCCTGCCTCTAAGAGGAGAGAGGGCTTAGAGGAAACAAAAATCATACAATGTGGATGCCCTAAGTGCCTACTTTCCGGTCTATATGACTCAATTTAAAATCCACAATGCATACATAGTAGATGATGAGTGGTGGAATAAGTTTGTTACTTCCATAGTTCACAAAAGTACTTACATGTGAGATGGTGAGCGGAGGAGTACGATACCATTAGTACTACAGTTCTTTTGGAAGGGTTGTAGTAGTCCCTCCCATTCACATGTTCACATTTCAAGCTTCAATAAAATCGTTGCACGCGGATTAAGAGAAACCTCAGCAATGCATGTACTCCCTCAATCCATATAGGGTATAAAATGCGTTTTGGAGGCTAACTTTAACCACATGTTCGAGCAATAATATGACATCCAACTTACACAAATCTTACCATCAAATCCGTACATGGTCATTATACTAATAACACATGCATGCGTTGCAATTATTACATAGATAAGGTAGTAAACACTCACTATCTAGTAGGAGTAGTACTAGTAGTACTCTACACTACTACTACTATGAGGCCATCCTACTGTGTCCCGGTAGAAGACCGCGGACACTGATTATTCATTCATATTGAAGTTTGTTTTCACACAACAAAATATCCATGAAAACAACACATGGCAAAATTTCATGGCGAATGACGGATTTGAATGTGCTTGGAGGGGTAGGGCTGGGAAGTGTTGTTTGGATCTTGCCCGGGGTAGCCAAAATATTGGCGGCCCTTTTTTCCACTCGTGCATTTGCCGCCGATGAACGAGGAAGAGCTCGAGTGCACATGCATCCTCCAGCGCGCGCATTGGAGACGATCTCGCGCGAGCTGTGCTTTTTTGTCCCACCACGCCGCCCGAGCCGGCCGCAGACCGACTAGCGACCCGCAAATTACGCCATCCAACCGTAGCCACACACATTCTGATAGCAAATGAACTAACTGGATGAAATTCATGCAAACACGGCAATATTTCATATAAACAATGACTGAATTCATATAAAATACCGGATTTTCATACAAACATGACGGATTTCACTACATTCAAATCAACTAAGTGGTGCTAGTCCTAAACAGCATAGGTATAATAATACCTAGCCTAAATGGACACCGCGGAGGTCTCCCGTGTTCTACTTCTCCTTATGATGGCGGCGGACACGAGGCGTTGGCCACTGACTCGTCGCTCTCCATGCACCCGGCTTCTGTCTCTGCTTGCATGGTGCGGCCGCAGGCATGGGAGTCTCGGCCACAGAAACGGGAGACGCGGTCGCAAACACAGGAGGCGCGGTACGAGGCGGTGGTGTGTCTAGCAGCAACGATGCCCGTGCTCCCCGTCGGGCTGGCGTGGAGCAGCTCGCCCCTCCTCGTCGAGCTAGCCTGGAGCAGCGAGTTGATGAACCGTGCACCGGCTTGGGGCGGCAACTGGCTCCGACGGGTGAGGGGAGGGAGGTGGATCAGCGAGCTGCATAGCTTGTATCCGGCGGGCTCGGAGGGCCACCCAGCCAGATTGGATGTCGGATAACTACTCTTCAAGGGTGCCCGTCGCGGCAGAGCCCCCTGGTGATACCTTCTTCCCTTGTTTGGGCATCTCCGCTTCCAAGTCTTCAGAGGCGGCCCTTTTCCTCCCACGTGGGGAGGAGGTTTTAACCTCCCCTTCCCGACTATCCTCCCCAGGGGAGGTAACGATTCCCCCTCTTTGGATGCATAGTGTGTGAAGTTTGGCTTCACCGCCCTTTCCTTCGGCTTTCCCTGAGGGGATTTTGTTGAGCACCCGGCCAAGCATCTTGGCAACGGTTGGACCAGGCGAGCCTTCAGGAAGTGGCGTCGGACACTTGATTCTCTCTGCCTTGGTGAGCCATTCCTGGCCACAGAGGGTTTTTCAGAATAATGGTTATGATAAATATAAATGAAGTGTCCGTCTTTAAGGTTACTTACTTGGGCGTCTAGGCGATTGCAGCTTAGGCCCGCATCCTCGGTGGTGTCCAGACACTTTACTTGTGGTCCGAAGAATAATTTGCACATCCCTTTGAGCTTCAGGCCGAAGAAGTGCTTAATAGTCCGCGGACCCTCAGGGTTGAACTCCCACATCCGGAGAGGCTGACGTTTGCACGGCAACATCCGTCGGATTAACATCACTTGAATTATGCTGACAAGATTTATGTCACTCTCAATAAGCTCCCGGATGCGACTCTGCAGTACAGGTCTATCACCAGCGGGCCCCCAATTCCATCCTACGTCGGTCCAAGACGCCAACTGTGATGGAGGGACCGAGCGAAACCCGGGGGCGGCTACCCACTTTGTGCCTCTGGGAGCCGTAACAGAAAACCACCTCCGTTGCCATACATCGGATACTTCCGGGAAAGAACCCTCTGGCCATGGGGCATCGGCGTTCCTGCTTATTATGGCACCTCCGCACTCCGCATGTCGCCCCTCGATCATCTTCGGCTTCACATTGAAGGTCTTGAGCCATAAGTCGAAGTGTGGGGTGATGTGGAGAAAAGCCTCGCACACAATAATGAACGACGAGATATGGAGGATGGCGTCTAGAGCCAGATCATGAAAATCCAACCCATAGTAGAACATGAGCCCCCTCAGAAAGGGGTCGAGGGTGAGGCCCAGGCCTCGGAGGAAGTCGGGGACGGACACAATGCTCTCATTGGGTTCCGGCGTGGGGATAACTTGCCATGGAGCAGGAAGCCTGTGCTGGATATCGGCGGTCAGGTATCCGACCTCCCTAAGGTTAGTAATGTCCTCCTCTGGGATCGAGGTGGCCACCCACCGGCCTTTTGCGTCAGATCCAGACATACTGGAGGATCTGGGGTGTTGGAGCTTAGGTCTTGGGTGTTGGAGCTCGAGGTGCGAGAAGGAGCAAGGGAGGTGGAAAAGAGGCGTATGCCTCGACCCCTTTATAAAGGGGAAGAATATCAAGAGTCCTCAGCGTTACCGCTTGAGACTTATCCAAGATACAAGGAGTCATACCAACGGTCGTCGTGGGGTCACACACGCCCATATTGATGAAAGATCCTGTAATAAGAGGAACACGATCTCTGCTTTGGCAGGACATGCCAATAAAACCGCCTCGCAACGCAAGTCGAGGTGGAGCAGGAAACGCCGGTTCGTGTTGGACCAGGTCATGATGCAAGGGCACGACATACAAAGATTGTCAGCAGGACGGATTTATGCTATGTTCCCTACAATGGTGTGTGAAGATCATCTCGCAGAACCGGACACTATTCATCGTAGCAGATCCGGACACGGTATACGTGTTTGATAATAACCTTGGAGTATTCAGAAAGAGGAACCCGCCTTGCCATGCCGAAGACAAGAATGCGTGCCGGACTCATCGTCATTGAAGCCTAGTTCAGGGGCTACTGAGGGAGTCCTGGATTAGGGGGTATCCGGATAGCCGGACTATATACATCATCCGGACTATTGAAGCGTGAAGATACAAGACTCAAGACTCCGACCTGTGTCCGGATGGGACTCTCCTTTACGTGGAAGACAAGCTTGGCGATCCGGATATTATATTTCCTTCCTTGTAACCGACTCCATGTAAACCCAAGCCCTCTCCGGTGTCTATATAAACCGGAGAGGTTCGTCCTTAGAAGGCCGATGACATTTACAATCATACCATCATAGGCTAGCTCCTAGGGTTTAGCCTCAACGATCTCGTGGTAGATCTACTCTTGTACTACTCATATCTTCAATATTAATCAAGCAGGAAGTAGGGTTTTACCTCCATTGAAAGGGCCCAAACCTGGGTAAACATTGTGTCCCTTGCTTCCTGTTACAACCAGCCTAAGACGCACAGATCGGGACCCCCTACCCGAGATCCGCCAGTTTTGACACCGACAATCGTAAGAGTGGACAAAATAGTGAAGGACGAGATAGGGGAGCGGCGGAGGTGTGCGATTCTTGGCCAGCGTCTGGCCTCGTTTAAATAGGTGGTTAAATAGACGATGAATGGGAGGAGCTCGGCCGGTGTTGCATTTAATGCCGACTCGGTCATGAACGGACGTGTGTCCAGAGTGGGTTTGTCCGCTTCCACACGGGTTTCATGGAGGCATTTGAATGCGACAAGGAGGCGTGTTCAGTCGGGCGTGCAGCGTGCGGCGCCCTCGACTCTGATGTACGACATCGCGTCGTTCTTCCACTGATGTGTGGGATCGTTGTGTTCCTGTCCTGCATGTCAGTGACCCAACGTAGGAAGCACACGACAGTGGAGCTTTTGGTGGGCCAGGGCGGTCAGAAGCGGGCATTTCATAAACCAATGATTTTTCATTGAGTGTGACATCATCTATTTCATGTAGAGAAGCCTACTATATATTTTAAGAGAATTTTAAAATGTTCATATATACGTTGATAACCCGTTCGATACGTTGTGATTCATAAAGACCGCTGCAAACATCAATGTTCTGCTTATCACAGATATGATTAATACCTGTAACAATCCATGTCCTTAACAAAGGGTGCATGCACATACAGGTTGAGTGTGTGTCTTGCATCGTGTGATGTGTGCATGCAGGCGTGCGAGTGTTGCGTGCGTGCATGTGTACGTTTCAGTGTTGCATGCATGTGTGCATACGTGCGTGTGTTCGTAGTGCATGTGTACATGTCAGTATTGCACACCTGCATGAGTGTGTGTTTTCATGCGAGTGTTGCGTGCGTGCATGTGTACGTACGTGTGATTATTGCATGCATGCATGCGGGCGTTGTGGGTGTCTTTGTGCGCATGTGTGATGAGTTTGTATTCACCACAGTGGCTCATGCATGTGTGCACTTAAAACGGTCGGCTCAACATATCATCACAAGGCGATCCTTGTCCGCTGTGATTAGGGGGCGCGGGCTGCCAACCAAAGGTCTCACAACTTTGAATCCCCACTGATCACTAATTTATTACCATTTCTGTCTTTCATGTACACGCTGAAGGGTGGGCCCTATGGTAATGTGCGTTGTTGAATGTGGACCGTTTGACTGGTCAATTGATAGTGTCATCAAAAAATTACGGAGCTATATGGTGAGCCAGTTGTCGGTGTTCTGGGAACGAGGGTACCCAGACTTGCCTGCCTGCAGCCTGCGGCGTGGCTCAAGTAGGGGGCCCACTGCGGCCCATCTTCATCGACACAAGCTCAAGACCCTCGCGAGGGGCCAAGCCTCGTGGGGCGGACGACATGAAGCTTCCTCAGACACAGCCTCTCCAGGCTGGCTCGTGAGGAGGCGGAGAGATCAAGTCATGGTACCTCACGAGGTGCCCATGACGCAAGCCATGACGATCAAGACTAGGCGGGCGCCAGGCGGGCGCCGGCCTGGGCAGTGTCCTTGTTTCCCCTTTGGTGCAAAGTGGGCAAGCGTAGGCCAAGGCATCAGGAAAAGGATACCATTTTGGTGCAACAAGACCAAGACCAGCAGAACGGTAGGATGGAGGTCATCGTGGAGCCCAGGAAGGCGTCATTGTTAGAGCCTTTGGCAGGCGAGGACCAACTTTAGTCAGGATAAGTGTACTAGATGTTTCCCTTCAAAATGGCCAATTGTTGGCGCCCTTCCCGCTCAATATTTGGGAAGAGGACCAGGGCCTTACCCTATAAATAGGACTAGACACCACAGTAGGAGGGAATCGATCAATCGATCGGGTAGAGAGAATCCAGAATAGAGAGATTGGATAGGCATCTCGAGTCGATCCCTCCAAAGGGACAACACCCCCACAAGAACACCCCTCGCGAGGCAGTTCTTCCCTTGTATCGTTCATCATCAGCCCCTGAGGCAATCCACTACGCCACAAACTAGAGTAGGGTATTACACCACAATGGTGGCCCGAACTAGTATAAACCTTGCATCCCTTGTGTTGTTCTTGGTGTAGTTTAGATCTCTTGCGAGGAGACGAGACGTGAGTAGGTAGGGGGAGTGATCTCCGTGAACCCAGAGTTCGAACCTCAAGGGTCTGCCGGAACCCGTAATCCGACATTTGGCGCACCAGGTAGGGGTGCGCCGGAATCTCGCCTTCCACCGTCGCCGTCCATCACATCCATGTCTGACACTCGTCGAGCCCGCGCCGAGCGTTGGGCAGCCCTCCCCACCCACGTCGCCCAGACGGCGCCCGTCGGCGGATGCCCCCATCGCTCCCCGTCGCCTGCCGCCAACGCCGCCACCGGCCCGGCGGGGAACAAGCAGCATGCCTCGTCCCTGCACCCTTCGGTGCGGTGAGAGGGCTGCATCGCCACCCCGTCGCTGACTCGAGCCGTTTCGTCCTCCCACGCCCGCCGCACCCCCGCGGACGCGCACGCCGTGCTGCTCCTGGCGCGAGAGCTCCTGCACTACCATCCCGTTGACGACCTCTACGAGGACTGGCTCGCCCACATCACCAAGCTCGTTAGCGCTGCAGGGGGCTCTCCTATGCCCTCTCTCTCGCTGCCTCGCCCTCCACCCTGCGCAGGAGGCATGGATCAGGAGGTGCCTCTGCCACCTCCTCCCCAAGAAGGCGCCCTTGCCCCACGGCGCGCGGCTCCGGCACAAGACCCACCACGTCTGGTGCCCGTGCGACAAGAAAGAAGCTGCTAGGAGATCCCTCGCCCCTAAGAAGCTTCCTGCATGCTCCCTGCACCGGTACGTCATGACCGCGCCGCTGCTCCAGCACGCCAAGATCCCGTGCTGCTCCTGGCGGCAGCGCGCGCGGACCTCCAAGATCAAGCCCTTCGTCACCAAAGGCCCCCTGTGGCCACTGCGGGATGCCGCGCCTTCACCGCCGAGCTGCGCAGCGTAGCTTGGCCGGGCAAGTTCAAGCCCGACCTGCCTCCACGCTACGATGGCATGACTGACCCTGTGGAGTTCCTCCAGCTCTATGAGCTGGGCATCGAGGCCGCCAACGGGGACGAGAAGGTCATGGCAAACTGGTTTCCCATGGCGCTCAAGGATGGTGCCCGAACCTAGCTCCTGAACCTGGCTCCTGGCAGGATTTCCTCTTGGGACGAGATGTGCACCCGCTTCATCGCCAACTTCCAAGGCACTCGCGACCGGCCCCCGGCCATGAGCGACCTTCGCCGCATCAAGCAACAGCCAGGAGAGACCTTGCATAAGTACATCCAGTGTTTCAATAACGCTCACCTCAAGATCCCTAGGGTGACTGAGGAAGCCATCATCTGAGCCTACTCTGACAGCGTGCGTGACTTCAAGATGAAGGAAGAGCTAGCAATCCATGAAAACCTGTGCACATCCCTGGAGCTGTTCAACTTGGCGACCAAATGCGCCAGGGCTGAGGAAGGGCGTCTCTCCCTCCTAGAGCTTCCGTCTGCCGATCCAGAAGAGAAAAAGCCCAAGGCCAAGGACGTGAAGCGAGGGGGCTGCTGTGCTTGCAGCAGAGCCAGACACCAAGTGAGGCAGGGATCAGCCTGAGTCATCCAAGGGCAGCCGGTACTGCGTGTACCGCGACCTCCACACCCACAACACCAACGAATGCCAAGAGCTCTGGGCCGTGCGAGATGGGCGTATCGGCCGACACCCCGAGCACAGCGACCGGGGCTATGGCCGAGGAGGAGGAAGAGTTTGAGGACGATGGGAAGACCGTGGCCCTCGCCAAGGGTGGCGCAACCGACCTCGCGAGGACCATTGGCAGGACCAGCCTCGCGAGGGAGGTTGGAGGGATCAACCTTGTGAGGATCGACCCCAAGGCAACGCGGGCCTCCCTCCTCTGCCACCTCCACCAAGGAGGAATGAAGACCATCACCATGACGAAGGAGCTGGGGGCTTCCAAGAGCCGCGTGCAATCGCTTGCATCCTGGGCGGCGCTCAAGCCCCAGCCTCTCAGTGCATCTTCAAATAGTTTGCTCGCGAGGTGAATGCAGTCCTCCCCAAGCTTGAGGCCACACGCCCTCTTAGGTGGTCAGCATGCGCTATCACGTTCAGCTCAGCGGATCAGCTCAAGTGCGCAGCCACGGCCGGGGTCCTCCCGATGCTTTGCTCCCCAATCGTCAGCAATGTGCAAGTCACCAAGACCCTCATCGATGGTGGAGCAGGACTCAATGTCTTGTCCATCGAGACGTTCAACAATCTCCAAGTGCCATACGGTCAGCTTCAGCCAACCAAGCCTTTCTCATGAGTCACTAATGGTTCCACCGTTCCAATAGGGCAAGTCCGCCTCCCTGTCACCTTTGGGCGGCGCAACAACTACCGCACCGAGCTCATTGACTTTGACGTCGCCCACATTCGCCTGCCATACAATGCCATCCTCGGGTACCCAGCCCTGGCCAAGTTCATGGCAGTGACTCACCACGGCTACAGTGTCCTCAAGATGCCAGGAAGCGGTGGAGTCATCACGGTGCCATGTGAGGAAAGGGATGCGGTGTGTTCTCTCGAACGTGCTTTTCAAGCCGCAGCGGCCGAGGACCCAGATCACAGGAGCGGAAGACTTCCCGAGGAAGTCCTTAAGAAGAAGAAGGCATCACCTGGCCAGAACCCTCGGGAGGCAGGCCCCTCCGGTGGCGTCATGTCAGGATCTGCGCCCGTGCAAGAGGCGCCTCCTTCTGTCGCATAGGAAGGCGCGCCTGGCACCCTCCTCGTGCAAGGCTCGGGGGCTCTCTCCTGGAGGGCCACCGACTTTTCCAAGGTCACGAGGGAGGCACTCGGGCACCATTTGGAGGCGTGTTTCAAAGCATGTTTCCCTCAGGAAGGAACAAGGCAAGGAGGGCCAAGCCATCGGGAGTTCATCACGAGAAGCATTTAGGAGCTGCAGGAGTCAAGAGTCATGAGTGGCAACCGCTGCTTACCTTCCGTAGCTCCCCATCCAGGCGAGGATGGCGGGCTGCGCGTCTGCACCGACGTACCAGGGCTCAACCGAGCCACATCTCAAGAGCGCCTCTGGCCTTTGCGCGTGGGGCGTTGTGAGGGTCCACCTCACAGCTATGTTCGCATGCCCTTCGGCCTGCCGAACACAGTCGCCTCTCACCAGCGCGTGCTGAGGAGCATTCTGGAGGCTCAGGAGGTCAGGCATTCCACAGTCCTGGCGGAGATGGAGATGGCCCTTGAAGAGCCACCTGCGCCCCCGGAGCCTCCCGAGGCTCCTGGGCCTGGGGGCTCGTAAGGGTCGGCTTCTGTAGCGCGCCATCGGCTACTTCAGCATTCCTTCGTCTCCGACATCATCAGGTGACAACCTTCGAGTTTCATTTTTAGCTAGGAGCGCCCCCAGGGCTGCATCATTCCCAGGCCGCGTGGGTTCGTCCCTGCGGCATGTATCTCTTTTGTTTCATGTCTTTAGGTTACTTTGTTGGGGGCGCCCCTCGGGCTGCATTATCCCCAAGCCACTCGGGCCTGACTCAGTGGCATTTGCGTTTTTCTGCATCTACCTAAATGGAATTGCTCCTGCATGCTTAACCTGCACGACCTAATCGCCTGCTCGATTGGCACCTACCTCTGGAGCCGCTCGCCCTGGCACGGCGCTTGCGCACGGGTCCGTCCCTACAACGGTGATAAATCTGAGTGGCCGAGCTCTGGCCACGGCAGCCCCGCAAGGCACCATCTCACCGGGCCCTCAGTGCCCCAATCACTCCTTCGGAGCGACCAATGGTTGGCTAGCAACCGCAACAACAGGCCTTGATTTCTCTCGTGGTTGATATGCAGGTCCTGCTCCAGGAGTAACACCAGGCATGACGTGAGCCTCCTCTCCTTCTCTCCGTCGCAGCCCGCTTGCACGTTAAAAGGGGGGTACCTGAGCATCGCGACTCATGGGCTCCTACTGGCTCTCCAGCCCTCACCCCTGGCCTTGACCCACAGCATCGCGACCTGTCATACCAGCGGCGGCTGAGCTCGCTCGAGGGCCGGGACCTGAGGACGTAGTGCATGAAGGGAGGCGTGTGGGAGATGGGAGGGGCTCGCGAAGACCTGACCCAGCAACACCTCAGCTGCCGCCACGAAGGCCCGGCGCTTCACCGAAAACTACTCTAGATCATTAAGATAAGCTACTCTTGAACTGATTCGGCTCGGCATTAAACCCTCCCCTACTGCAGCTCTGTCACGACAACGCCAGCTACCTCTCTTGCCCAGCGGAGGCTTCTTGAGCGCTAAAGGGGACCCCCTGAGCATCACGACTTAGAGGCTCTTACTGGACCTCGGGCCACTCACCTCCTGGCCTTGACCACGGCATCGTGACCTGGCATACCAACGACGGATGAAGCCTGCCTGGGGACCGGGACCTGTCAGCATAGAGCACCAAACCCTCGTGAGGAAAGAAAGGGGGAGCCGATCCGGGACAGGACTAGCATCTCGCATCAATTCATAGTGAGGATATATATTCACAAAAGACATGGCCAGCGCCTTACAATACCCGCGTGGGGTGATACTTCGATTCCTCGCAGGGAACAAGAGGTGTTAATCCTAAGGAACGCTAACTACGCACGCCTCCGCAGGAGATGCAATCATCAACAGTGGACCGGTAGGCGCCGGCGCCAACCCCATCCAGATCAATGGTGTCGATGGCCTGATACACCTGCCACGCTCCGAGCGCGGTGTGAGCTCGGGGGCTCATAGCTGTCGTCGCTCGTCTCCGGAGTCATGTCAAGCTCGGAGGAGTCACCAGACCCTCCGGCATCTCCGCTGTTGCCTGAGGGGCCGCTGGGGGAGCGGTTGGCGGGCCTGGTCCTCGCCCCGACGATGCCCCTGTCACCTTTCTCGGGGCAGCATTCCAGCCGCCGTCCTTCCACGTCGAAGACCTTGAAGAACATTAAGGAGGCACCATCATATTCAAGGTGAATCACGAGGGCCCCCTCCGATCAGCAGACCCGGGCAATCTCGCCCCAACCCCGGGTCATGTAGACCTTGCCTGGAGCGACGACCTCGACCTCCGCTCTGGTCGCAGGGGTACTGTAGTCAGCATGCTGCAGCCAGAGCTCAAGAGGCCCCCTCGGCGGGATCTCGAAGGCGAAGGAGGGAGGAAGGCAAATCCAAGAACGAGGAGGCATGTCAGCGTGAAGCACAAGCTCGCGAGAGGAGCCCTCAGCGTGGACTCCAGGAGGAACGTCACGCACCGTCGTAATCCGTCGGCGACGACGACGGCTCCTGTGACGTCGCTGAGCGCCTTCTCCTCCAGGACCCTCGATCTGGGCGGTGGCCACTCAAACCAGGGCCTCGACACCTCCTGCCAAGCAGCCTCGTCTCCATGGCAGAGACTGGCCGTTTCTTCGGCGGGAGCGGGTCAGGACCCTCTCGGGGGACCTTTCCCTTCTCGTCTACAGAAAACCGACGAATGGGTGCCATTGGCGTAAAGTGGTGCGAGGGCAAGGAAGAAGAAGAAAGGGGTAGCAGGAAGGAATGGGCTGAAGAGGCTCACACCGTTTCGTACTTATAGCCGAGGGAGGCCAACCGCCGGCCTCCATGATCACAGGTAATCATGACCCGTTTTTGCATGTAGGGACTTGTCAAGTCACATGGTTGCCGAGGCATCATGGGGAAGTGGAGATGACCACGTCCAATCAACCGCCACACGGCGCCCAAGGCCGTAGGCTGTTGGGGCCCGCGGCGCTTCGCACTTGCCCCTTCGCTTCTCCGCTAAGCCAAGTCCGGGCGTGCCTTGGGCCCGAGGGCTATGGTCGGCATTCTGGGAACGGGGGTACCCAGACTTGCCTGCCCGCGGCCTTCGGCGTGGCTCGAGTAGGGGGGCCACTGCGGCCCATCTTCATCGACACAAGCTCAAGACCCTCGCGAGGGGCCAAGCCTCGCGGGGCGGACGACAGGAAGCTTCCTCAGGCACAGCCTCGCCAGGTTGGCTCGCGGGGAGGCAGAGAGATCAAGGCAGGTGTAACGCCCCGGATACAACTTTCCATATTCGTAACTCCAACTCTTTCCTTTTCCGAAGATGTGATGTGATATTCCCTTCATGGTTGGGTGTTTGTCTTTCATTTTGCTTTTTGTTCATGTCATGCATCTCATCTCATGGCATCATGTGCATTGCATCCGCATGTTTTCATAAAACTCGCACCCCGTTCGTAGTTGCCGCGTCACCCCTTGCTTTCGTTGACCGTTCCAAGACCAACCGTGTTTGCGTTTCCCTCTTGTCAAACCACCTAGCCTCTTTGCACAACCACCCACCCCCCTCTTGCGTGCGTCCCAAAACTTCCCTATACCCGAACCGTGTTACCGATGGATCCGGATCATCCCCTAACGTCTATAAGACATCTCTGTTTTCTCTTTTGGACTCCCTAAACCATTTATTTCGAACCATCCGATTTCGATCGGATGATCCAAACTCTTTTCCCCTTTCCTATATATAAATCACCCTGTCCATTTTTAGACCAAACCCTAAATCCTAGGACATTTGTCCCCCCTAGCCGCCGCCTCCTACAGCCTTTCCCCTCCTCGGATCAGCCGCTGCCACCCACTCACCAAATCTCTCTCGGGATGCATCCCCTCCTTGATTTCACACACCAGCCAGCCACCCAACCAGATCCAACTTCCCTTCCTCCCGAAACACTCAACTCCTCTCGATCCATGCTCGCCTCCTCCCTACCTTTCTTCATCAACAGCCAGCAGGACCAGCCCCGTCGCCCGCTCCTCCCGTCTGCCCGAGCGCCGCCGCCTCGTGACCCCGCATCCCTCACTGTCGGCCTCTGCTTCCCCTGCATCCTCTGCTTCGATGCAGGAGGAGGACGGCCTCGCTTGTGCGCACCTTCAGCGCCAGTTGGGCCGCGCCGATCCGCCGTCCCAAGGCCAAGCAGCTGGCTTGCCCTACTCCTGCCTCCCCTAGATCAACGTTGCGCCGACGCCCTTCGGTTCCCGCACCGCCGGCGAGCATCATCAGGCCCCAGGTCGCGTGGCCATCGCCCTCGCCTTCCCTCTTCTTTCTTATTTTCCTTTTTGCTCCATCCTCTCTGAAAAATCCCTCTCCCTCTCTTTCTTCAAGTGCACAGGAGGTGCTCCGCCCATCGCTGCTGTTCGCAGACTGGTGCCCCGGATCCGCCGTGGGGCTGCAGTCCTGCCAGCTCCGCCCAGCCGCCACCATCTTCTTCCCGGAGGCCCGCCGACGCTGCAAGTCCCGCTGCCGCCTGCTTCCTCTCGTCAGAGACGAACGAGCGCTCGCCCGCGTGCGTTGACCGCGTCCGCGAGGACCATGAGGCCTCGATCGCCTCCACCCAAGCCAGCCGACCCACAAGCCTACCTCCACCGATCTGGGCCATGGCCCATGGTGAGAACCCCAGCCCCTCTAGATTCGGCCTGATAGTATTTTTCCCCTAATCTACGATTTTAGCAATTATCCTAGGTTTAACAGATTTACAGAGAAACCCATAAGCATCATGCATATAATAACTAATGAACCGTGCATCGGATTAAAATGATTTAAACATGCAAAATGATTAGAATTGTATCTAGTTTCACAATATGCAACTTTCAACCCTGTTAAAATGTTTAAAAATGCTATTTGTTTAAATTTGCTCAAATGCCATGTTAAAATGATTTATTTCATAACTAATTAACCGTAACTCAGATTTTAATAAACTTTATATGTAAATGGGGTGGAAAAATGCCTAGTTTAACATGGTGCACTTTATGTTGCTGTTTAACAACATTAAAATTGTGTTTAGGGCAGAACAGTACCAAATTCATAATTTGCATATGAGGATTTTCCCGGAATTGTTGTTTGTTGTTACAGCCTCATTTAAACTTGCCTAAATAGTTAGTTTCCATATGCTTCACCTCTTGCCATGTTTAGCAACATTTAATATTGTTTGGTAGCTTAAACGAGATCAACTAAATAATTGCTTGTGGTGTTTCGTCAATATGCAACTCGTTGCATATTGAGCTCCACTTAACTTGTAGTATTGTTTGTTGCACTTTGCCATGTCATGCCTCATTAAACCGGACATGCATCATACTTGATTGTGCATCATGCCATGTTTATGTGATGGTTGTTTACCATGTTGTTTGTTTCTTTCTGGTGTTGCTTCTTAGTTCCGGTAACGTTGCGATCATGAGGATTCGTTTGTCTATGCTTGGTTCGTCTTCGTGGCTTCATCTTCTTCATGGAATCGTTCTTCTTCCTTGCGGGATTTCAGGCAAGATGACCGCTACCCTGGATCTCACTACTATCATTGCTATGCTAGTTGCTTCGTTCTATCGCTATGCTGCGCTACCTATCACCTGTTTATCAAGCCTCCCAATTTGCCATGTCAACCTCTAACCTTTTCACCCTTCCTAGCAAACCGTTGCTTGGCTATGTTACTGCTTTTGCTCAGCCCCTCTTATAGTGTTGTTAGTTGCGGGTGAAGTTGAAGATTGCCCCATGATGGACAGTATTATGTTGGGATATCACAATATCTCTTATTTTAATTAATGCATCTATATACTTGGTTAAGGGTGGAAGACTCGGCCTTACGCCTGGTGTTTTGTTCCACTCTTGCCGCCCTAGTTTCCATCATACGGGTGTTATGTTCCAGGATTTTGCGTTCCTTACGCGGTTGGGTGATTTATGGGACCCCCTTGATAGTTCGCTTTGAATAAAACTCCTCCAGCAAGGCCCAACCTTGGTTTTACCATTTGCCTCACCTAGCCCTTTTTCCCTTGGGTTTCCGGAGCCCGAGGGTCATCTTTATTTACCCCCCCCCCCCGGGCCAGTTCTCCTCCGAGTGCTGGTCCAAACCGAGCGATGTCCGGTGCCCCCTGGGCAACCAGGGTCTATGCCAACCCGTCGTCTGGCTCATCCAGTGTGCCCTGAGAACGAGATATGTGCAGCTCCTATCGGGATTTGTCGGCACATCCGGGCGGCTTTGCTGGTCTTGTTTTACCATCGTCGAAATGTCTTGTAAACTGGTATTCCGAGTCTGATCGAGTCTTCCTGGGAGAAGGTATATCCTTCATTAATCGTGAGAGCTTATCATGGGCTAAGTTGGGACACCCCTGCAGGGTATAAACTTTCGAAAGCCGTGCCCGCGGTTATGGGCAGATGGGAATTTGTTAATGTCCGGTTGTAGATAACTTGACACCAGATCCGAATTAAAACGCATCAACCATGTGTGTAGCCGTGATGGTCTCTTTTCGGCGGAGTCCGGAAAGTGAACACGGTTTTGGGTTATGTTTGAAGTAAGTAGGAGTACAGGATCACTTGTTGATCATTGCTAGCTTCACATCCGTTCCCCTTGCTCTCTTCTCGCTCTTATTTGCGTATGTTAGCCACCATATATGCTTAGTCGCTGCTGCAACCTCACCACTTTACCCCTTCCTTTCCCATTAAGCTTTGCTAGTCTTGATACCCATGGTAATGGGATTGCTGAGTCCTCGTGGCTCACTGATTACTACAACAATAGTTGCAGGTACAGGTTTTGCAATGATCTTGATGCGAGAGCGATGTTTGCTTGTTTGGAGTTCTTCTTCCGCTTCTTCTTTGATCAGGGGTTAGGTTCCAGGTCGGCAGCCTGGGCTAGCAGGGTGGATGTCATTTGAGTTTCTGTTTGTGTTTCATCCGTAGTCGGATGATGCTCGTATATATTGTGATGTTGTATTCGTGTGGCATTGTATGCCTCTTGTAAGTATCCCTATCTATTATGTAATATTGATGTAATGATATCCACCTTGCAAAAGTGTTTCAATATGCAGTTCTATCCTTGGTGGGACCTTCGAGTGTCTTTAGGATAGTATGGCATATTGGGCGTGACAGCAGGGTACCTCATGAGGTGCCCATGACGCAAGCCTGGGCAGTGTCCTTGTTTCCCCTTTGGTGCAAAGGGGGCAAGCGCAGGCCAAGGCATCAGGCAAAGGATACCATTTCGGTGCAACAAGACCAAGACCAGCAGAACGGCAGGATGGAGGTCATCGTGGAGCCCAGGAAAGCGTCATCGTCAGAGCCTTTGGCATGCGAGGACCAACTTTAGTCAGGATAAGTGTACTAGTTGTTCCCCTTCAAAATGGCCAATTGTTGGCGCCCTTCCCGCTCAATATTTGGGAAGAGGACCAGGGCCTTGCCCTATAAATAGGACTAGCCACCACAGTAGGAGGGCAACGATCGATTGATCGGGTAGAGAGAATCCAGAATAGAGAGATTAGATAGGCATCTCGAATCGATCCCTCCAAAGGGACAACACCCCCACAAGAACACCCCTCGCGAGGCTGTTCTTCCCTTGTATTGTTCATTATCAGCCCCTGAGGCAATCCACCACGCCACAAACTAGAGTAGGGTATTACACCACAATGGTGGCCCGAACTAGTATAAACCTTGCGTCCCTTGTGTTGTTCTTTGTGTAGTTTAGATCTCTTGCGAGGCAACGAGACGTGAGGTAGGGGGAGTGATCTCCGTGCGCACCCCAGAGTTCGAACCTCAAGGGTCTGCCGGAACCCGTAATCCAACACCAGTGAACGTATGATCACCATAAAATGTATTTTATTAACACAGTACAGACTCAAACTACCATTTCTTTCTTTCATATACACGCTGACAGGTGGGCCCCATGGTTACGCGCGCTCATGGTGCAACACTAGCTGCGCCACGTGGAATGTTTGGCTGGTCAATTGATGGTGTCATCAACAAAATACGGAGTTGTACAGGTGAGCCAATGACCATATAATCGACATGTAGTTTTTAACATAGTACAAACACAAGCGCTCATATATACGCGTAAACACTCACTACGATAAGCGCACACATGCAGACCCTACCCCTATTAGTACCTTCGAGAGAGTGAGCCAACATATGATCTTGAGATTTTACAAAGTCACCGTAGGTGCCTCGTAGTCGGGAATATACTGAAATTAATCTAGGATAAAGGCGAGCACCAGGACTTTAACTCTGGTGTGCTCGGGAAACCACTTTCCTCCTAACCATCCAACCACGAGTTGGCTAGCACCACAAAATGTATATGGTAACCGTGATGAGCTTATTTTGAAGTCCAGTGACCATATCATGCTTTCGCTTCAAATATAGTGACCGTAAGTGTCGTCAACAAAAGACAGAGCATGCATCAAATACAATGTTCATCAGTGTCGTCAACAAAATACGGAGACGTATCGTGAACTAGATACCGTATGATCACCACGAGAATGTATACAGTGACCGTAATGAGCATATTCTGGAGTACAGTGACTGTATAGTGCTTTCACTTGAAATACAGTGGCCGTCATGCGTGAATGTGTCAGGGGCATGCATACTTTTAGAGGGACAAGAGATAGTTTGTGTGCATACGTGAAAGTGGTGTAGAAAGAGGGGGTGTCCAGTGGAGACAAGGAGAGATATGCCCTTTGTTTCTCTTTCTTGTGACTATTATTTTAGGAGCAAATCGAAACATTCACAATGCAGAACAAATATTATTAGATGCACCATGCAATTAACTTTCATGTATAATATTGTACTATTGTATATGCTTATTTTCTTAGTGTCCGATTGCCTGTGGGGTGTGGTGGGTACATCATTTCTAGTTGTGGTGGGTCACATAGGTCGGTTCCATTCTGTGCCACATAGGTTAGACCATGATGCATTATACGAAGACCCATGTGGAGGACTCGGCATAAAAAAGGAAGCTACCAGAGTCGTGGAGGACTCTATCCCCACTGATGATAAGCCGACTATATATGATTTGTAACCCTAGGCCCCGAGTATGTTATAGAAGCTCGGTGGCTAGTTCGTCGACTGTATACACACACACACTTTCGGGTGGTAGGTGCGACATATGCCAACGGATGGCTTATCATTGTGGGAGCCAATAAGACATCGCTGGTGCCTGGAAACGGGATGAGGCGAAGACATGCACGCCGGCAGATCTTACCCAGGTTGGGGGCTCTCGGTGGAGATAATACCCCTACTCCTGCTCTGCAGGGTCTCCGCATGATCACTAGATCAACAATTGCTACAAGAGGCTCCTTGAGCTGTTTGGCTAGAGGAGGAACAAGGGCAAGGCTAGCTCTCTTCTCCTCTCAAAGTGGTGTCTAAAACTATCAAAGTCCAATCCTTTGCATGGGTGCCCAGGGGGGTTTATATAGGCCTACCCCCCAGGGGTACCATGGTAATCCGGCTGGTGCGGGCCTAGCCGTCAGTGTCTATGCTCGCCGGCTTCTCCGCCGACTGCTGGGGCCCGCTGACTGGTGGGTCCCGCCGGCTGCCAGCCCCTGGGCCGACAGGCCGGCCCCACCGCTTGGGTGTCTTGTCGGGGGCTAGTTACTGTTGCCTCGCCCTTGATGACAAGGGCTTTGTCGAGGTAAGCATGGCTACACTGCCGCTACACTGCCGCCACCTGGCGGGTTCTCACTGTAGCCTTACCTTGTCTTGTCTCCTTAATGGTACACATACTTCGAGGGGGGAACCAGCCAGCTCGGGAGAGCCAGCTACGCCCCTGGCCGACTAGGAGGAGCGGGGCCGCCCTCGGATGTCTCTCTGACCAAAGGGGCCCGCCGCCTGTGGGCCGTACTGACAACCTCTCGTGGGTGATGTCATGGTCACCATGGCAACAGGGCCATGCCGGACGGGTCATGGCTCTCCCGTACGGCGTACTGTAGCCATGCGCGCTCCGGGATTCGGGGGCGGCAGGTCTCACTGTTGCCACGCCCCATCCCATCTCCATTATGTGGGTGCAAACTTTGAGGGCACAATCTTGGCCGCCTGTTGGGGGGCCGGCTTCTTGGGGTCGGTCGTGTCGTGGCCGGCTTCTTGGAGTCGGCCCTCTCGTTGCCGGCTTCTTGAAGTCGGCCCTCTCGAGGCTTCCGTTTAGAGGGTTTTTAAGGCTGGGCCGCCTTCCAGTAGTCGGCTTATGAGATAGCCAGCTGAGGGAAGGAGGCCCCATGTCTTGGGCACTTGAGGGCTCGATCGGCCTGTAATTTTTTGAAGAACCAGGGGGAGCCTGCTAGGCTACCCGTGGTCATTTACTCCGACAGTAGTCCCCGAAGCTGGTTGTGCTTCGCGGCTGAGAGTGGAACGAGAAGCTCAATAAGCTTCCTATCCCGAAGAGCCAGCAGCTAGGAGCCAACTTTACTTATGCGTGCCTTCTCGGTGAAGTTTCTTCGAAATCTGAAGGCGGGAACCAGCTGGCTCGCTAGCCAGGCTGCGGGCTGGCCGCCCGCCACCTGCGCGCCACGTGGCACCCTTCGGCTGGAAGGGTCTGCCAGCCCACGCGCGTGACGGGACACCACTGCAGACCGGGACCGCCACTTCCATGCCTCGGCCCGGGCATGGATCTTTTGTGGCCCGAACTGACCGCACGTCTTCCGATGGCAGTTTCCACCTTGCCGTTAAGCCTTAATAATCGTGGGTCATGGGCGAGTGGGCGCAGTTAATCCCACGCCCCCCCACGCCTCGCCTCCTCGGCTTCGCCGCACGAGGCTATAAGTAGGGGGGAAGGGGGAGCGGCAGGCACTCGCACGCTCGCCCACGCTCTGCCGTTTCCTTCTTCTTCCTTCCTTCTGTAGCCGCAGCTGCTCCCCACGACGCCATCGCCCGCCGATCTTCTTGGGGCGCCGTTGTTCTGCCGCGGCCAAATCGCGCGTGCTCCGTCGCCGTGCATTCTCTGTTGCTTCTCCGCCCTCATGGCTCCAACGTCCACCTCCTGGGACGG
The DNA here is from genome assembly GCF_018294505.1 of Triticum aestivum. Classification (NCBI taxonomy): domain Eukaryota; kingdom Viridiplantae; phylum Streptophyta; class Magnoliopsida; order Poales; family Poaceae; genus Triticum; species Triticum aestivum. Next base: position 569,561,802 of record NC_057804.1, on the reverse strand, counting down.
CTCCAACATCTGTGAAGACCACATCGACTTCCTCCGCAAGACGCGGCGGTTGTCGGGCAGGGATCACATGCGGGTCCGTCTCACACTGGAGAGGGAGATTTCGCCGGTGTCGGAGGAGGGCGAGCGGGTAATCTTCTACTCGCACCGCCTACGCGGCGTCGGCCTGCCTGCGAGCTGCTTCTTCCACTCGTTTCTCGAATTTTATCATCTCCAGCCGCACTACCTTACTCCAAACACGGTGGTGCTACTGTCGGCCTTCGTCACTCTATGCGAAGGTTTCCTAGGCGTTCTCCCCACCCTCGAACTTTGGGGGGAGTTCTTTCAGTCCAAGCCCAGCACGATTGTCGCGGGCGTGCCGGCTCCATGCGTTGCCTTCATCGCCATGCGGAGATTGACAGCCGACAACCCGTTTCCGCCCATCGCGCTGATCTAGTCGGTGAAGCTCTGGCAGAAATCTTACTTCTATGTGAAGAACGTCGCATCGCAGGGCGACTGCGTCAATCTGCCGGCTTACGTAGCCGGCCTGCCGGCTGGGAGACAGCCCTCGGTCCTACCGGGCCAGGTCGCTGATGCCGGCTGGGGCTGGCGCCGTCGCCCGGCTTCGGGTGCTGATCCAGTCGGAGGGCTTGACCGGGTCTGACCTGATAGCCGCCTTCATGGAGCGTCGGGTGCTCCCACACCAAGGCCGCCCTCACATGATTTGTCAGATGAGCGGCCGCTTCGACCTAAGCCGGCTGAGCACCAAGGAGATGCCTCACAACGAGGTATCGTACATGGTGAACTACATCGCCAACTGCAGGCTCACCGAGGAGTGGCGGTACGGCAAGGAGCCGTATTCTCGCGCAGACCCCCCGCCTGTGGCAAGCCTTCCTTCTTTTCTACTTCTTCTCTTGTTACCGAGTTCTCTCTGGCCAGCCTCTGACTAGTCGGCTTGTTTTTTAATCAGAACCCCCTCCTTCATCCGTTGGCCGGGACCGCGGGGGCGCAACGCGAGTTTGCTCCCAACCGTGTGGCGGACGACCTTGACGACCCCGACTTGGGGGGCAGCCGCCTTAGACGTCGACGCCATTGGGGGAGGTGGCGAGGCAGGCGGCTCCGGGCTCACCGCCGGTTTCGAGGACTGGCCGGATGATGATGAGGCCGAACCTATCCCGCGCCACCAGCCAGCATCCGACCATCAAGGCGCGAGACCTTCTGGCGGGCCGGCTGGACGGGGCGGCGCGTAGAAACGCCGGGCGGCGCCGACTCTCTTCCGCGGTCGGCCGCAGAAGCCCATGGGTTCCGCGGCGGCGACCAAGCGGGACGAGGCGGCCGCGAAGGCGGCCCGCTTCCGCAAGGTGGTGAAGCAGCCGCTTGCAGTTTCGGCGTAAGTGTTAATTCTCGCACGCCTTTCTTTCTTCTCTTCAGTCGGCATTCTTCTAAGCCTTTTCTTGTCTTATCAACCAGGGCTCCGCTCTCTCTTGAGCGGACTATAGCCGCCTCCATAGTCGGAGGGGCGGGAGGATCTGCAAGTTCCCGCCGCATAGACCCCCGTGCCGAGCTCCAAGCGGCGACGGAGCGGAACACCCGGGAGGCGTGGGAGGAGCGGGAGGCGGAGGAGCAGAGGGCAGCCGTCGCCAAGGCGGCTCAGGAGACGACGGCGGAGTCGGCTGAGGCGCAGGCCGACGCAGCGGCCAAGGCTCAGGCGGAGGCAAAGAGGGCGGCGAAGGCCCTGTGCAGCCAGCCTCCATAACTCGTCATCCCCCTCCGCACCGTGGCCCCAGATATCCTGGTGCCCCCGCCAGAGGAAGCCGGCCGCGACCAGCCGGCGATGGAGAGGGAGGGGGCGTCATAGTCGTCCCAGAGGGAGAGGCGGTACCGCCAACGTCGGCCGAAACCGGCCAAGACCGGCCCGAGGCGCCGCCTGAGCAGCCGGCTGGAGGCGAGCCGACTGTGAGGGCGGATCTTGTGGTCCTGTCGCCGATTCGTCGGCGCGCAGGGAAGGCGACTTCAGAGCCAGACCCACAGAGGGCCGCGGGCTCGAGCTCGGTGTCCCATGACCTGGAGACGGCCAGCGCCAGCTTGCTAGGGTGGACGCCGGGCGGTGGGACGGCCGTGGTGAATGTGGCAGCGCAGGCTGTCCGGAGCCTGCTTCAGTATCAGGCCACCATGCTGAAGCAGTATACCCAAGAGTTTCTTGCAACGTGGTCGGCCATTCGGGTCAGTCTTCGCTCTTGATTTCTTCCGTGGGGGCGCGCCAGCGCACCCACTGGGTGTAGTCCCCGAGTTCCGAGTCGCCTGCTGAGCAGGCGGCTTGGAACTTCTCAGAAGACTTTGATTTAATGATTTGCTCTTGTTCGCACCTTCGTCCTATTCGTAGGATTATCACAACCTCCATGCTGCTACCTTCAACTCCCAGGCCCGGGAGCTGAATCAGAAGACCACCAATCTGACGGAGAGTCGGAGTGAGTGCTCTTGTTTATTATCTCATGTGGGGGTGCGTCAGCGCACCCACTGGATGTAGTCCCTGAGATTCAGGCCGACTGCTGAGAAGTCGGGCCGGATCTTTCCTGACGACTTCTTCCTTAATTTCTTCTTCTCCATATCGGCAGGAGCCAATGCCGACTTGAGGGAGCAGCTAGGTGTGGCCCAGACCGCCCTTTGCGCCAGGGAGGCCGAGCTCAACGCCCTGGCTCAGGAACGTGATCGTCTGGCCAAGAAATTGGCCGAGCAGGAGGAGAACCACAAGGCAGCCCTGAAGACGGCACAGGACAATGAGGCCGCCCTCAAAGCCAAATATGAGACCGAAGTAGTGAGCTGGGCCGAGGCAAGGCAGGCGCTGAGCGAAGGCTACGGCCGGGTTGAAGATTTGATTGACGGTAGGCCGCCTTCTTCTTCGCTCCTTTGCTCGTCCTTTTCATCTGGTTTATCTTCTGATTTGTTCTATTTCTTTCTTCTTTTGTGCAGAATACTTCCCCGGTTACTCCGTCGCTGCCAACCAAGCCATCGAAGCTCACCATGAGGCCAGGCGGCAGGCTGGGGTTGAGATCGCACCGGACGCCAACCGGTCGCTTGAGGAGCAGCTTCTGGCGATCCAAACCCGCCTCTAGCCGGCCTATCTCATGCTCCGCCGTCTTCAGCGTGCCGGAGCGCAGGTGCTGGCCGCCCTCTGGCCCGGCAAGGTGATTCCCCACACCCCCAGCCGGACTGCCGACTGGCTGGAGGTAGCAGTCGACCGCTTCGAGGCCTGGAAGGCTTCAGCAGCTCGATCCGGCGCTCGGCGGGCGCTAGAGTTCGTCCGGGCTTGGTATCCTGGGCTGAATTTGGACCAGCTACACACCTGGCGGCAGGAGGCTGACGAGGAGCTGGAGGCGGTGCGGCCGGCTATCATCCAGCGCGCCTCGACGATCGCCGACTTCACCGTTACTAGCACCTTTGCTCCAGTGGTAAACGAAGACGGCGTCGCTCAGCCGGAGGAATGGTTCGGGCTGAACCCGGCAGACGGTGAAGACTCGGCAGAGGAAATCGACTCCAACGACGAGGGCGAAGAGGAGGAGGAGGATGGCGAAGATATTGCGCCAGATGGTGGAGCAGCCAGGCAGCCTCAGCCTGATCGTGCCTCCAGCAACGAGGCGCGTGCAAACACGCCGCCTGCCGCAGGTGATGACCAAGCCGAGACTCGCCAGTCGGCCACTCCTCCAGCCAACACTGTCGTCTCCCCCAACCTGCCCGACTCCCCAGTTGCTCCCTTGGCCTGACTCATCATCTTTACTTTCCTGCTCGTTACTCCTTGAACAACTTTTTATTAAATTTGTGTAGTTCCACCCACTGGGGGTGTATTCAAACTATGTCGAATGCCGGCCTTTCGAAGGCCTTTTGTGTAAAAATATTTATGCATATGCTTAGCTTCCATTCCTACTTGCTTTTCATCTTTGGGCTGTTTTCCTTTGCCGCCCTCCCTTGGTCGCCGCCTTCCTAGCCGGACAGCTGCTCTGCAGTCTATGGCCGGGTAAGGGCTTGGCCGTCTGGGAGGACAAGTACTCGAGCATTCTTAGATTGTAGCAGAGTAAGAAGGGAAGCCGGCCAGCCGGCTGCTCTGATAGCCGGTTGGCGGGGGGGGGGGACCGGCTTGGGTTATATAAGTTCGTTAATCCTTAGCCGTTTTTCGTGTGGGCATCCTTTCCTGCCTTTGTCTCTTGCCAGCCGAACAGTCGATTCTTCGAGCTGCGACTTTCAACAAGAGAGGGCTTGGGTGCCGGCACACTACTTGTCTGGCTGCAGGTAGAACTTTAAATATAACTCAAGGCGGCAAGTCCCCGGGTCGACTGATCGAACCCGGTGCCGGACGAGAAAACGAATGTAGTGGCATAACCATGGGTATGATACCCATCATTCATAGATAAAAGAGGGTAGTCCCCGAGTACTCCTCGAGGGGCCCGTTGTCTCATACTTAATACAAAAGGTAGCGTGGTACATACTACATTTCAACTGTAAAATCTTCGGAGAAGATTGGCGTTCCATGGTCGCTCCGACTCCTTGCCGGAATCATCTCTCTTGTGTTCCTTCGGCTTCTGCGCGTCGATCAGGTAGTAGGAGTCGTTACCTAGAGCCCGGATGATGACGAAGGGGCCTTCCCAAGGGGCCGAGAGCTTGTGCTGTCCGGCTGTTTGCTGGACAGCCGGAGCACAAGATCACCCTCTTGGAAGGATCTTATCTTGACCTTCCGGCTGTGGTAAGGGCGTAGACCCTGCTGGTAGATGGTGGACCGGTTGAGGGCTAACAGCCGGCCTTCTTCCAGCAAGTCGACACCGTCTTCCCGTGCTTCCTTGGCCTCCGCCTCCGTGTACATGGTGAACCGAAGTTAGTCGAACTCGATGTCAGTTGGGATGACAGCCTTGGCACCATATACAAGGAAGAAAGGGGTTAAGCCGGCTGACTTGTTCGGGGTAGTGCACAAGCTCTAGAGGACAGCCGGTAGCTTGTCGAGCCAACAACCGGCCGAACGCTCCAGTGGCACAACCAAGCGAGGCTTGATGCCGGAGAGGATGAGGCCGTTTGCTCGCTCGACTTGGCCGTTTGACTGCGGGTGAGCAACGGACGCTAAGTCCAGTCGGATGCCCTGTGTTGCGCAAAAACGTGCTAGTGCTCCCTTGGCAAAATTCATGCCGTTGTCGGTCATGATGCTGTGTGGTACGCCATACCGGGTTGTAATATCTGCAATGAATGTCACGGCAGTCGGCCCATTCAGTTTCTTGATCGGCTTGGCTTCAATCCATTTGGTAAATTTGTCCACGGCGACAAGCAGATGTGTCATGCCGCCGCGCGCCGTCTTGAATGGGCCCACCATGTCCAGTCCCCAGACGGCAAAAGGCCAGGTGATGGGGATGGTCTTGAGCGCAGAAGCCGGCAGGTGTTGCTTGGAGCCGAAGACTTGGCACCCTTTGCAGTGTTTGACTAATTCCTTGGCGTCGTCCAAAGCAGTCAGCTAGAAGAAACCATGGCGGAAAGCTTTAGCGACGAGTGATCTTGAGGCCACATGGTAGCCGCATTCGCCTTGGTGGATGTCTTTGAGGATTGCTATGCCCTTCTCTGGCTCGACGCAGCGCAGGAAGACTCCAGTAATGCTGCGCCTAACAAGCTCTCGGTTCATTATTGTGTATGCTCCGGCTCGGCATTGGACTTGTCTTGCCGAGATCTCATCAGTCGGCAGCTCTCCGTTTATCAAGAAGTGGAGGATGGGCTGGGACCATGATGGAGCTGTGACTTCTTCTATCGCCAATACGGCTACTGCGACCAGGGCGGGTGGGCTGGGTGGTGAAGAGTTGGAGTCGGCCACCGCCTGTTGTGTCGATGTAGTCCCCGGGCCGACTACCATAGTCCCTGAGTCGGGTTCTGAAGTCCCCGGGCCGCCTGTCGAAGTCCCCGAGCCGCCTGCTTGGCTTCCCAAGCCGGATCCGACAGCGTCGGGGTCAGGTGGCACGAAGATGGAATCAGACTCTGGAGACGGCTTGATAGATGGCTTGAGGAGGCGTTGGAGAGAGACGCCGGTTGGTATGGCTTGTCGGGTGGAGCCTATTCGTGCCAGGGCATCTACTTGCTCGTTGTCGGCCGTGGCACGTGGAGGAACTCACATCCTTCAAAATACCCGCTGAGTTGCTGAACAAAGAAACGGTAGCTCGCCATGTTTGCGTCCTTGGCGTCCCAGTCACGAGACGATTGTTGGACTACCAAGTTTGAGTCACCTTAGCACAGGATCCGGCGGATGCCGAGTTCTTTGGCTAGCCGAAGCCCGTGTATGAGTGCCTCGTACTCGGCCACATTGTTGGAGGTGGCAAAATGGATTTGCAATGTATATTTGAGCTTGTCGCCTTTGGGAGAGGTGAGGACGATGCCGGCTCCCAAGCCGGTACGCATCTTGGATCCATCAAAGTGCATCCGCCAACGAGTGGAGTCAGGGGCTGGTGGCAGGTACTGGGTCTCGGCCCAGTCGACAAGAAAGTCGGCCAATGCCTGGGACTTGATGGTGGTGCAGGGTTGGTAGAAGATCGTGTAGGGAGAGAGCGCAATGGCCCATTTTGCCACCCGGCCGGATGCATCCCGGCTGCCTATGATCTCGACGAGCGGGGAAGTGCATACGACCGTGATGGGGTGCTCTTGAAAGTAGGGCTTGAGCTTCTTGGCGGCTAAGTACACACCATAGCACATCTTCTGATAGTGTTGGTAATTCTGCTTTGAGGTGGACAGCACTTCACTCAGATAATATACCAGCCTCTGGACTAACTGAGCTCGGCCTTCTTTTGGGCGCTGAACCACGATAACGGTGCTGACCACCCGGTTGGTGGCGGCAACGTAGAGGAGCATGGGCTCTTTCTCACTTGGTGCCGCCAAGACAGGCGGCGTGGACAGCATCTTCTTTATCTCATGGAAAGCTTGGTCTGCCTGGTCATTCCACTCGAAGTGAGTGGATTTCTTCATGACTCGGTAGAGGGGGAGAGCCTTCTCTCCGAGCCGGCTGATGAAGCGGTTGAGGGAGGCCAGGCATCCAGTAAATTTTCGGACGTCTCGCGGCTTGGTGGGAATCTTCATTCTCTCTATGGCCTTGATCTTCACTGGGTATCATTCGATGTCGCGTTCGGAGACCACAAAGCCTAGAAGTTGGCCGGCTGGTACTGCGAACACGCATTTCTCGGGATTGAGCTTGATCTGAAACCGGCGCAGGTTTTCAAACGTCTCTTTGAGGTCTTCCAGCAAGGTGCCGCGCTTCTCCGTCTTCACCACAATATCGTCTACATAGACGTGGGCATTTCTGCCGAGTTGCTTGAGGAGGCATTTCTGCATGCAACGCTGAAAAGTAGCACCGGCATTTCTTAAGCCGAATGTCATAGTCAGGTAATAGAAAGCTCCGAATGGGGTGATGAAGGCGGTCTTCAGGCGGTCAGCTGGGTCCAATTTTATCTGGTGGTAGCCCGAGTAAGCATCCAAGAAACTCAACAGCTCGCATCCGGCTGTGGAGTCTATCACTTGATCAATCCTTGGCAGAGCAAAAGGATCTTTAGAGCAGGCTTTGTTGAGGCTGGTGTAGTCAATGCGCATGCGCCACTACTTGTTATTCATTAACACTAGGACCGGGTTGGCAAGCCACCCTGGAAAGAACACCTCCATAATGAAGCCGGTTGCCAGAAGCCAGGCTATTTCTTCTCCGACTACTCTTCTCTTCTCTTCTGACAGGCGGCGCTGGGGCTGCTTGACCGGCTTGGCGTCAGATCGGACATGTAGCTTGTGCTCGGCAAAATCCGTCGGGACACCCAGCATGTCTTTGGGAGACCATGTGAAGATGTCCCAATTCTCACGGTGGAAATCGACGAGCTTGCTTTCCTATTTGCTGTCGAGAACGGTGCCCATGACAGCGTACCTCTCCGGGTGCTCCGGGTCTAGAGGTATCTTCTTTGTCTCTTTGGCCGACTGGAAAGAACCTTGAGCATCACATTCGTTGGGGTCGGGGGACAGGGCCGGCTGCTTGCCAGCCATGGCCACGACCTGATCCAACATCTTCTTCTCTTCAGCGATCAGAAGAGACTCGGCCAGCCGGCTGCTGGCTGCCGTGCACTCAGAGGATTTCTTGTAGTCTCCGGCTACGGTTATGATGCCCTTGGAACTCGGCATCTTCATCTTGAGGTAGGCGTAGTGGGGCACAGCCAGGAACTTGGCCAGAGCAGGTCGGCCAAGCAGCGCGTGGTAAGGGCTCTCCAGATCCTCCACTTCAAACCATATTGCTTCTCGGCGGAAATGATCTTTGTCCCCAAAGAGAACATCTATCTTGATCTTGCCGGTTGGTGAGCAGGACAGGCCAGGTACGATTCCATGGAACACGGTCCGACTAGGCATGAGCTGCTTCGTCTTGATCTTCAGCTTCTCCATGGTGTCACGGTACAGTATGTTGATGCTACTCCTGCCATCTATTAGCACACGGGAGAATCGGGCAGCTCGCCTTTCTGTCGCCAAGGTGGCATCCAAAACCAATGCATCAGAGCCGGGAGACGGCATCACCTCTAGGTGATCGGCTCGGCTCCAACTGATCGGCTTCTCCGACCAGTGCATGAACTCGGGGTTGTTGGAGGCGACCGCGTTAACTTCTTGGTGCTGTCGGTGCCGGCTGCACCGGTCTTCAGGCTGGCTCGAAAAGACGACGTAGGCGGCATTCTCGTCGAGGAACTCGTCTTGAACAGCCCCGACTGCTGGCCGAGCAGCCGGCGGCGGGGGAGCCGGAGGCGGCTGTCCAGCAGGCGGAGGCGGCACTAGCCCTTCGCCCTTGGAGATTCGTGTGAGCCCATGGCACTTCCGAGTCGTGTGGTTGGACTCCTTCGCGCCACTGTGGAACTTGCAGGGGGCATCAAGGGCTTGCTCGTAGGAGAAAGCCGGCTGCCAAGCCGGCCTGCCGCCCTTCTGCTTCTTGGGCACGGGCCGCCCTTCGGGTTGTTCGTCTTCGACTGTGGCCACTTACCTACTGGTGGAAGTCGGCATAGGAGCCTTGCGTTGTTTTCGTTCTGGTACGGCCATCGGCTGGAGTCTCCAGCCGGTGTCTTGGGAGCCGGAGCGAGCACCTTCCTGGAGGCATCTACTCGAAGCTCGGTCTTCATCGAAGAGTCTTCCGTGGCATACTTGTCTGCTATAACCAACAGCTCGTCGAGGGTAGTCGGCTCGTTGCAGAGGAGTCGGTGCTTGAGGAGGGTGCCTTCTCGGCACCCGACGGTGAAGTACTCTATGGCTTGAACCTCGTGCACCCCCTCGCAGGAGTTGCGGAGCTCGGCCCAACGCGTGAGGTAGTCGCGGGTTGACTCATTGGGCCCTTGTACACATAAGGAGAGCTGTCGAGGCTTGGGAGCCCATTTGTAGGTGCTGGTGAAGTTGCGTATGAAGGCTTCTATGAAGTCTAGCCAGCTGTTGATGCTATAAGGCTTGAGGCTATTGAGCCAGGTGTGTGTCGTGCCTTGGAGCATTAGGGGGACATATTTCACAGCAACGCGCCTGTTGCCGTTTGCTATGCGAACTGCGGTGGAGTAGTCGATCAACCAATCTTCCGGCTTCACGGAGCCGTTGTACTTGGGCGTGTCTCTTAGGAGGGAGAACCCTTTGGGGAAGGGCTCATCGCGGATGCGGGGGCCGAAGCAAGGCGGGCCGACATCATCTTCTTCTTCTAAAGCCAGGGATCACGCAAGGCGGTCGATCCGATGGCGGGCATCGTTTTCGCCGACTCCTTGGCGGCGACCTAGTCGGCCGCTGAGAGTCAGATGCGTGACAGGCTGCTGGGTGAGGTATCTCTCCCCACGAGGCGGAGGAGGAGGCAGATCGCCTCGCCGCTCCATGGCTCGAGGGCGGCCTTCTGTGTCGCACTCGATGGTGACTCGAGTCCGATTACGGCTAGCAGCCGGCTCCTTCTCTTGCCTTGTGCGGGCGCTGCCCACAGTCGGCGTACGTGATGTCGCGCCGTGCTCTCGGCGAGGGGGGCTTCCAGCGCGGACGCCGGCTTCGTGTCGCTCTGCGGCCGCATTGATCAATTGTTGGATGCGTCTGGTCATGTAGGGGAGCTCGTCGCCCCCCAGTCCATTCAACTCGTCTACGATCGACTGAGCGGCGCGTAGCTTCTCAAGAGGCATGGCGTAGACTGGGCGGTCCGCTCCGAGCATGTCGGCGATGGCCGCGCCGCGCTTCTTGACGATGTCGACCCGGCTCAGCCTGTCGGGAGGCGGAGTACCAAAGGCGGCGCGGTCGACTTCGCGCTGGTGGGCCTCAGTGAGGCGTCTCAAGGTGGCTATCTTCTGGCCCTCCGTAATGAGGGCAAGGCGGCGTGCCTCCAGCGCCTCGGCATCGGCGTCGGCCGGGATGGGGGCGGACATGTTGTGCAGCGCCGCTTGCAGGGCGTCATGGGTGTTCTCGCTGGAGGTGACACCGTGGCTGATGACCAGCACTTCGGTGACGGTGCTGCCGCTGATGTCGGCTCGAGGGAGGGGGTCATCGACGAACACCACGTTGGAGGGGAAGGCGTCGAGCGATGCCGTGTCGGAGTCGACAAGCATCGGGTCGGTGGATCGAACCGACTCCAGATCCACAGCAGGCTCGCTGGAGATGTGGAGTTGGTCGAGGAGGCTGACGAGGCGGCTCTCGGGGAAGCCGGTGCCCGCGTTGGACGCGGGCTCGTCGGAGATGCGAGCCTCACCAAGAAGATCGGCGAGGCAGATCGCCGCGCAAGCGTCGTCGACACCTTGCAGCGCGTTGGGGCAAGCGCCATCAGGCGTGCCGGGCTGGCTACACTCACAGGGCAGGAAGAGGGTTCCCGTCCAGAGCAGGTCTCCGGGCGATGGTGCACCTGGCCCCATGATCGGCGCCAAATGTCGGGTGGTAGGTGCGACATATGCCAACGGATGGCTTATCATTGTGGGAGCCAATAAGACATCGCCGGTGCTTGGAAAAGGGATGAGGTAAAGACATGCACGCCGGCGGATCTTACCCAGGTTGGGGGCTCCCCGTGGAGATAATACCCCTACTCCTGCTCTACGGGGTCTACGCATGATCACTAGATCAACCGTTGCTACAAGAGGCTCCTTGAGCTGTTTGGCGAGAGGAGGAAGAAGGGCAAGGCTAGCTCTCTTCTCCTCTCAAAGTGGTGTCTAAAACTATGAAAATCCAGTTGACGATAAGCCTCCTGAGTTACAGCCAAAACACCGGCGTCAACAACGCCGCTCAAAACCACGCCATAGAAAAAATAGCCATACTGGCATAGGAGAGAATAACACTCTGGATGATGCCGAAAACAAGGAAGACCCCGGTCAACCAACCTTCGAACAGGACAAACAGGAAGATGGGCGAGCTAGCCCTGATGAACAGGCCTTGAACGAAGACTTGGAGGACAGTAACTACCTTCCGCTCTCCGAGGACGAGGTGAGCCTCAGCGACGAAGAATTTATTGTCCCTGGGGAACCTTTCGAGCAGGAGCTCTTTAAGCGCCGTCTAATAGCGACTGCAAGGAGCCTGAAAAAGAAGCAGCAGCAGCTTAAAGCTGATCAAGATCTGCTCAATGATAGGTGGATTGATGTCCTGGCAGCCAAGGAATACGGCCTCGAGCGCCCAACCAAAAGTTACTCGAAGTGCAAATTGTTGCCACAATTCAACGACGAGGCGCTGGATCCTGTTGCACCAGCGGATAATGAGGCTGACCGACCACAACGTGGCCGGGACAAAGCGACCACTCAAGACAAACACCAGCCCGCACCTCCTCGCCAAAAAAATAGAAACACAAAAGCTCGGGGATACACATATGACCTGGGACATGACTTGGAAAATAGAGCAGGCAAGACGAGATCGATCTATGGATCACAGGGGCGTGCCCTGATAACCCACAAGTATAGGGGATCGCAACAGCTTTTGAGGGTAGAGCATTCAACCCAAATTTATTTGTTAGACACAAGGGGAGCCAAAGAATATTCTCAAGTATTAGCAGTTGAGTTGTCAATTCAACCACACCTGGATAACTTAGTATCTGCAGCAAAGTATTTAGTAGCAAAGTAGTATGATAGTAATGGTAACAGTGGCAAAGGTAAAGATAGCAGTATTGTAGTGATTGTAATAGTAGCAACGAAAAAGTAAATAAGTGAAGCACAATATGGGAAAAGCTCGTAAGCATTGGATCAGTGATGGATAATTATGTCGGATGCGATTCCTCATGTAATAGTTATAACATAGGGTGACATAGAACTAGCTCTAGTTCATCAATGTAATGTAGGCATGTATTCCGAATAGTCATACATGCTTAAGGAAAATAACTTGCATGACATCTTTTGTCCTACCCTCCCATGGCAGCGGGGTCCTAGTGGAAACTAAGGGATATTAAGGCCTCCTTTTAATAGAGTACCGGACCAAAGCATTAACACATAGTGAATACATGAACTCCTCAAACTACGGTCATCATCGAGAAGTATCCCGATTATTGTCACTTCGGGGTTGTCGGATCATAACACATAATAGGTGACTATAGACTTGCAAAATAGGATCAAGAACTCACATATTTTCATGAAAACATAATAGGTTCAGATCTGAAATCATGGCACTCGGGCCCTAGTGACAAGCATTAAGCATAGCAAAGTCATAGCAACATCAATCTCAGAACATATTGGATACTACGGATCAAACCCTAACAAAACTAACTTGGTTACATGGTAAATCTCATCCAACCCATCACCGTCCAGTAAGCCTACGATGGAATTACTCACGCACGATGGTGAGCATCATGAAATTGGTGATGGAGGATGGTTGATGATGATGACGTCGACGAATCCCCCTCTCCGGAGCCCCGAACGGACTCCAGATCAGCCCTCTCGAGAGAGATTAGGGCTTGGCGGTAGCTCCATATCGTAAAACGCGATGAAACTTCCTCTCTGATTTTTTCTCCGTGAAACAGAATATATGGAGTTGGAGTTGAGGTCGGTGGAGCATCAGGGGTCCCACGAGACAGGGGGGCACGCCCAGGGGGAGGGGGCGCACCCGCACCCTCGTGGACAGGGTGTGGGCCCCTGGCCTTGATCTTTTGCCAGTACTTTTTATATTTTCCAAAAGTTATCTCCATGGATTTTCAGGTCATTCCGAGAACTTTTGTTTTCTGCACAATAAACAACACCATGACAGTTCTGCTGAAAACAGCGCTAGTCCGGGTTAGTTTCATTAAAATCATGCAAGTTAGAGTCCAAAACAAGGGCAAAAGTGTTTGCAAAAGTAGATACGTTGGAGACGTATCAACTCCCCCAAGCTTAAACCTTTGCTTGTCCTGAAGCAATTCAGTTGATAAACTGAAAATGATAAAGAAAAACTTTTACAAACTTTGTTTGCTCTTGTTGTTGTAAATATGTAAAGTCAGCATTCAAGTTTTCAGCAAAGATTATGAACTAACCATATTCACAATAACACTTAGGTCTCATATTTACTCATATCAATGGCATAATCAACTAGTGGGCAATAATAATAAAACTCGGATGACAACACTTTCGCAAAACAACCATAATATGATATAACAAGATGGTATCTCGCTAGTCCTTTCTGAGACCGCAAAACATAAATGCAGAGCACCTTTACAGATCAAGGACTGACTAAACATTGTAATTCATGGTAAAAGAGATCCAGTCAAGTCATACCCAATATAAACTAACAGTAATACATGCAAATGACAGTGCTCTCCAGCGGGTGCTTTTTAATAAGAGGGTGATGACTCAACATAAAAGTAAATAGATAGGCCCTTCGCAGAGGGAAGCAGGGATTTGTAGAGGTGCCAGAGCTCAATTTTAAAATAGAGATGAATAACATTTTGAGCGGTATACTTTCACTGTCAGGGCAACAACTATGAGATCTCGATATCTTCCATGCTACACACATTATAGGCGGTTCCCAAATAGAATGGTAAAGTTTATACTCCCCCACCACCAACAAGCATCAATCCATGGCTTGCTCAAAACAATGAGTGCCTCCAACTAACAACAACCCTGGGGGAGTTTTGTTTTAATTATTTTGATTTGCTTTGATCTTTTTGATCATGGGACTGGGCATCCCGGTTACCAACCATTTTCTTGTGAATGAGGAGCGGAGTCCACTCCTCTTGAGAATAACCCACCTAGCATGGAAGATACAGACAGCCCTAGTTGAAACATGAGCTGCTTGAGCATACAAAACATATTTGAAGGTTTGGAGTTTGGCACATACAAATTTACTTGGAACGGCAGGTAGATACCGCATATAGGAAGGTATGGTGGACTCATATGGAATAATTTTGGGGTTTAAGGAATTTGGATTCACAAGCAGTATTCCTGCTTAGTACAGGTGAAGGCTAGCAAAAGACTAGGAAGCGACCAACTGAGAGAGTGACAATAGTCATGAACATGCAGTAAAATTAATTTACACCAGGTGCGAGCATGAGTAGGATATAATCCACCATGAACATAAATATCGTGAAGGCTATGTTGATTTTGTTTCAACTACATGCGTGAACATGTGCCAGGTCGAGTCACTCAATTCATTCAAAGGAGGATACCATCCCATCATACCACATCACAATCATTTTAATAGCATGTTGGCACGCAAGGTAAACCATTATAAGCTCCTAGCTAATTAAGCATGGCATAAGCAACTATAATCTCTAAATGTCATTGCAAACATGTTTTTTCATAATAAGTTGAATCAGGAACGATGAACTCATCATATTTACAAAAACAAGAGAGGTCGAGTTCATACTAGCTTCTCTCATCTCAATCAGTCCATCATATATCGTCATTATTGCCCTTCACTCGCACAACCGAACGGTGTGTATAACAATAATACTAGTGCACGTGCATTGGACTAAGCTGGAATCTGCAAGCATTCAATTCAAGAGAGAAGACAAAGTAATATGGGCTCTAAATTAAATCAACAATCATGCATATGAGAGCCACTAAGAATTTTCAATATGGTCTTCTACTCTTGACCCCCAAAGGAAAGAAAAGAAATAAAACTATTTACACGGGAAAGCTCCCAACAAGCAAAAGAAGAACGAGAAATCTTTTTGGGTTTTCATTTTTATTACTACTACAAGCATGGAAATTAAACTAACTATTTTTTTTGGTTTCCTAAGGTTTATCAAACACACAAGAAGAAATCTAGAAAAAGGAAATTAAACTAGCATGGATAATACAATGAAAGAGTATGAGCACCGACAACTAGATTAGTGTGTGAACATGAATGTAAAGTCGGTGAGAAATACGTACTCCCCCAAGCTTAGGCTTTTGGCCTAAGTTGGTCTAATGCCAAGGATCGCGGCTACTCTCCCTGGTGTACTGAGGAGCGTCATTGTACTGCCACTGACTGGCGATCTCCTCCGGATCCCATTGATAAGATGATGGACGATAACACTACTAGGAAAAGGGCTATAGATGAAATGGACACTAATGGCGCACCAGACATGTGGTGCGCCACTACTATATACTAATGGCGCACCTTGTGTTGGTGCGCCATTAGTGTCCAAATACTAATGGTGCACCACATCCACGGTGCGCCATTAGTAACAAATCTTTTTTTTTTCAAAACTAGTAATGGCGCATTAGGGGATAGTGCGCCATTACTAGTTGAACTAGTAATGGCTCACCCGAACGCACCCCCCCTGTGGACCGCCTTTTTAGTTTTAAAAAAAAAATAAAAGAAAATGATGGAAATGTCAAAAAAATAAAACAAAATAAGTTTCACATGTGATATGTGGTCTAGTTGTTGGGAAAATTTACAAATATGAATTTCGACTTTATTTGCAAAATATCTCTGCAATTTGTAAAATGGGCACAACTTTTGCATACGAACTCAGATTAAAAAGTTTTTAATATGAAAAATCATCTACTCGAAAAGTTACATCTGAATTTAACTGGGGGAACCCCGTTAAACATTTTCAAAATCCTCAAAAACCTAACAGAAAAAAGTTACGGGGCTTTTAAGATCTGGAGGCAAAAAAATTCAAAAAAATTCAAACTTACTAGTGGCACACCGTTTGCTAGGTGCGCCACTAGTAACAGAAAAAAAATAGTTTCGAATTTTTTTCGGGATTTTTTTTCAAAATATGATACGTAATATGAACGGAAGTTTGAAATAATTTTTCAAAATTTCATCACACTCATGAACATGAACAAAGTCCTAAACATCAACAAGGTTTAATAGGATTGATATTCTAGATATATCAACAAGTGCCTTTGAAGTGAGCTGGTGCTGGGGTTGGATAGAACTCTGAAGTTAAGCGTGCTTGGGGTGGAGTAGTGTGAGGATGGGTGACCTTTTGGGAAGTTTGACCATGGAGTGTGATTTGACCTGAGATTAAGCATATTGACCCGAGATTAAGCCATAGTGACCCGAGATAATGAAAAAAAATAAAGAAAATGATTTTTTTTGAAAAACAATTGTATGGCGCACCTCTAGGCATACTAATGGCGCACCACTCCACTATTAGGCCTTTTCCTAGTAGTGAAAGGGTCCAGTGGTGGTTCCCGCTCAGGCTCTGGAGCTGATGTCTGGCCTCGATGTACGTACACAGCATTTGGCAAGACGAGGTACGGACCTGTAGTTAAATCAAACAAAGAAGGCGCAGGCAAGGTAATAATCTCATTGTTTTTCTTATTAAATCTCAGGTTATATAGAAGCATCTTATCATTGTTGTCAACAATAAACTCATGCGCTACCATGCTCCTCTAATCTAAAAAGGTAAGAGGCAATAGTGTCTCCTCTTTCTCATCATGCCTAATAGGTATCTCAAAATGTTTAGCAAGGCGTGCAGCATATATGCCTCCAAAGATGGGGCCCTTTGTACGGTTTAAGCTTAACCGTTTAGCAATAACGGCACCCATACTAAAAGTGTTATCACCGAATAAGGCATGGAACAGAATAATAATATCAGGAACACTGAGGTTTCCACTATTTCCATGACCAATTAAGCATCGACTAGCAAATATGGGAAAGTAGCGTAAAACCGGAAAATGTATGCTAGTGATCCTCGCATCGGAACCCTTTCTCGGTTCCCCTACGGTAATAGTATCAATAAAACCATCCACATCTTTACGATGTGGTTAATCTAAGCTGCCCTCAAAGGGTATTCTACAAACCACGCAAAAATTACGTAATGACATTTCCTTAGCCTCATCATATAATGAAAAGAAACTGAAGGAGGTGAATTCTTAGGATAATAGTAAAAGTTTTGCATGAAAGTATTGGTAACTAAGAGATACTGTTCGATCCAGTTGTGGAGGAAGTCGGTGAGGCCCGCATTTTCAGCCAAAGAATAAAAGTCTTCATAAATCCTGGCTACTCTCAAGAAATTATCACAAGGCCATTCACACGCCTGTACTTCCGCTACGCGAGGAAGATTATACTTGGCCTTTTGTTTCTCCTTAGCTTGTTTATCCTTGGATCTTTGGCTAGAGGAGCCCCTCAAGAACAACCTCTTCATCTTTTTCTGAAAATTTCTGAAATTTTTAGTAACTTCAAAATAAAAGTAAATCAAGCTAAACAAGATTGATAGCAACTACTCCCATAAGTGCCTAGAGCCTACATCATGCATTAGAATTACTTGGGACCTCATAAATTTGACATGCAAGCTCAAGAACAGGGTCACCTATGCAGCAAAAATTTGCAATCAATATAACACTAGAACAAAAACTAATTGGACCAATGGAGGAGTCACATACCAAGCAACAATATCCCGAAGTAGTTTTGTGACTGGAGCTTTGAGCAAGGAGATCGAAAATCGCAGCAAAATGAGCTAGAACTCGTGCTTGAGCTGGATGGGGATTTTTTGGGAGGAAGATGGAGTGTGTGGGTGCAGGAATAAGTGAGGGGGGCCACAGTGGGCCCACGAGACAGGGGGGCGCCCAGGGAGAGGGGGCGCGCCCTCCACCCTCGTGGCCAGGTGCTTGCCCCCCTGCAGCATTTTCAGTGCCTAAAATCCTCAAATATTCCATAAAAAATCATACTAAATTTGCAGGCATTTGGAACACTTTTATTTTCGGGATTTTTTATTGCATGGATAATTCAGAAAACAGACAGATAATACTATTTTTGCTTTATTTATTCTAAATAACAGAAAGTAAAAAGAGGGTACAGAAGGTTGTGCCTTCTAGTTTCATGCATCTCATGATCATCAAAATGAATCCACTAACAAGGTTGATCAATTCTTGTTAACAAACTCATTCCTAATAACACGGAACCGGAGAAATTTCGAAATAACACTAGGTTACCTCAATGGGGATATGAACATCCCCAACAATAAGAATATCATACTTTTTCTTAACAGTAGGAATAAGAAATTCAAAACCTCCAATAATAATAGTTGGACTTTTTCCAATAGAATTGATGCTATGAACTTGAGGTTGTTTCCTCGGAAAGTGTACCGTATGCTCATTACCATTAACATGAAAAGTGACATTGCCTTTGTTACAATCAATAACAGCCCCTGTAGTATTCAAAAAGGGTCTACCAAGGATAATCGACATACTATCGTCCTCGGGAATATCAAGAATAACAAAGTCCGTTAAGATAGTGACATTTGCAACCACAACAGGCAGATCCTCACAAATACCAACTGGTATAGCACTTGATTTATCGGCCATTTGCAAAGATATTTCAGTAGGTGTCGACTTATTCAATTCAAGTCTATGATATAAAGAGAGAGGCATAACACTAACACCGCCTCCAAGATCACATAAAGCAGTTTTAACATAATTTCTTTTAATGGAGCATGGTATAGTTGGTACTCCTAGATCTCCAAGTTTATTTGGTATTCCACCCTTAAAAGTATAATTAGCAAGCATGGTGGAAATTTCAGCTTCCGGTATCTTTCTTTTATTTGTAATGATATCCTTCATATATTTAGCATAAGGGTTTGATTTAAGCATATCAGTTAAGCGCATACATAAGAAGATGGGTCTAATCATTTCAGCAAAGCGCTCAAAATCCTCATCATCCTTTGTCTTGGATGGTTTAGGAGGAAAAGGCATGAGTTTCTGAACCCATGGTTCTCTTTCTCTACCGTGCTTCCTAGCAACAAAATCTCTTTTATCATAACGTTGATTCTTTGATTGTGGGTTATCAAGATCAAAAGCAGGTTCAATCTCTACATCATTATTATTGCTAGGTTGAGCACCAACATGAACATCATCATTAAATTTATCACTAGGTTCATGCTCATCACCTGATTGTGTTTCAGCATCGGAAATAGAAATATCATTGGGATTCTCAGGTGTGTCTACAACAGGTTCACTAGAAGCATGCAACGTCCTATCATTTTTCTTTTTCTTCTTTTCAGAAGGACTAGGTGCATCTACATTATTTCTCTGAGAATCTTGCTCAATTCTCTTAGGGTGGCCTTGAGGATACAAAGGTTCCTGAGTCATTTTACCAGTTCTAGTAGCCACTCTAACAGCAAAATCATGTTTATTATTTAATTCATCGAGCAGATCACTTTGAGCCTTAAGTACTTGCTCCGCTTGAGTGGTAACCATGGAAGCATATTTTCTAATGAGTTTAAGTTCACCTTTAACTCTAGCCATATAATCACTCAAGCGTCCTATCTCGAAAGCATTATTCTTTAATTCCCTACCTACATAAGCATTAAAACTTTCCTGTCTAGCCATAAAGTCATCAAATTCATCTAAGCACTGGCTATGAAATTCAGTAGAGGGAATTTCAACCTTATCATATCTATAGAGAGAATTTACCTTTACTACCTGTGTCGGGTTATCAAGACAATGTGTTTCTTCAATAGGCGGTATATTAAGACCATGTATTTCTTCAATAGGAGGTAAATTCTTAACATCTTCAGCTTTAATACCTTTTTCTTTCATTGATTTCTTTGCCTCTTGCATATCTTCAGGACTGAGAAATAGAACACCTCTCTTCTTCGGAGTAGGTTTAGGAATAGGCTCAGGAGTTGGCTCAATTGGCTCAGGAATTGCCTCAGGAATTGGCTCAGGAAGATTCCAATTATTTTCATTACTCAACATATTATTCAATAACAATTCAGCTTGGTCGACTGTTCTTTCCCTGAAAACACAACCAGCACAACTATCCAAGTGGTCCTTGGAAGCATCGGTTAGTCCATTATAAAAGATATCAAGTATTTCATTTTTCTTAAGAGGATGATCAAGCAAAGCATTAAGTAATCGGAGAAGCCTCCCCCAAGCTTGTGGGAGACTCTCTTCTTTGATTTGCACAAAATTATATATTTCCCCCAAGGCAGCTTGTTTCTTATGAGCAGGGAAATATTTAGCAGAGAAGTAATAAATCCTATCCTGGGGACTACGCACACCACCAGGATCAAGAGAATTAAACCAAGTTTTAGCATCACCCTTTAATGAGAACGGAAATATCTTAAGGATATAATAATAGTGAGACTTCTCATCATTAGTAAACAGGGTGGCTATATCATTCAACTTGGTAAGATGTGCCACAACAGTTTCAGATTCATAGCCATAAAAAGGACCAGATTCAACCAAAGTAATTATCTCAGGATCAACGGAGAATTCATAATCCTTATCAGTAACACAGATAGGTGAAGTAGCAAAAGCGGGGTCATGTTTCATTTTAGCATTAAGGGATTGCTCCTTCCATTTAGCTAATAACTTCTTAATATCATATCTATCATTGCAAGGAAAAATAGCACTAGCATCTTCTTTATCCATAACATAACCCTCAGGAACAACATGCAATTCATAATTAGGGGGAGAACCTTCATCATCACTATCATTAATAATTTCATTCTCAATAACTTCATTCTCTCTAACCGTAGCAAGTTGTTCATCAAGATATTCACCTAATGGCACAGTAGTATCAAGCATAGAAGTAGTTTCATCATAAGTATCATGCATAGCAGAAGTGGCATCATCAATAACATGCGACATATCAGAATTCATAGCAGTAGCAGGTTTAGGTGTCGCAAGCTTACTCATAACAGAAGGAGAATCTAGTGCAGAGCTGGATGGCAGTTCCTTACCTCCCCTCGTACTTGAGGGAAAAATCTTAGTTCTTGCGTCTTTCAAGTTCTTCATAGTGATCAGCAGATATAAATCCCAAGTGACTCAAATAATAGAGCTATGCTCCCCGACAACGGCGCCAGAAATTAGTCTTGGTAACCCACAAGTATAGGGGACTGCAACAGCTTTCGAGGGTAGAGTTTTGAGCCCAAATTTATTGGTTCAACACGAGGGGAGCCAAAGAATACTCTCAACCACACCTGGATAACTTAGTATCTGCAGCAAGGTATTTAGTAGCAAAGTAGTATGATAGTAATGGTAACAGTGGCAAAGGTAAAGATAACAGTATTGTAGTGATTGTAACGGTAGCAACGGAAAAGTAAATAAGCGAAGCACAATATGGGAAAAGCTCATATGCATTGGATCAGTGATGGATAATTATGTCGGATGCAATTCCTCATGTAATAGTTATAACATAGGGTGACACAGAACTAGCTCCAGTTCATCAATGTAATGTAGGCATGTATTCCGAATATAGTCATACGTGCTTAAGGAAAAGAACTTGCATGACATCTTTTGTCCTACCCTCCCGTGGCGGCAGGGTCCTAGTGGAAACTAAGGGATATTAAGGCCTCCTTTTAGTAGAGTACCGGACCAAAGCATTAACACATAGTGAATACATGAACTCCTCAAACTATGGTCATCACCAAGAAGTATCCTGATTATTGTCACTTCGGGGTTGTCGGATCATAACACATAATAGGTGACTATAGACTTGCAAGATAGGATCAAGAACTCACATATATTCATGAAAACATAATACGTTCAGATCTGAAATCATGGCACTCGGGCCCTAGTGACAAGCATTAAGCATAGCAAAGTCATAGCAACATCAATCTCAGAACATAGTGGATACTAGGGATCAAACCCTAACAAAACTAACTTGATCGCATGGTAAATCTTATCCAACCCATCACCGTCTAGCAAGCCTACGATGGAATTACTCACGCACGGCAGAGAGCATCATGAAATTGGTGATGGAGGATGGTTGATGATGATGACGGCGATGAATCCCCCTCTCCGGAGCCCCGAACAGACTCCAGATCAGCCCTCCCAAGAGAGATTAGGGCTTGGCGGCGGCTCCGTATCGTAAAACGCGGTGAAACTTCCTCTCTGATTTTTTCTTCGCAAAACGGAATATATGGAGTTGGAGTTGAGGTCGATGGAGCATCACACTGGTAGAAAAAAGCCCTTTAGTCCCGGTTCGCAACAGCCTTTAGTCCCGGCTGTGCAACCGGGACTAAATAAGCGCGACTAAAGACCCCCCCCTTTAGCCGCGGCTCTTACGGACCGCGACAAAAGTCTTTAGTCCCGGTTCTTGTGGCTAACCGCGACTAAAGGCCGCCACAGGTTTTTGAAAAAAAAAATTGAAATTTTTTTTTTCAAATTTCTGAATTATTTTAACCTCTAGTCTCTAATCACCACCCCTCATCACTTCTCAATTTATTCTTTTATCACCCCTCATCATTCCAAATCATCTAACTTCCCAACAGGTCACCCATCCCTCTCACTACTCCAGCCCAAGCACGCTTAACTTCCGGGTTCTATTCTCCCACGCTCCAAGTCTGCACTTGTTGTTTTCCTGACAATAATAAGATGTCAATCCTATTAACCTTCAGGAATTTTGCTTGAGCATGAAGTGACACATTTCACTGTTTGAGTTTGAAACTATTGTTTTAAAAAACAATAATTATTTAGTAACACTAATATTTCTTGAATAATTAGTTTGACCATTGTTTGACCACAGTTTGACCACAGTTGACCACAGTTTGACCAGATTTGACCAAAATTGAAATAATTAAAATAATTATTTAGTAACACTAATATTCTAGAATAATTAGTTTGACCATTGTTTGACCATAGTTTGCCCACTGTTTGAATATTTTTCAATTTTTTCCACTCTAGATCTTACAAGCCCCGTAACTTTTTTTCTATTAGGTTTTTGAGGATTTTGAAAATGTTTAACGGGGTTCCCCCGTTAAATTTGGATGTAACTTTTCGAGTAGATGATTTTTCATATAAAAAACTTTTTCATCCGAGTTAGTATGCAAAAGTTATGCCCATTTTTACAAATTTCAGAGAGATTTTGCAAATAAAGTCAAAATTCACATTTGCAAATTTTCCCAACAACTAGACCACATATCACATGAGAAACTTATTTTCTTTTATTTTTTTGACATTTCCATTATTTTCTTTTATTTTTTTTAAAACTGAAAAGGCGATCCCCGGGGGGGGGTTAGAGTTTGAAAATGGGACCTTTAGTACCGGTTCGTGGCACGAACCGGGACTAAAGGTCTCAACCCCATTAGTTCCGGTTCGTGCCACAAACCGGGACTAAAAGGGAGGAGCTTTAGTCGCGGTTGGCCTGGCCAACCGCGACTAAAGGCCTTTGGGCACCTTTAGTCGCGGTTGGCCTGGCCAACCGCGACTAAAGCCCGCGAGCGCCCTGGGCCCAGGCATTTGGTCGCGGTTCATCTGCCGAATCGCGACTAAAGACTTCATTAGTCGCGGTTCCTACAGTTTCGCGACTAATGGGGCTGGACGGAAGCCTCTTTTTCTATCAGTGTCAGGGGGCCCACGAGCCAGAGGGCGTGCCCAGGGGGAGCCCCCCCACACACACCCTCGTGGACAGGGTGTGGGCCCCCTGGCCTTGATCTTTTGCCAGTACTTTTTATATTTTACAAAAGTTATCTCCGTGGATTTGGCTCGATATAGAGCCGCTGCACACCCCCTATGCTTCACTGATGAAGTAACGGAACATGAATTCCCCGAAGGGTTTAAACCCGTGAATATTGAATTATATGATGGGACAACACACCCCGTGGTATGGATTGAGGATTTTACTCTCCATATTCACATGGCCTGCGGTGATGATCTTCACGCCATCAAATATCTCCCTCTAAAACTCAAGGGACCAGCTCGGCACTGGTTGAATAGCCTGCCCGAAAACTCCATTGGCAGTTGGGAAGACTTGGAAGATGCCTTCCTAGACAACTTTTAGGGCACATATGTCCGACCTCCGGATGCCGACGACTTAAGTCACATAGTTCAGCAACCCAGAGAGTCAGCCAGGAAATTCTGCACTAGGTTCTTAACTAAAGAGAACCAGATCGTCGACTGTCCGGATGCCGAAGCCCAAGCGGCCTTTAAGCATAGCATCTGTGACGAATGGCTTGCCCGACACCTCGGCCAAGAGAAGTCGAAGTCCATGGCAGCCCTTGCGACGCTTATGACCCGCTTCTGCGCGGGCGAAGATAGCTGGCTAGCCCGTAGCAATAACAATGCAAGCGAGCCTAGCACTTCTGAAGCCAGAAATTGCAATGGCAAGCCCCGACGCAATAGACACAAGCGTCGGAACAACGGTGACAGCACCGAAGACACGGCAGTCAATGCTAGATTCAGTGGCTCTAAGTCTGGTCAGTGGAAGAATCCATATAAAAGAAACAGTCCGAGGTCATCTTGTTTGGACTGCATACTCGATCGTCCATGCCAAATCCACGGCACTCCTGATAAACTAGCCAATCATACCAACAGAGATTGTTGGGTTTTTAAACAGGCCGGTAATTTAAATGCTGAGAACAAGGAGAAGGGGTCGCATAGCAAGGACGACAACAAGGAGCCCCGGCCACCGAACATAGGAGGACAGAAGAAATTCCCCCCAAGTCAAAACGGTGAATATGATATATGCCACCAACATCCCCAAGAGGGAGCGCAAATGCGCGATCAGGGATGTCTATGCGATGGAGCTAGTCGCCCCAAAGTTCAACCCATGGTCATCCTGTCCGATCACTTTCGATCGCAGGGACCATCCGACCAGTATCCATCATGGCGGTTCAGCCGCATTGGTCATTGACCCAATCATCGATGGATTCCATCTTACGCGAGTCCTCATGGACAGTGGCAGCAGCCTGAACCTGCTCTATTAGGATACAGTGCACAAAATGGGTATCTATCCCTCGAGGATCAAGCCCACAAAAACCACCTTTAAAGGTGTCATACCAGGTGTAGAGGCCCGCTGTACGGGATCAATCACACTGGAGGTGGTCTTCCGATCCCCGGATAATTTCTAAAGCGAAGAGTTGATCTTCGATATTGTCCCTTTTCGCAGAGGCTATCACGCACTGCTTGGACGAACCGCATTCGCTCGATTCAATGCGGTGCCACACTATGCTTATCTCAAGCTCAAGATGCCCGGACCACGCGGTGTCATAACAACCAATGGAAATACGGAACATTCCCTCTGTACCAAGGAGCACACCGCGGCCCTTGCAGCAGAAACATAGAGCGTCCTTTTTAGGCAGAACCTTAATTCGGCGGCCAAGCTCCCGACACTATCAAATGAGTCTGAACTACTCTGCAGCAGGATAGTGCAGTTCGTCAGGAGCTCTACTAGCAATTGGGCCTCCGTCCCAGGCCCGATGAAATAGCTGCATTTGTACCGCGCGTACGTAACTACGCACTTAAAATACCATGGGCACAGACGGAGGCACAACTTGATCATGGTCCACAATACGGCTCAACCGCTCCTGGACCCGCATACTTTTATCTTTTCTTTATCTTTTCAGGTTTCTTTTCTCCCCAGGCCTTTTCCTGGTAGCCTGATCGTCGGACCTATCAAAGGATGGATACACCAAGACGACAAGGAGCTTTGACGTATAAAGGGATATCCAGGTGGTCTATGCTAACGATCGTCATACCTACTTTAAGGACCCGCATGCAGCTCTCCCTTGGTGGTGGCATGTTAAATAGCCATATTGCTTATCACACTACTTGTACAAATATGCTTTGACATATTAATCAGATTACAATGGAAAATAGTTTGTGGCTCAATTCTTGCGGCAACAGCATATTGCTTGATTTTTTATTTTCTTGATATTCCTATCAATTGCACACGTACAATCTGGTACACTTTAATGTGCCAGGAGCTTCATTATGCTCCGTAATACGACAAGAAAGTACGAACACTTTTACGGCAGTTCGGCACCCCGAATTGTAGCATTATATGCATCGGCTCCGAATCATGTCTTGGATCAATAGTTGGGTTGCCCGGCTCCTGTGCTTGCTACCCTACGTTCCGCTATATCGGCTAGGGTAGTAAAGGGAGAACTACTGCGATTGTGTCCTCGTTCTTCCAGATGAGCACCTCAGTAGAGAAAGCCGAAAACTGACTATCATGATGCGGCGAGAGCTCGTCAGCTGTTCAAGAGGTTACAAATCCTTAGATATTTTTTCCGCATTATGCAACGAATCGGTTTTCTATCCGATCAAGTGTTTATAGCACCGCAGGTTCGGATTTACGAGCAATAGGGGCTGCGCCTAAATTTTTATTGTCAAACTCCTATTGCTAAGTGAGCGTGATAAAGCCACATAGTCCGATTGCCTGGTTCATTGTGCTAAACACCTCCTCAAAAGACCAAAACTTTGGATAAAGAGTGTTTAGATTCATCCCAAACACCCCCGTACTGCCTAGGTGGGGGCTAAAGCCGACGACTGGCCAACTCTCAGATTTTACAAAAACGGCCTCACAGGAGGTAAAATTTTAAAATAATAGACATTATATTACATAAACGAATCTATTTCATAGTACAGGACAGGATGACATGAGTGTATTCATGGAAATAAGATATCTTTAGCACATTGCTCCGCCACAAGGTGGGATCCCTCCAAGAAACTGTAAAAATATAGTTTGGGTTTGCGGTGCTCCTTGCCAGCGGGTGGTCCCTCGGTCATCAGCTTCATGGCGTCCATCTTCGCCCAGTGCATGTTGGCACGGGCGAAGGCCATTCGCGCGCCTTCAATGCAGACCGACCGCATGATGGCGTCAAGCCGAGGGCAGGCATTAACCAGCCGCTTCACGAGCCCGAAGTAGCTGTTAGGAATGGCTTCGGCAGGCCATAGCCGGATTATCAAATCCTTCATGGCTAGTTCGGCCGCCCTTTGTAGCTCGACCAGCTATTTCAGCTGATCGCTAAAGGGCACCGGATGTTCGGGTGCAAGGTATTACGACCAAAACAGCTTCTCTGTAGAGATCCCCTCTTCTGCTATGTAGAATTCCACAGCGTCTGACACGCTGCGCGGCAGATCCGCAAATGTCCCTGGAGAACTCCAAATCCAGGTCAGTAAGAGGAACCTTTCCTTCACATATTTGCTCTGCATAATAAAGGCCTTACCCGCCGCGATTTTCTTGGTCACCTGGATTTCCTGGAGGGCGCTCTGGGCTTCAGCTCTGGCATCATGTGCGCTTTGGCGGGCCTTGGCAAGTTCGGACTCTTGATCCGTAATGTTGCGCTCCAAGGACTTGCACTTCTTGACGGTGTCCGGGAGCTCTTGTTGGACCTCACTAACTCGGGCCTCATGCTTTTCGCGTACGGCTTGTTCCTTGGCTGCTTTGTCCTCGGCCTCGGCCAATGCCTTCTTGAGGGCCTCCACCTCGGTCGTTGCCCCTAATAAATATCATGACACTTTAAGTCATAACAAATTGTTCATCCTTTCTGAATTTAGATAATGTTATTGCATACCTTTATTTTCCTCCAGCTGCTCCTTCACGCGGTCGAGCTCTTCCTCGGTCCACGGCAGACTCCGCTTTAGTTCAGAGACCTCAGCAGCATGAGAGGTCACAGCCAGCAATGACGCCTGCATTACTCACACACACATGTCAGGTTAGACTCCTGCCGAAAAATATTTGATCCTTTGTTTAGCTTTTCTTTCCGAATACTGAATAGAGTCTCAGGGGCTACTGTCTATACTGTGAATTTTCTTTATAAATTGCATTTCCTACCTCAAAGCTTGTTAGAAGGCTAGTGCAGGCTTCGGTCAGTCCACTTTTCGCGGACTGGATCCTCTCAATCACCGTACCCATAAGGGTACAGTGTTCTTCGACAATGGAAGCGCCTCGCAGTGCTTCCAGCAAAGTATCCGTGACTCTGGTTGGACAGAGGTCGCCGGTGGAATAGGCACACCTCCTTATCTTGAAGGAGGCTGCTTGCCTGATTCTGGAGCCGTCTGGGTCTCCGGAATGGTATTCGGCAGGGGGCGAATTTGATATAGCCCCTGTCATCAGCATCCATGGGGATTTGCTCCCCCATGTGTCCGGTAGCCGAGGCTTCACCCTCCGGCACCTCCCGGACGGTCTCCTGTGTCTCTCCCTCGCCTGGGACCCTTCGGGATAGCACCTCGGTGTTATCCATGGACTTGGGAGAGGAAGCCGCCGGAAGAGACCCGCTGTCCGTCGCCTCCGGGTCTAGGGAATCCTCCGATGAGGATCGCTCAAGGTTGGACCAAGCCGGACTGTGAATGCATGATACAACACATTAAAAACTATGAAGTAGTGAGGCCGGATACATGAAAGTGTCTGGGTTTTAGAATACTCATGATTTGGCCAGGGGCTTGATCCTGGGTTGCTGATACGTCTCCAATGTATCTATAATTTTTGATTGTTCCATGCTATTATATTACCCGTTTTGGATGTTTATGGGCTTTATTTTACACATTTATATCATTTTTGGGTCTAACCTACTAACCGGAGGCCCAGCCCGTATTGCTATTTTTTTTTGCCTATTTCAGTATTTCGAAGAAAAGGAATATCAAACGGAGTCCAAACTGAATGAAACCTTCGGGGGCGTGATTTTTGGAACGAACGTGATCCAGAGGACTTGGAGTGCAAGTCAAGAAGCAACCGAGGCGGCCACGAGATAGGAGGGCGCCCCCCTGTAGGGCGCGCCCCCTGTCTCATGGGCCCCTCAGGCGGCCACTGACGTACTTCTTCCTCCTATATAAGCCTACATACCCCAAAAACATGCAGGGAGCACCCGAAACACAATTTCCACCGCCATAACTTCCTGTATCCGCGGGATCCCATCTTGGGGCCTTCGCTGGCGCTCCGGCGAAGGGGGGATCGACCATGGAGGGCTTCTACATCAACACCATAGCCCTTCCGATGAGTGTGAGTAGTTTACCACAGACCTACGGGTCCATAGTTATTAGCTAGATGGCTTATTCTCTCTTTTTGGATCTCAATATAATGTTCTCCCCCTCTCTTGTGGAGACCTATTCGTTGTAATCTCTTTTTGCGGTGCGTTTGTCGAGATCCGATGAATTGTGGGTCTATGATCAAGTTTATCTATAAATAATAATTGAATCTTCTCTGAATTCTTTTATATGATTGAGATATCTTTGCAAGTCTCTTCGAATTATTGGTTTGGTTTTTCCTACTATATTGATCTTTCTTGCCATGGGAGAAGTGCTTAGCTTTGGGTTCAATATTGCGATGTTCTTACCCAGTGACAGAAAGGGTTGCAAGACACGTATTGTATTGTTGCCATCGAGGATAAAAAGATGGGGTTTATATCATATTGCATGAGTTTAACCCTCTACATCATGTTATCTTGCTTAAGGCGTTACCGTGTTCTTACGAACTTAATACTCTAGTTGCAGGCAGGAGTTGGTCGATGTGTGGAGTTGTAGTAGTGGATGCAGGCAGGAGTCGGTCTACTTGTTGCGGACGTGATGCCTATATACATGATCATGCCTAGATAATCTTAGAATTATTCGCTTTTCTATCAATTGCTCGACAGTAATTTGTTCACCCACCGTAATACTTATGCTATCTCGAGAGAAGCCTCTAGTGAAACCTATGGCCCCGGGCCTATCTCTTATCATATTTGCTTTCAATCTACTTTTATTTGCATCTTTACTTTCTGCATCTATATTATAAAATACCAAAAATATATTTATCTTATCATACTATCTCTATCAGATCTCACTTTCGCAAGTGGCCGTGAAGGGATTGACAACCCCTTTATTGTGTTGGTTGTGAGTTCTTTGTTTGTTTGTGTAGGTGCATGGGACTTTTGAGGAGCCTCCTACTGGATTGATACCTTGGTTCTCAAAACTTGAGGGAAATACTTACGCTACTCTACTGCATCACCCTTTCCTCTTCAAGGAAAACCAACGCAAGCTCAAGATGTAGCTAGAAGGACTTTTGGCGCCGTTGCCGGGGAGGTCTACGCACAAGTCAAGACATACCAAGTACCCATCACAAACTCATCTCCTTCGCATTTACATCATTTGCCATTTTCCTTTCGTTTTCCTCTCCCCCACTTGACATTTGCCGTTTTATTCGCCCTCTCTTTCCCAATCTCCTCCCTCTTTTGCTTGCCTTTTTCTGTTTGCTTATGTGTTGGATTACTTGTTGCCATGGCACAAGATAATACCAAATTGTGTGATTTCTCGAATACCAATAATAATGATTTCCTTAGTACTCCGATTGCTCCTCTTAATGATGTTGAGTCTTGTGAAATCAATGCTGCTTTGCTGAATCTTGTTATGAAAGATCAATTCGCCGGCCTTCCTAGTGAAGATGCTGCTTCTCATCTAAACAAATTTGTTGATTTGTGTGATATGCAAAAGAAGAAATATACGGATAACAATATTGTCAAATTAAAGTTATTTCTGTTTGCACTTAGAGATCGTGCTAAAGTTTGGTTTTCGTCTTTGCCTAAAAATAGTATTGATTCTTGGAACAAGTGCAAAGATGCTTTTATCTTTAAGTATTTTCCTCCCGCTAAGATTATCACTCTTAGGAATGATATTATGAATTTTAAACAACTTGATCATGAGTAAGTGGCCCATTCTTGGGAAAGAATGAAATTGATGATTCGCAATTGACCTACTCATGGTTTGAATTTATGGATGATCATACAAAATTTGTATGCCGGTTTGAACTTTGCTTCTAGAAATCTCTTAGATTCGGCCGCGGGAGTCAAGTTTATAGAAATCACGTTAGGAGATGCTACAAAACTTCTTGATAATATTATGGCTAATTATTCTCAATGGCACACCGAAAGATCTTCTAGTAAAAAAGTGCATGCTATAGAAGAAATCAATGTTTTGAGTGGAAAGATGGATGAACTTATGAAGTTTTTTGCTACTAAAAATACTCCTCTTGATCCCAATGATATGCCTTTGTCTACTTTGATTGAGAATAATAATGAATCTATGGATGTGAATTTTGTTGGTAGGAATAGTTTTGGAAACGATGCTTATAGAGGAAACTTTAATGCTAGACCGTTCCCTAGTAATTCCTCTAATAATTATGGAAATTCCTACAATAATTCTTATGGTAATTTTAATAATATGTCCTCTGATTTTGAGAATAGTGTGAAAGAATTTATGATTTCTCAAAAGAATTTTAATGCCTTGCTTGAAGAAAAATTGCTCAAAGTTGATGATTTGGCTAGGAACGTTGATAGACTTTCGCTTGATGTTGATTCTATTAAACTTAGATCTTCTCCCCCTAAGCATGATATCAATGAGTCTCTCAAAGTAATGAGAATTTCCATTGATGAGTGCAAAGAAAGAACCGCTAGATTGCATGCTAAGAAAGATAGCTTTATAAAAGCATGTTCTTCTAGTTTCCTTGAAAATAATGATGAAGATCTTAAAGTTATTGATGCATGTCCTATTAGATCTATGTTTTGCAATATGAATCTTGATAATTATGGGACTGGTGATGAGTCAACTTTACCTAGAAGGCGTCCCAAAAATTCGGAGTTTTTAGATCTTGATGCTAAATTTGGTAAAAGTGGGATTGGAGAGGTCATGACTTTAAATAGTATTGAACCCACTATCTCGGATTTCAAGGAATTTGATTATGATAATTGTTCTTTAGAAGGTTGTATTTCCTTGTTGCAATCCGTTGTTACTTCTCCTCATGCTTATAGTCAAAATAAAGCTTTTACCAAACATATCGTTGATGTCTTGTTACAATCTTATGATGAAAAACTTAATTTGGAAGTTTCTATACCTAGAAAACTTAATGATGAGTGAGAACCTACTATAAAGATTAAAATTAAAGATCATGAGTGTTTTGCTTTTTGTGATTTGGGTGCCAGTGTTTCCACGATTCCGAAAACATTATGTGATATTCTAGGTTTCCATGATCTTGATGATTGCTCTTTAAATTTGCACCTTGAGGATTCCACCATTAAAAAGCCAATGGGAAGGATCAATGATGTTCTCATTGTTGAAAATATAAATTTGGTTCCCATAGATTTTATCGTTCTTGATATAGATTGCGATCTTTCTTGCCCTATTATTCTTGGTAGACCTTTCCTTAGAACGATTGACGCGATTATTGATATGAAAGAAGGGAATATTAGATTCCAATTTCCATTAAAGAAAGGCATGGAGCACTTTCCAAGAAAGAAAGTCAACTTAACTTCTGAATATCATGCGAGCTACTTATGAATTAAGTGCCAAAGATGGCACTACTTAGATCTATCTTCGCTTTTATGCCTAGCTAGGGGCGTTAAACGATAGCGCTAGTCCAGAAGCAACCCAATTTTCTTTGTGTTTTTTGTTTCTGTTCCTATTTAGTAATAATTTTTAGCTTCTACTTTCTGTTTAGATGTGTTTTTACCTTTTAATTTGTGTTTGTGCCAAGTAGAACCTATAGGATAAACTATGATGATAGTTGATTTGATTCTGCTGAAAAACAGAAACTTTGTGCTCACGAGAAAAAAATCAATAAATCACAGAAACGTGATTTTGCATTGATTCTTTTCGATACTGATCAATAAGCACATTTTCCAGTACGTCCTATTTTGGTAGGATTTTTAGAGTTCCGGAAGTTTGCGTTAGTTACAGATTGCTACAGACTGTTCTGTTTTTGACAGATTCTGTTTTTCGTGTGTTGTTTGCTTATTTTGATGCATCTATGGCTAGTAAAATAGTTTATAAACCATAGAGAAGTTTGAATACAGTAGGTTTAACACCAAAATAAATAAAGAATGAGTTCATTACGGTACCTTATGTGGTGGTTTTGTTTTCTTTCACTAACGGAACTTATAAGATTTCCTGTTGAGTTTTGTGTTGTGAAGTTTTCAAGTTTTGGGTAAAGCTTTTATGGACTATGGAATAAGGAGTGGCAAGAGCCTAAGCTTGGGGATGCCCATGGCACCCAAAGATATTCAAGGATGGACAAAAGCCTAATCTTGGGGATGCTCCAGGAAAGCATCCCCTCTTTCGTCTTCGTTCATTGGTAACTTTACTTGGAGCTATATTTTTATTTGCCACATGATATGTGTTTTACTTGGAGCGTCGTGTATTATATTAGTCTTTGCTTTTTAGTTTACCACAATCATCCTTTCTGTACACACGTTTTGGGAGAAGCCTACTTGATTAGAATTTGCTAGAATACTCTATGTGCTTCACTTATATTTTTTGAGCTTGATAGTTTTTGCTCTAGTGCTTCACTTATATCTTTTAGAGCACGGCGGTGGCTTGATTTTATAGAAATTGCTAGTCTCTCATGCTTCACTTATATTATTTTGAGAGTCTTTTAGAACAGCATGGTATTTGCTATGGTTATAATTTGGTCCTAGAATGATGAGCATCCAAGTTGGGTATAATGAAAACTATCATAGAAATTGAATTGGATGCTATGATCAATTTGTTGCTTGATAATTGTTTTGAGATATAAAGGTAGTAATGTTAGGGTCATGCTAGTGGATAATTATGAAATTGAGAAATACTTTTTTTGAAGTTGGCAAGTCTCGTAGCATGCACGTATGGTAAAAGTTGTGTGACAAATTTGTTGCATGACGTGCTCTTTTGATTGTCTTCCTTATGAGTGGCAGTCGGGGACGAGCGATGGTCTTTTCCTACCAATCTATCCCTCTGTGGGCATGCGTAGTAGTACTTTGCTTCGAGGGCTAAGTAAACTTTTGCAATAAGTATATGAGTTCTTTATGACTAATGTGAGTCCATGGATATATGCACACTCATCCTTCCACTTTGCTAGCCTTTCTTATTACCGCGCAACTCTCGCCGGTATTGAACCCATTATTTACCTTCCTCAAAACAGCCACCATACCTACCTATTATGGAATTTCCATAGCCATTCCGAGATATATTGCCATGCAACTTTCCACCGTTCTGTTTATTATGACACGTTTCATCATTGTCATATTGCTCTTTGCATGATCATGTAGTTGACATCATATTTGTGGCAAGGCCACCTTCATAATTTTCATACATGTCACTCTTGATTCATTGCATATCCCGGTACACCGCCGGAGGCATTCATATAGAGTCATATCTTGTTCTAGCTTTGAGTTGTAATTCTTGAGTTGTAAATCCGTAAAAGTGTGATGATCTTCATTATTAGAGAGTTGTCTCGGTGAGGAAAGGATGATGAAGACTATGATTCCCCCACAAGTCGGGATGAGACTTCGGACTTTACAAAAAGAAAGAAAAAAAGAAAAAAAAAGAGAAAGGCCAAAAAGAAAAAGAAAAAGGCCAAAGAAAAAAAGAGAAAAAGAAAAAGGAAAAAATGAGAGAAAAAGAGAGAAGGGACAATGCTACTATCTCTTTTTCCACACTTGCGCTTCAATGTAGCACCATGATCTTCATGATAGAGAGTCTCATATATTGTCACTTTCAAATACTAGTTGGAATTTTTCATTATAGAACTTGGCTTGTATATTCCAATGATGGGCTTCCTCAAAATGCCCTAGGTCTTCGTGAGCAAGCAAGTTGGATGCACACCCACTTAGTTTCTTTTGTTGAGCTATAGTGCAGTGCAGCCGTTGCATGGCAATCCCTACTCACTCACATTGATATCTATTGATGGGCATCTACATAGCCCGTTGATACGCCTAGTTGATGTGAGACTATCTTCTCCCTTTTAGTCCTTACAACCACCACCATTTACCACCATAGTGCTATGTCCATGGATTGCGCTCATGTATTGCGTAAGAGTTGAAAAAGCTGAAGCACGTTAAAAAGTATGAAACAATTGCTCGGCTCGTCATCGGGGCTGTACATGATGGTAGTATTTTTTGTAATGGAGATGAAGCATGGCCTAACTATATGATTTTGTAGGGATAAGCTTTCTTTGGCTATGTTATTTTAATAGGACATGATTATTTGTTAGTATGCTTTGAAGCATTATTATTTTTATGTTTTATAAGCTTTTATCTTGAATCATTTGGATCTGAACATTCATGCCACATTAAAGAAAAATTACATTGAGAATTATGCTAGGTAGCATTCCACATCAAAAATTCTCTTTTTATCATTTACCTACTCGAGGACGAGCAGGAATTAAGCTTGGGGATGCTTGATACGTCTCCAAGGTATCTATAATTTTTGATTGTTCCATGCTATTATATTACCCCTTCTGGATGTTTATGGGCTTTATTTTACACATTTATATCATTTTTGGACTAACCTACTAACCGGAGGCCCAGCCTGTATTGCTGTTTTTTTTTGCCTATTTCAGTATTTCGAAGAAAAGGAATATCAAACGGAGTCCAAACGGAATGAAACCTTCGGGGGCGTGATTTTTGGAACGAACGTGATCCAGAGGTCTTGGAGTGCAAGTCAAGAAGCAGCCGAGGCGGCCACGAGATAGGAGGGCGCCCCCCTGTAGGGCGTGCCCCCCTGTCTTGTGGGCCCCTCGGGCGGCCACCGACGTACTTCTTCCTCCTATATAAGCCTACATAGCCCGAAAACATCCAGGGAGCACCTGAAACACAATTTCCATCGCTGTAACTTCCTGTATCCGCGAAATCCCATCTTGGAGCCTTCGCCGGTGCTCCACCGGAGGGGGAATCGACCACGGAGGGCTTCTACATCAACACCATAGCCCTTCCAATGAGTTGTGAGTAGTTTACCATAGACCTATGGGTCGATTGTTATTAGCTAGATGGCTTCTTCTCTCTTTTTGGATCTCAATATAATGTTCTCCCCCTCTCTTGTGGAGATCTATTCATTGTACTCTCTTTTTGCGGTGTGTTTGTCGAGATCCGATGAATTGTGGGTTTATGATCAAGTTTATCTATGGATAATAATTAAATATTCTCTGGATTCTTTTATATGATTGAGTTATCTTTGCAAAACTCTTTGAATTATTGGTTTGGTTTGGCCTACTAGATTGATCTTTCTTGCCATGGGAGAAGTGCTTAGCTTTGGGTTCAATCTTGCGGTGTTCTTACCCAGTGACAGAAAGGGTTGCAAGACACGTATTGTATTGTTGCCATCGAGTTGGGGTTTATATCATATTGCATGAGTTTATCCCTCTACATCATGTCATCTTGCTTAAGGCGTTACTGCGTTCTTATGAACTTAATACTCTAGATGCAGGCAGGAGTCGGTCCATGTGTGGAGTAATAGTAGTAGATGCAGGCAGGAGTCGGTCTACTTGTTGCGGACGTGATGCCTATACGCATGATCATGCCTAGATAATCTCATAATTATTCGCTTTTTCTATCAATTGCTCGATAGTAATTTGTTCACCCACCGTAATACTTATGCTATCTCGAGAGAAGCCTCTTGTGAAACCTATGGCCCCCGGGTTTATCTCTTATCATATTTGCTTTCAATCTACTTTTATTTGCATCTTTACTTTCTGCATCTATATTATAAAATACCAAAAATATATTTATCTTATCATACTATCTCTATCAGATCTCACTTTCGCAAGTGGCCGTGAAGGGATTGACAACCCCTTTATTGCGTCGATTGGGAGTTCTTGGTTTGTTTGTGTAGGTGCGTGGGACTTTTGAGGAGCCTCCTACTGGATTGATACCTTGGTTCTCAAAAACTAAGGGAAATACTTACGCTACTCTGCTACATCACCATTTCCTCTTCAACGAAAACCAACGCAAGCTCAAGACGTAGCAGTTGCCATTCCGAGTTGCTGTCGGCGGCCGCGGTGGAGTCGTCCGAAAGGGAAGCTTTCCCGTTCTTGGAAGCTTCGGCCTCCAAGCGTGTGGAAGCCGATCTCTTCTTTCTCCCCCCTGCAAGGGAATGACTTCCTCTTCTACTTCCTCCTCTTCCTCGTCATCCTCGGCGGCGGAGGAGTGAGCCTCGGTGTCTTCAGACGTCGCGTCTGAAGTGCCATTTGGATGGAGACTAGTCCTGGTCCCCTTGGCCTTCTTCTCCCACGCTTGATAGGGCGCCGGAACGAGCATCTTCGTGAGAAGCGGGATTTCAGGGTCTTCGGGCAGGGGAGCCGGACAGTAAATCCACTCCGCCTTCTTTGTCCAGGCCTGAAAAAGATAATATGGAGGCCTAAGCATCTTCCTCGACTATGCAAGTAAAGGGAAAACCTTGACAACATGAAAACACTTACCGGACTAGCAGGGTGGGCCAGATCGTGCCCATGGTCCTCGATGGTGTCCGGCCGCGCCTCATTGGCCTTGAAGAGCACCTTCTAGATGTCTTCGTGCGTAGTGCCGAAGAATTTCAGCAGGGTCCGGTGCTTGGCCGCTTCATACTCCCACAAATGGGAAGTCCGGCACTAGCATGGAAGGATCCGGCAAATCAGCATCACCTGGAGCACGTTGATGATCTTGATATTCTTGTTTATCATGTTCTGAACACGTCCTTGAAGCACTGTCATCTTGTCCACGAGGACTAGTCCAGGCCCTTCTCTTGCCAGGAGGTGAGCCGCATCGGGACTCCGGACCGGAAAGTGGGAGCCGCGGCCCAGGTGGTTCCATGTGGCTCTGTGACGTAGAACCACTTCGATTGCCACCCTTTGACCATCATCACGAAGGAGCCTTCGAGCCATGTGACGTTGGGCATCTTGCCCACCATGGCGCCTCTGCACTCTGCTTGTTGGCCGGTCACCACCTTCAGCTTCACATTGAAGGTTTTCAGCCATAGCGCAAAGTGAGGTGGTATGCGGAGGAAGGCCTCACATACGACGATAAATGCCATGATGTTAAGGATGGAATTGGGGGCCAGATCATGGAAGTCCAGCCCGTAGTAGAACATAAGTCCGCGGACGAACGGGTGGAGAGGGAATCCCAGCCAGCGGACGAAGTGAGAGATGAACACAACCCTCTCATGGGGCTCCGAAGTAGGGACAATCTGTCCCTTGGC
The DNA here is from genome assembly GCF_018294505.1 of Triticum aestivum. Classification (NCBI taxonomy): domain Eukaryota; kingdom Viridiplantae; phylum Streptophyta; class Magnoliopsida; order Poales; family Poaceae; genus Triticum; species Triticum aestivum. The sequence continues at coordinate 569,523,859 of NC_057804.1, read as the reverse complement.
TGGGAGCCTCTGGGACTTCCCTAGCCAGATATCCAGCCTCCCGGAACTGGATAATAGCCTTCTCCTTTACGGTGGAGGCCATCCACTTGCCCCGTGCTCCAGATCCGAACATGGTCGGAGTGCTTGCTTGGGGCGGAAAAGATGAGACTTGGGCGCTGGAGCTCGAGAATGGGGGAGGCCTAGAGAGGCAGAAGGCGTGGATTAAAAGGGGTGAATCTTATCCCCTTATAAAGGCAACGAATATCAAACGCCTCCCCACTAGCCTTAAAACTCGCCTATTCCCCAAGGGTCGTGCAGATGGCACGGTTAGATTACCCATACCCGTATTGATGAGGATCCCGCAATAAGGGGACACGATCTCTGCTTTGAAAAGATGTGCTAGTAAAACCGCATCTCGAAATATGGAGCGGCAGGCTAAAAACGGTTTGAATAATGACCGAGAGGCGACGTGAGGTCATGCTACAAAAAAGTTGTCAGCAGATTGGACTCGTGAAAATATTATACTCTCTACGGTTGTGTGTGGAATTTGTTTTGCAGGGCCGGACACTATTTTTGTTCGGAGACGATTTTTGGAGTATTTGGAGGAGGAACCCGCCTTGCAATGCCGAAGAGAATCTGCACGCCGGACACCTTGTCATTGAAGCCTGGTTCAGGGGCTACTAAGGGAGTCCTGGATTAAGGGGTCCTCGAACGTCCGGACTATTAACATAGGCCGGACTGTTGGACTATGAGGATACAAGACCGAAGACTTCTTCCCGTGTCCGGATGGGACTCTCCTTTGCGTGGATGGCAAGCTTGGCAATTCGGATTTGTAGATTCCTTTCTCTGTAACCAACTTTGTGTAACCCTAGCCCCCCTACCCGAGATCCGCCGGTTTTGACACCGACAGCATGATCCATGGGCATATGTTCCGAAAGTGATTTTATTATGTAGTTGGCACTACAATACATGCTATTGTATTACAGTAGTTCACCAAAATAAGTTATGTATAAGCATTAAACCTACTTTGTTTGTTTTTATCTCATTAGTAACTTATCTGGTACACTAATCTAGATGTTCAAACTTTCAGCAAGCTTTGGAACAAATGATTGAATAGCTACAACCACCTAAAGGTGACGAAGCTACCATAGGCACAATGTCACCTCTTGCTACAGTGCATCAGTATTTCTCCACTAACAGTGCAAAAGCACCTTCCTGCGTAATTCTGCGTTGGTTGGCAAGGTAACCTCAACCAAATCGCCTACTAAACAAAATCTTCCATCTAGACAGAGTGATATATCTGTGCTCCAGACACAAGTCCAATCCCTAATGGACGTCAGTTGGGAAACAAGAATAGTGATTGACAAATGTCGTCCAGATATTAATTGTTTTGAAACCAGACTATCAGACATTTGCTTCGTTGTTCAAGAGAAATGGCGAAAAAAAGGGGATGATCATGCTGCTCCATCAGATTCTGCAGCCTAAAACATTAGCACTTAGGTCAAATGATTTGTGCTTCTATACATCTGATGGTGGTTTTATCTGCAAGGACTGTAAACTTTATGCCGATAGGCCTTTTTTTGTATGGCTGGAATTTATTTTGTTGTGATACAACATTTATCATGCTGCCAAAGGCTGTACAACTTATGACGCTATTTTTGTATAGTGTAGGAGCCCAACGTGCCGCCTGTTGGGGAACACAGTAACTTCAAAAAAATTCCTACGATCACACAAGATCTATCTAGGAGATGCATAGAAACGAGAGGGGAGAGTGTGTCCACGTACCCTTGTTGACCGAAAGCGGAAGCGTTTAGTTAACGTGGTTGATGTAGTCGAACGTCTTCGCGATCCAACCGATCCAAGTACCGAACGTAGGGCACCTCCATGTTCAGCACTCGTTCAGCTCGATGACGTCCCTCGTGCTCTTGATCCAGTTGAGGATGAGGGTGAGTTCCATCAGCACGATGGCATGGTGACGGTGATGATGATGCTACCAGCGCAGGGCTTCGCCTAAGCTCTATGATGGTATGATCGAGGTGTGTAACTATGGAGGGGGGCACCGCACACGGTCAAGAGAAACTTCTGTGTTCTAGGGTGCCCTCCTGCCCCCGTATATAAAGTAGGAGAGGGGAGGCCGGCCAGCCCTAGGCGCGCGCCAAGAGTAGGGAGTCCTACTAGGACTCCATGTCCTAGTAGGACTCCACTTGGTGGAAGGGGGAAGGAAGGAGAGGGAGAGGGAGTAGGAAAGGGGAGCGCCGCCCCCCTTCCCTTATCCTATTCAGACTCCAAGGGGGGGCTTGCCCTGGCTGCCCTCCTCTCTCTTCACTAAGGCCCATGGTGGCCCATTTGTTCCCCTGGGGGGTTCCGGTAACCCCTCCGGCACTCTGTTTTTACACGAAACTTTCCGGAACACTTCCGGTGTCCGAATAACATGGTCCAATATATCAATCTTTATGTCTCGACCATTTCGAGACTCCAAGTCACGTTCGTGGTCTCATACGGGACTCCGAACAAACTTCGGTCTTCAAAAATACATAACTCATAATACATATCATCATCGAACGTTAAGCGTGCGGACCCTATGGGTTCGAGATCTATGTAGACATGACCGAGACACATCTCCGGTCAATAACCAATACAGGAACCTGGACGCTTATATTGGCTCCTACATATTCTAAGAAGATCTTAATTGGTCAAACCACATAACAACATACGTTGTTCCCTTTGTCATCGGTTGTTACTTGCCCGAGGTTCGATCGTTGGTATCATCATACCTAGTTCAATGTTGTTACCGGCAAGTCTCTTTACTTGTTTTGTAATACTTCATCCCGCAACAAACACATTAATCACATTTCTTGCAAGGCTTATAGTGATGAGCATTACCGAGAGGGCCCAGAGATACCTCTCCGGAGTACGGAGTGACAACTCATAATCTTGATCTATGCCAACTCAACAAACACCTTCGGAGACACCTGTAGAGCATCTTTATAATCACCCATTTACATTGTGATGTTTTATAAAACACAAAGTGTTCCTCCGGTATTCGGGAGATGCATAATCTCATTGTCTCAGGAACATGTATAAGTCATGAAGAAAGCAGTAGCAGTGAAACTGTAACGATCATAATGCTAAGCTAACAGATGGGTCATGTCCATCACATCATTCTCCTAATGATGTGATCTTGTTTATCAAATGACTAACGAGCTAGTCAATTAGAGGCATACTAGGGACACTATGTTTTGTCTATGTATTCACACATGTAGTAAGTTTCCGGTTAATACAATTCTAGCATGAATAATAAACATTTATCATGAATTAAGGAAATAAATAATAACTTTATTATTGCCTCTAGGGCATATTTCTTTCAGTCTCCCACTTGCACTAGAGTCAATAATCTAGATTACAAAGTAATGATTCTAACACCCATGGAGTTTTGGTGTTGATCATGGTTTGCTCGTGGAAGAGGTTTAGTCAACGGGTCGGCAACATTCAGATCCGTATGTATCTTGCAAATCTCTATGTCTCCCTCCGACACTTGATGACAGATGGAGTTGAAGCGTCTCTTGATGTGTTCGGTTCTCTTGTGAAATCTAGATTCCTTCGCCAAGGCAATTGCACCAGTATTGTCACAAAAGATATTCATTGGATCCGATGCACTAGGTATGACTGAGGGAGTCCTAGATTAGGGGGTCCTCGGATAGCCAGACTATATACTTTGGCCGGACTATTGGACTATGAAGATACAAGATTGAAGACTTCGTCCCGTGTCTGGTTGGGACTCTTCTTTGCGTGAAAGGCAAGCTTGGCAATTCGGATATGTAGATTCCCTTCTCTGTAACCGACTCTGTGTAACCCTATCCCCCTCCGGTGTCTATATAAACCGGAGGGTTTAGTCCGTAGGATGAGAACAACAATCATAATCATAGGCTAGCTTCTAGGGTTTAGCCTCTACGATCTCGTGGTAGATCAACTCATTATTACAGTTCTTTCTACTTTTTACATAAATATTTATTACAAATAGCTCCCGTACATTTTGGTATGTTCAGTTCGCCAGGGGCTTCAGTGTATCCCATAACACGGCAAGAAAAGTCCGAACACTTTCGACAGTGCGGCACCCCGAACTTATAGCATTATATGCATTAGCAATGAATCATGTCTTGGGTCAATAGTTGGCTTTGCTCAGCTCCCATGTTTTGGTACCTTACGTTCCGCTATATCGGCAAAGGTAGCACTGGGAGAACTATTGCGATTGTGTCCCGGTTCTTCTGAAAAAGCACCTCAGTAGAGAAAGTCGAAAACTGACTGTCATGATGCGGCGAGAGCTGGTCGCTGTTCGAGAGGTCTCAAATCCTTAAAGATTTTTTCCGCTTTGGGCGAGGAATCGGCCTTGTCCGATTTAGGCGTGTATAGCGTCCCAAGTTCGGCCTTCCGAATACCAGGGGCTATGCCAAAATTTAAAATTATAGACTTCTATGGCGCCTCCGCACTCCACTTGCTGGCTGACCACCACCTTCGGGTTGACGTTGAAGGTCTTCAGCCATAGGCCAAAGTGGGGCGTATTGCAGAGGAAGGCCTCGCACACGACGATAAACTCCGAGATGTTGAGGATGAAATTGGGGGCCAGATCATGGAAGTCCAGCCCGTAGTAAAACATAATCCCGCGGACAAATAGGTGGAGGGGGAATCCTAGTCCGCAAACGAAGTGAGCAAGGAATACCACCCTCTCGTGGGGTTCCGGAGTAGGGACGATCTGCCTGCATCCAGGAGCTGGTGCACTATGTCTGCGGCCAGGTATCCGGCTTCCCGAAGCTTTGTAATGTCCTCATCCGTAATGGAGAAGACCATCCACTTGCCTCTCGCTCTGGACATGTTTGGAATGGCTTACGGAGAAGGTGAGAACTTGGGCGCTGGAGCTCAAGCGTGCGAGAATGGATGAGCAGAGGAAGAAGAAGGCGTGGGTGAAAAACTGGGATCCTTATCTCTTTATGAAGGTGGTAGAAACTGTGCGCCTCCCCACTTGCTCGGTAAACTCGCTTATTCCCCAAGTGCCGCGTTGATTGCGCGGTTGGGTTACCCACGCCCGTATTGATGAGAATCCCGTAATAAGGGGACACAATCTTTGATTTGACAAGACGTGCCAATAAAACCGCCTCGTGATATGTGTGGTAGCAGGTTGGAAAACGGTTCGAATAATGACCAGGCCGAGGCGTGATGTCACGCTGTGAAAAGTTGTCAGCAGATTAGATTTGTGGAATATTGTACTCTCTATGATGGTAGTTGGAATTTGTTTTATAGAGCCGGACACAATCCTTGTGTTCAAAATCTTCTATGGAGTATTCGGAGATGGAACCCGCCTTGCAATGCCGAAGACAATCTGTGCGCCAGACTCATCATCATTGAAGCCTGGTTCAGGGGCTACTAAGGGTGTCCTAGATTAGGGGGTCCTCTGACAGCCGGACTATATACTTTGGCCGGACTGTTGGACTATGAAGATACAAGACTGAAGACTTCGTCCCGTGTTCGGGTGGGACTCTCCTTTGCGTGGAAGGCAAGCTTGGCAGTCCGGATGTGTGGATCTCCTTCTCTGTAACCGACTCTGTGTAACAGTAGCCGGTGGAGTAGCGCGCAGTGGAGGCTGGATGAACAGGAGCCCGTGGAGGCTGGAGGAGGTCGACGGTAGCCCGTGGAGGCTGGAGGAGGTCGACGGTGGAGATGAACACTGTCCCGTGGAGTCCCGTTTTGCGGTACGCCACAACCCTCCCGATGAATAGGACCCCCGTTTCGACCGTAGAGCTCCAACAAAAGTCCGTTTTGTCCGTTTTGCGGTACGCCACACCCCTCCTGATCAACAGGACCCCCGTTTCGACTGTAGCGCTCCAACACAAGTCTGCTTTGTCCGTTTTGCGGTACGCCACACCCCTCCTGATCAAAAGGACCCCCGTTTTGACCGTAGGAGGTCCGTTTCCTCCGTTTTGCGGTACGGCAGACCCCTCCCGATGAATAGGATCCCGTTTCGAACATGGCCAGTCAAACACAAGGCCGTTTCCTCCGTTCTACGGTACGCCAGGCCTCGTTTCCATCGCCTGTTCCGTGCAAGCCCTCTCGATGAACACGACCACTCATTCCGTTCTGACCCAGCCGGTTGGCTCCCACGCGTTCTGTTGCCTCCCGATGAACACGACGCATTCCGTTGCCTCCCCATGAACACGACGCATTCCGTTGCCTCCCCATGAACACGACGACGACGTTGTTTCTCCGTTCCGACCCAGCCATGTACACGAGCCCTGGCTGTACGTATGCGCGAGTAGGCGTTCGAGACCCCGCCCGTATGTACACATACGTGGCTGTATTTTCTTTCTTGCACACTGGCCGCTGTACGTACATGTACATGTTACGTGCGTGCCTCTACTACGACACGTGCGTGCCTCTACATCGACCAGTATATATGTACGTACACGTTCGTGACCAGAATGACAACGCTACGTACGGTTCGACCAAGTGGGTCCCGACTGTTAGGCACTTCCTTGCGTGCGAAGATGTAGCTGGTGGGTCCCAGCAGTCAGGGGGGAATAATTTTTTTTTGCCCGGACGCACTTCCTTGCGTGCGAAGATGTAGCTGGTGGGTCCCAGCAGTCAGGGGGCGAATCGTTTTTTTTCAGACACACTTCCTTGCGTGTGAAGATGTAGTTGGTGGGGCCCGGCAGTAAGGGGGGCGAATCGTTTTTTTTTTGCCCGGACGCACTTCCTTGCGTGCGAAGATGTAGCTGGTGGGTCCGAGCAGTCAGGAGGGTCAATTGTTTTTTTTGCCCGGACGCACTTCCTTGCGTGCGAAGATGTAGCTGATGGGTCCCAGCAGTCAGGGGGAAACGTTTTTTTCGCGAAATACAGTGGCCCGTCCAGTGGGTCCCAGCTGTCAGGTGGAGGAATCATTATTTTGCGCGTAATAAGGAGGCACTTCTTTGCTGCGGCCGTGGACACAGCTGTCAGCCTCTCCACATACAGTCCACGTCCGATGGAAGTTGTTACTTGACCATGTTGACTAGGCCACGCCGAGAGCACCACGGTGGTGGACGACGGCGAGGCCTAGGAAGGGGACGACGCGGAGCCGGGGAAGACGCGATAGTGGAAGCCCGCGCGGAGAGGAGTACGAGCGTTCACTGGTTCGGCTGCGGTGTGAGGCTGCCGTCGCCGCAAGGCCTGGCCAGCGGTGGGAATAGTAGGGGGCGGTGAGGCCTCCGCGGCAGCACAGCCGGCCATGGGAGGCAGGAGCATGTGGCACGACCGGCGCTGCTTTGGGCGGCTGGAGCAAGAAGACCAGAGGTTGAAGAAGCACTACGGCTGTTGGATGGACATCGTACGGTCACTGGAGCTAGAATCGTTCATATTGACTAAGTTGACAAAGCCCTCCATCCCCGTCAACTTAGTTGGCCCACAAGTCATCCTCCCACTATGGTGGGTCCCAGCTAGCAGGGGGTATTCATTTTTTGTGCGTAATAAGGAGGCACTTCCTTGCGTGCAAAGATATAGCTGGTGGGTAGCTGGTGGGTCTGACATGTCAGCGGGAGGAACACTTTTTTCGCGAAATACAGAGGCCCTTCTGGTGGGTCCCAGCTGTCAGGTGGAGGAATCGTTATTTTGCGCGTAATAAGGAGGCATTTCCTTGTGTGCGGCCAAGGACCCAGCTGTCAGCCTCTCCACGTACAGTCCACGGCCGATGAATGTCGCTTGTTGACCACGTTGACCAGGCCGCGCCGAGAGCACCATGGAGGTAGACGACGGCGAGGCCTATGAAGGGAACGACACGGAGCCGGGGAAGACTCGGCAATGGTTGCCCACGTGGTGGGGAGTATGAGGGTTTACTGGTCCGGCTGCCGTCGCCGGAAAATAACAGGAGGTGTGGGTGAGTAGAGGAATGGCCTGGCCAGCAATGAAGTAGGGTGGGGCGGTGCATCCTGTGCGGCAGCATAGCCGGCCATGGGAGGCGGGAGCAGGCAGTCCCACCGGAGCTGGTTTGGGCAGCTGGAGCAAAAAGATCAAATATTGAAGAAGCGGCACGGCCGTTGGATTAACATCCAACGGTCACTGCTACTAGAATCGTTTGTCGACTAAGTTGACAAATCCAAAGTACACGTCAACCTAGTAGACCCACAAGTCAGCCTCCAAATCTGTCCCAAACAGCATACAACCCAAAATTTCTAGCCTGATTCAAATTAATTTTAAATCTAAATATACCTTAATTTAAGTTAATGAAATTTTACCCGCACAAAAACAATGAAATTTAAAATATCAAAATCCGAGAGAAAATAGTATTTTGGAACTAATTGCCTGTTTGCTGTATTTTTTCATTTTACAGCCCATTTATTATTACTTATAGCCCACTTCTTATTACTTATAGCCCATTTTTTGGGCAAAATGCATCCCTCCTCGTCTTGAAAGATTTCCGGCCCAGCAGGGCATAGAAAAGCAAGTAGGCCTATGTTGGTTATTCTACAAAAAACAAAATAGCTGGCTAGCCATTTTTCAGAAAGGAAAAAAACAAACTGGGCTGGTCATGTGCTAAACATATGAAATAAAAGCCTGGGCTAGATGGGCCACGGGTCCCGCAAACCCCAGTTGATACCCTTCTCCATCCCGAAAAAACAAAATTACAGCGCGTTGCTGGGTCCCTACTATCATCCTCACCATGTACAGTCATCTCCTTATTCCTCTCGGTTGTTGACCATGTTGACAACACCGGAGGGCGGCGCCGCGACGAGCGAACCAAGGCAGAGGACGATGGTGAGGCCTCGGACGGGAACGAACAGGAGCCGGGGAAGATCATAGCCAGCCGTGGGAGGCGGGAGCAGGCGGTCCCGCCGGCGCTGGTTTGGCTTTGGCGGCTCGAGGAACAAGAGACTGAAGAAACGCGACAGACGTGAATGTCAATCCAACGGTCAAGGTTGGCACAATCGTTAGTTGACTAAGCGGACACCAAGTAGCATACTTTTTATATATAGGAAGAAAACTGCGAGGAAAATGCGTTCATCTGCCGTCCTTCTCACAGGGAACGTTCGCCACATAAGTGACTAGCACCCTTGGTTTTCAATCGAGAGGTCTTGGGTTCAAGTCCCAGGAACTCTCAAGTTTGTCCTCCTTCCTTCCTCGCAAAAAAGGGAAAGAAAATCAAAGACTTGGGAAGGTGTACAGAACAAGCTAGTGTACCAGTAAAGGGACGTTGCCGAGTTCTAGAAAAAAGAGAGATGTGCTCCTGTAGCTAGTTCGAATCCAAACCTAGACTATGACTATATATGGAGCTATGTGATGTCTACTACACAACCTTCTTCTTGTAGACGTTGTTGGGCCTGCAAGTGCACAGGTTTGTAGGACAGTAGCAAATTTCCCTCAAGTGGATGACCTAAGTTTTATCAATCCGTGGGAGGCGTAGGATGAAGATGGTCTCTCTCAAACAACCCTGCAACCAAATAACAAAGAGTCTCTTGTGTCCCCAACACACCCAATACAATGGTAAATTGTATAGGTGCACTAGTTCAGTGAAGAGATAGTGACACAAGTGCAATATGGATAGTAGATAAAGGTTTTTGTAATCTGAAATTATAAAAACAGTAAGGTAACTAATGATAAAAGTGAGCATAAACGGTATTGCAATGGTAGGAAAAAAGGCCTAGGGTTCATACTTTCACTAGTGCAAGTTCTCTCAACAATAATAACATAAATAGATCATATAACAATCCCTCAACATGCAACAAAGAGTCACTCAGAAGACACTAATAGCAGAGAACGAACGAAGAGATTATGGTAGGGTACGAAACCACCTCAAAGTTATTCTTTCGGATCAATCTATTCAAGAGTTCGTACTAGAATAATACCTTAAGACAAAAATCAACCAAAACCCTAGTGTCACCTACATACTCCATTGTCACCACAAGTATCCGTGGGCATGATTATATGATATGCATCACACAATCTCAGATTAATCTATTCAACCAACACAAAGTACTTCAAAGAGTGCCCCAAAGTTTCTACCAGAGAGTTAAGACGAAAACGTGTGCCAACCCCTATGCATAGATTCCCAAGTTCACGGAACCCGCAAGTTGATCACCAAAACATACATCAAGTGGATCACGTGAATATCCCATTGTCACCACAGAGAAGCACAGCAAGACATACATCAAGTGTTCTCAAATCCTTAAAGACTCAATCCGATAAGATAACTTCAAAGGGAAAACTCAATTCATCACAAGAGAGTAGAGGGGGAGAAACATCATAAAATCCAACTATAATAGCAAAGATCGTGATACATCAAGATCGTGCCATAGAGAGAACACGAGAGAGAGAGAGATCAAACACATAGCTACTAGTACATACCCTCAGCCTTGAGGGTGAACTACTCCCTCCTCGTCATGGACAGCGCCGGGATGATGAAGATGGCCACCGGTGATGGGTTCCCCCTCCGGCAGGGTGCCGGAACGGGCTCCTGAGAGGTTTTTGGTGGATACAGAGGCTTGCGTCGGCGGAACTCCCGATCTATCTTCCGCCTCGATGTTTTTAGGGTACGTAGGCTTATATAGGCGAAAGAAGTCGGTCGGGGGAGCCTCGTGGGGCCCACAAGAGTGGAGGGCGCGCCCAGGGGGGTGGGCGCGGCCCCTATCTTGTGGCTTCCTCGATGCTTCCCCGGCTTGCACTCCAAGTCTCCCGGATCATATTCTTCCTAAAAATCACGCTCTCGAAGGTTTCATTCCGTTTGGACTCTGTTTGATATTCCTTTTCTTTGAAATACTGAAACAGGCAATAAAACAGCAATATGGGTTGGGCCTCTGGTTAGTAGATTAGTCGCAAAAGTAATATAAAAGTGTATAATAAAGCCCATAATCATTCAAAACAGATAATAAAATAGCATGAATGCTTCATAAATTATACATACATTGGAGACGTATCAGCAGCCCCAAGCTTAATTCCTGCTCGTCCTCGGGTAGGTAAATGATAAAGAAAGAATTTATGAAGTGTGAATGCTAGAAGGTGCACATGTTTGGTCTATGATAATTTCAATCACCTTTTCTAGCATGATTACAAGTCATAACAGTAGTTCATCTCATAAAACTTCTCACGGTCCAGTAACAAGCAATTCACATGTTAAAGCATAGACCATAAACTAGCAAACTTCATTCTCAGTCATCAAACAATTTCAATTCATCTTATTTCCAGGAAGGGTCTATGTCAAAGCTTTGATTTAGCAAATTTCACATACTCAACTATCATATAGTCTTCTACAATTGCTAACACTCATGCAATACTAATGGTTATGGAGTTTCAATCGGACACTGAGAAAGATAGGGGCTTACACTGTTGCCTCCCAACGTATTCACCTTTGGGTGATGTCAAAAATAATAGTTCATGCTAACTTACATCCAATTGGATATATATATATATATATATATATATATATATATATATATATATATATATCAGGATCTTTCCAACACGAGGTGCTTTCCAAAGGATAAAACAAAAAAGGGAAACGTGAAGATCACGTTGACTCTTGCATAAAGTAAAAGACATAAAGTAAAAGATAGGCCCTTCGTAGAGGGAAGCGGGGATTTGTAGAGGTGCCAGAGCTCAATTTTGAAACAGAGATAAATAATTTTGAGAGGTATGATCTCATTGTCAACATAACAACCAAGAGTTCCCAATATCTTCCATACTACATACATTATAGGCGGTTCCCAAACAGAATGGTAAAAGTTTTTACTCCCCCTCCACCAACAATCATCAATCCATGGCTTGCCCGAAACAACGGGTGCCTCCACTAACATCAAACCTGCGGTAGTTTTGTTTGCAATTATTTTTTATTTGATTTTGATCTTTTGATCATGGGACTGGGCATCCCAGTTACCAGCCATTTTTCTCGTCCATGATGAGCGGAGTCCACTCATCTTGAGAATAACCTACCTAGCATGGAAGATACTGACAGCCCCTAGTCACTACATGAGCGATTCGGGCATACAAAACAGATTATTATTTGAAGGTTTAGAGTTTGGCACATACAAATTTACTTGGAACGGCAGGTAAATACCGCATATAGGGAGGTATGGTGGACACTCATGGCAAAAACTGGGTTTAAGGGTATTTGGAAGCACAAGTAGTATCTCTACTTGGTGCAAGGAATTTTGGCTAGCATGAGGGGGAAAGGCAAGCTCAACATGTTTGAATGATCCATGGAAATATACTTTAACTGAGATGTGAGAGAACATAACCCATTATGGTGTCTTCCTTGTCCAACATCAACTCTTTAGCACGTCATACTTAATGAATGCTCTCAATTATAAAAGATGTCTAGGATAGTATATTTATATGTGAAATCTCTCTTCCTTCAATATTTTTCATGAATTGTTCAAATGACCAATACAACGCTTGCTAACCTTCAATAAACCTCTACTTCTTAGATGTGAAGTCATTACTCCCCACGGGATAAGCAAATGAAACATATAAAATTTCAGATTTATGACAATCAACTCATTCAACAATTTACTCATAGGATATAAGTGAAGCACACGAGTAAATGAAAAACTACTCCAACAAGATATAAGTGAAGATCAATGAGTAGCAAAATAATAATGTAACTATATGAAGACTCTCTCTCTCATTTAAGAATTTCAGATCTTGGTATTTTATTAAAACAGCAAGCAAAACAAAATAAAATGACATTGCAAGGATAGCACAACTCATGTGAAGAAGCAAAAACTTAGGCTCAACCGATACTAACCGATAGTTGTTGAAGAAGAAAGTTGGGATGCCTACCGGGGCATCCCCAAGCTTAGATGCTTGAGACTACTTGAAACATTATCTTGGGTGCCTTGGGCATCCCCAAGCTTGAACTTTTGTGTCTCCTTAATTCCTCTCATATCATGGTTTCTCTTTTTATCAAAAGCTTCATCCACACCAAACTCAACAAGACTTGTGAGATAGGTTAGTATAAACCAATGCAAAACCTTATCATTTTCTACTGTAACAAATCACTAAAATTATTATTCAACATTGCACACTACATGCCTCCGTATATTTAATACTCCTATCCTCAAATAGAATCATTAAACAAGCAAACATATGCAAACAATGCAACCATAACAGCAATCTGCCAAAACAGTACAGTCTGTAAAGAATGCAAGAGTATCAATACTTACCTAACTCAAAACATTATGAGAAAAATACTACGCTTTATAAGATTTATCAGAGCTCATTATGCAAAAAGTTTCAACATTATATCATTCTCTGACTTTTCTAGGGAATTTTTGCAACAGCGGTAAACTTTCTGTTTTCAAACAGCAACATGTATACTAGCAAAATAAGCATGGTAAAGGCTATCCTTGACATTTTTATTGAAACTAAAGATGCAAAACATTATTCTAAATAACAGCAAGCAAATACTAACAAAAGAAAATGACGCTCCAAGCAAAACACATATCATGTGGTGAATAAAAATATAGCTCCAAGTAAAGTTACGGATGAACGAAGACGAAAGAGGGGATGCCTTCCGGGGCATCCCCAAGCTTAGGCTCTTGGTTGTCCTTGAATATTACCTTGGGATGCCTTGGGCATCCCCAAGATTAGGCTCTTTCCACTCCTTATTCCATAGTCCATCGAATCTTTACCCAAAATTTGAAAACTTCGACCACACAAAACTCAAAACAAAACTCGTAAGCTCCGTTAGTTTAAGAAAATAAAACCACCACTTAGGTACTGTAATGAACTCATTCTAAATTCATATTGGTGTAATATCTACTGTATTCTAACTTCTCTATGGTTCATACCCTCCGATACTACTCATAGATTCATCAAAATAAGCAAACAACACAATGATAACAGAATCTGTCAAAAGCAGAACAGTCTGTAGTAATCTGTATCAAACATATACTTCTGTAACTCAAAAAATTCTTAAATAAATTTCTGGACCTGAGGAATTTGTCTATTAATCATCTGCAGAAAGAATCAACCTAAAATCACTCTCCAGTAAAAAATGTCAGCTAATCTCGTGAGCGCAAAAGTTTCTTTTTTTACAGCAAGATCACATAAACTTCACCCAAGTCTTCCCAAAGGTTCTACTTGGCACTCTATTGAAGCAAAAGCTATAAAACATGATTATACAGTAGCATAATCATGTGGACATACATAAACAGTAAGGGTAAATATTGGGTTGTCTCCCAACAAGCGCTTTTCTTTAATGCCTTTTTAGCTAGGCATGATGATGGCGATGATGCTCACATAAAAGATAAGAAATGAAACATAATGGGAGCATCTCGAAGCATATGATTAGAACATTTAAGCCTAACCCACTTCCTATGCATAGGGATTTTGTGAGCAAACAACTTATGGGAACAATAATCAACAAGCATAGGAAGGTAAAACAAGCATCACTTCAAGATTTTCAACACATAAAGAGGAAACTTGATATTCCTACAAGCATATGTTCCTCCCTCATAATAATTTTCAGTAGCATCATGAATGAATTCAACAATATAACCAGCACCTAAAGCATTCTTTTCATGATCTACAAGCATAGAAAATTTACTACTCTCCACATAAGCAAAAATTTTCTCATCAATACTAGTGGGAGCAAACTCAACAAAATAACTATCATGTGAAGCATAATCCAATTGAAAACTAAAATCATGATGACAAGTTTCATGGTTATCATTATTATTAATAGCATACAAGTCATCACAATAATCATCATAGATAGCAACTTTGTTCTCATAATCAATTGGGACCTCTTCCAAAATAGTGGATTCATCACTAAATAAAGTCATGACCTCTCCAAATCCACTTTCATCAATATAATCATCATAAATAGGAGGCATGCTTTCATCATAATAAATATTCTCATCAAAACTTGGGGGACAAAAAATATCATATTCATCAAATATAGCTTCCCCAAGCTTGTGGCTTTGCATATCATTAGCATCATGATATTCAAGGAATTCATACTAACAACATTGCAATCATGCTCATCATTCACATATTTCATGCCAAGAATTCTATGTAATTCTTTTTCTAGCACTTGAGCACAATTTTCCTTTTCATCATACTCATGAAAGATATTAAAAAGACGAAGCGTATGAGACAAACTCAATTTCATCTTTTTTGGTAGTTTTCTTTGATAAACTAAACTAGTGGTAAAACAAGAAACAAAAAGATTCAATTGCAAGATCTAAAGATATACCTTCAAGCACTCACCTCCCCGGCAACGGCGCGAGAAAAGAGCTTGATGTCTACTACACAACCTTCTTCTTGTAGACGTTGTTGGGCCTGCAAGTGCACAAGTTTGTAGGACAGTAGCAAATTTCCCTCAAGTGGATGACCTAAGGTTTATCAATCCGTGGGAGGCGTAGGATGAAGATGGTCTCTCTCAAACAACCCTGCAACCAAATAACAAAGAGTCTCTTGTGTCCCCAACACACCTAATACAATGGTAAATTGTATAGGTGCACAAGTTCGGCGAAGAGATGGTGATACAAGTGCAATATGGATAGTAGATAAAGGTTTTTGTAATCCGAAATTATAAAAACAGCAAGGTAACTAATGATAAAAGTGAGCGTAAACGGTATTGTAATTGTAGGAAACAAGGCCTAGGGTTCATACTTTCACTAGTGCAAGTTCTCTCAACAATAATAACATAGATAGATCATATAACAATCCCTCAACATGCAACAAAGAGTCACTCCAAAGACACTAATACCGGAGAATGAATGAAGAGATTATGGTAGGGTACGAAACCACCTCAAAGTTATTCTTTCGGATCAATCTATTCAAGAGTTTGTACTAGAATAACACCTTAAGACACAAATCAACCACAACCCTAATGTCACCTAGATACTCTATTGTCACCTCAAGTATCCGTGGGCATGATTATACGATATGCATCACACAATCTCAGATTCATCTATTCAACCAACACAAAGTACTTCAAAGAGTGCCCCAAAGTTTCTACCGGAGAGTCAAGACGAAAACGTGTGCCAACCCCTATGCATAGATTCCCAAGGTCACGGAACCCGCAAGTTGATCACCAAAACATACATCAAGTGGATCACGTGAATATCCCATTGTCACCACAGATAAGCACGGCAAGACATACATCAAGTGTTCTCAAATCCTTAAAGACTCAATCCGATAAGATAACTTCAAAGGGAAAACTCAATTCATCACAAGAGAGTAGAGGGGGGAGAAACATCATAAGATCCAACTATAATAGCAAAGCTCGCGATACATCAAGATCGTGCCATAGAGAGAACACGAGAGAGAGAGAGAGATCAAACACATAGCTACTGGTACATACCCTTAGCCTCGAGGCTGAACTACTCCCTCCTTGTCATGGAGAGCGCCGAGATGATGAAGATGGCCACCGGTGATGGGTTCCCCCTCCGGCAGGGTGCCGGAATGGGCTCCCGAGAGGGTTTTGGTGGCTAAGGAGGCTTGCGGCAGTGGAACTCCTGATCTATCTTTTGTCTCGATGTTTTTAGGGTACGTAGGCTTATATAGGCGAAAGAAGTCGGTCGGGGGAGCCTCAAGGGGCCCACAAGAGTGGAGGGCGCGCCTAGGCGGGTGCCCCCCCTATCTTGTGTCTTCCTCGATGCTTCCCCGGCTTGCACTCCAAGTCTCCCGGATCATATTCTTCCTAAAAATCACGCTCCCGAAGGTTTCATTCCGTTGGACTCCGTTTGATATTCCTTTTCTTTGAAATACTGAAACAGGCAATAAAACAGCAATATGGGTTGGGCCTCCAGTTAGTAGGTTAGTCCCAAAATTAATATAAAAGTGTATAATAAAGCCCATAATCATTCAAAACAGATAATAAAATAGCATGAATGCTTCATAAATTATAGATACGTTGGAGACGTATCACTATGCTACTCTGCAAGTAATGAAACTGACATATCCAACGTTCACTTCTCCTCTTCTCTACATACTCTGCCTAGCATGAGAAGCTCTGGCCGCAGCAACCATGTCCGCTGGCTGCTCGTCCACCTGCTCTTCAGCAGGCAAAAACCAGATATGTGCCAAGTCGCCACCCGTACCATCGCCTGTGGGTCTCATCACACCCCCGCCGACACGCGCACCACAGCCGATTGCTCATCACAACCCGCTGCCGTTGGTGTGGTGGCACTGCTGCAAATCATGCAGAGTCATCCATCGCGTCTCAACCACAATCCTCAACCCTGGTCGGGTCTTCTACAAATGCCCAAATCATGGGGTAATAATATGTTTAAGTGTTGTTCTGCTGCTTTCAGTTGCTGATTTTTTTTCAATAGTTTGGTTGATGATCTTCCAATTTGATTCATGCAGAAAAGGGAAGATTCGTGTGATTTGTATTTCTGGGAAGTTGCTGATGTGGGGGAATGCAACTACGCTGATTATTTGGTTAGCCGAGGAATCCCAATACCAGCAGGTTGGGGTGTTGGACAAGTAACTGAAGGAACGACAAAAGAGGAAGATGCAGAGCAGAAGGTTAAAGATGCAGTTCCTCTAATCATGGCCAAGCAACAGCTGCTGAACAACCTTGACAGAAATGAGGAGATGAAAGAGCTTGTGAAGATAATGGGCAAAATCGATGTGCTCTGTAGGATGATTGTCTCTTGCAGTGTATGTAGCACTCGTGATGTATTCAGTGGCTACGACATGAGCACTTTGCTGAAACTAGTAATGAATGGAACTTGTGTAGCAGGCTGGGCGTAGTGTTGTGAATATCTAATGATTTCTATTAACGGAAATCAGGGGGTATCCCCTTTTGCTCATAAATAAATAAATGGCAGAGGCCGTGTCGGGTCAGCTTTTTTCTCATTCAAAGACGTCGAGCAAATTGCAGTCCAACAGCAAACTATGTCATCAAATTCAAGTTTCACAGCCAAATATGAGTACAACTAAACAACAATGTCATCATGTTTTAGTTGTCATACAATCACCAAACACAAATCAGCATACATAACAAGTGATGTTCTCATAGCCAAATACTAAACAACATGTTCATCAGGTTTCAGTTGTCATAGCAAACACAATTTCACATAGTAGATAAAAAACGTCTTTTGACAGGCAAATACGACAAAAGCAATGTAATCATCATCTGCAGCAGCAGCGTGAACATCTTCGCCATGTCTATCAGTCTGAAGCGTAATTCCCCACAGTGTCATCATCTTCTTCATCCTCAACGTCATCGAACATTGGCTTCTTCTTGATCAACTCTTGTATGTCCACAGCACGACAGGCAATCTTTTTGCCGGCATCATTGACGTGATGGTTCTCAAAGATATTAGGAACATCTGTGTTATCTTGTACATCAGGAGCAGTGTAAGCATCATCTTGGTGTGCAACTTAATTAAACGAATTCCTCTGCTCAAACCTTTGCAATACTCTCCAGTCATCGCTACGTGCAAATGTGTCTTCCAAGAAAAATTTCTGTGTTGCTTGATTTGCCCAAATAAAAGGCTCGTTGGTCTGGTACGCCGCCTTGACATTGATGGCTTTGAAATAATGATCAGCTCTGGGTTTTGTGATCCTGGAAAACAGATTATACCAATGACGGCACAACAGAACCACACACTGATGATCCTCGAAATCGGAGATATACTCCAACTAAACAATGTCTGTTATGTTAGCATACATTTCAGTTGTCTCTTTGTCATACGTATCCGTGCTCATGATGGCACTGTTTTGTGTCTTCCTGCCTTCATCTCGAGCAAGGGTGTTGTAGCGCACATCTCCAACAACGCAAGATTCATAATGTCTTACCCGAGTATCAGGACCCATTGCTAGTGAGTAAAGGGCATCATCAACTGCATGCCCATCCTCCCGCATCTTATTAACCTATGGTTAGAAAATAGTCAAGCTGATCATCTTATGTACTCAATATATTAAGAAAACTGACAGTGCACTTCAAAAGCTTACATGGTTCTTGAACCATTTCGCAAATCCTGCCATAACCAGTTTGTCATATGTTTCTTGGATTTTGCGGCAGTAACTCCTCTTTGTAGATGCTGCACAACATAGTGATCGCGTCAAACATCTAAATATATAAGAATATGCTGCAAGTTTAGTAGATTATGATGTATAAGCTGCAGTACTGCACTTACTTGATATAAGGTAGTATCTCAGGACAGTTATTCAACACATACCAAACCATTTTCTCCAAATCTTTAGGTTTGTCCTCTTGTCGACTCTTCCCTGTAACTCGAACAGAATAATCAAAAACATTGAGCCCGGGATTGTCTTCACCCACCTCTTTGCTAAGCTGATCAATTGTTTCAATGTATTTTGAGCAGAATGTCAACGCTTCTGTAGCAATGTAGTCCTGTGCAATGGAACCCTCGGGTCTAGCTCTATTCCTAATAGCCCTTGAAAGTGCCTAGCCGCCTTTCAATAGGATACATCCAGCCATACTGTACTGGACCTCTAAGTAGTGCCTCATCAGGTAGATGAACAGCCAAATGCACCATCACATCAAAGAAGGCTGGAGGATATATCTTCTCAAGGTCACATAGGATAGTTGGTATCTTGTCTCTAAGACGCTCCAAAGCATCTATCCTGATATTTCTACTGCAGAGTTCCCTGAAGAATTGTCCCAACTCTGCAACTGCTCTGTATAAGTGAGGGCGGCCCAATCCTCTAAGGATAACAGGTAAAACCCTTTGAAATAGGATGTAGCAGTCATGAGTTTTCAACCCTTGTACCTTGTTTCCATCTGCACTGACTCTCCTTTCAGGGTTGGAAGCAAATCCATGTGGGAATATCACATGTGACAGGACCTCGCAGAATTCTTTTCTTTTTACCTTATCCAAGACGTACACAACTGGTGCCATATCCCGTGGTTTACCTTCATCTTGCACCTGCAAATCCTTTCTGATACCCAGGTGTGTCAAATCAATCCTAGATTTTAAGGTATCTTTCGTCTTGCCTTCAATATTAAGAAGTGTGCTGATAATGATGTCACATATATTTTTCTCGATGTGCATCACATCAAGATTATGCCGTAGATCCAAATCTTTCCAATACTCCAAGTCCCACAAAGTGGACTTGCGGGTAAACAATAATCTCTCTTCTGCCCTACCACGCTTCCTTTTCCCACTACCATTACCAGGATGGTTTCCAAGTGTAATATACCTGACCTTCTCTAATTCCACGTGCAACTCATCGGTGGTGAGCCTCTTTGCCGCATCACGGTTTTCATGCTTTGCATTGAACACATGCCTTCGGTATTTTCTAGGATGTGGCTTGTCCTTGGCAATGAAATGGCGGTGTCCAATGTAAAAAATCTTGCTAAGTATTGCGTATGACAGCGGATTCCTGTCACAGCGAACACATGCATTGTAACCATGTGTCGTTCGCCCTGACATAGTGCCCAAAGACGGATAATCATGGATGCACCAAATTATAACAGCACGCAGAAAGAGATCAGCTGGTGGGCTGATATATAGGTCTCGAGTGAGAAAACCCTTCCATAGCTGTTGAAGTTCCTCCACAAGAGGCTCCATGAACAAATCCAAATCCTTTCCAGGACTTTTTGGACCTGGGATGAGCAAGGCCATCATGTAGTTTGATTCTTTGATGCAGACATTTGGAGGCATGTTGTAAGGGATAACAAGCACTGGCCACATGCTATATGTGGCGCTCTGGTGGCCAAATGGGTTAAATCCATCTGAAGCTAAGCCAAGTCTAATGTTTCTCGGGTCAGCAGCAAACTTTTTGTGTTTATCATTGAAGCTTTTCCACTCACTACCATGAGATGGATGGCTCATTACATTCTGATCTCTGTACTCCTGGTTCCTAGAATGCCACAGTACATCCTCTCTTGATTCAGCATCATGAAACAACCTCTGCAATCTTGGTGTAATTGGAAAATGTCTTAGAACATTATGAGGAATCCTCTTCATAGCATCGCCGTATTTCCATCTTGATGATTTGCATTTTGGGCATTCACTTAAGTTGGCATAATCCTTCCGGAAGAGAACACAATTATTCTTACAAACATGGATCATATCATATCCAATTCCAACTGCACGAAGGAAATTCTTCATTTTATTGTAGGTGTGTGGCAGCTCAGACGCATCTGGGAAAGATTTGCGGAAAGCAGCCAACATTGCATCAAATGATTTGTTGGTCATCCGCTCAGATGTCTTCACCTGAAGAAAGGTGACCATAGCTGAGAATACTGACATCTTATTTCCTTGGGTGACAGCAACATTGCATCGTTCCAACATGCGGGCCCACGGTTTTTCTTCTGCAGGTGAAAGTTCACGAAATGCACGAGCATTTCATAGCATTGTTTCAATGTTGGTCAAACTCACTCGCTCCGCCACCACCACCTCCTCCTCCTCTTCCACCTGAGCATCAGGCAGATCAAGATGGTGATCTGCTCCTTCCACGTAGTCAATAACATTGACGTTCACAGCTTCACCATGATGAACCCACCCAGTATATGTGACCGACATCCCATACAAGTGTAGATGATTTTCCACAGTTGACTGGGGTCTTGTAACTGAATTCATACAACTGCTACACGGGCAGAGCACATCTGATTTCGGACCACCGTACTCAGCTCTGATAAAGTTCATGAAGTTTTCAACCCCCTCGACATATGCAGCGGAGAATCTTCGAGCAGAAGTTATCCAAGTCTTGTCCATCTGTTAGACATACAA
This sequence comes from Triticum aestivum, assembly GCF_018294505.1. NCBI lineage: Eukaryota > Viridiplantae > Streptophyta > Magnoliopsida > Poales > Poaceae > Triticum > Triticum aestivum. Next base: position 569,502,203 of record NC_057804.1, on the reverse strand, counting down.
ATTAGTTCTTCTACTAGATATTATAGGAAAAACATATATGCTTTTTTATGAAGTACAGAAAAAAATACCTAGGTCGATGTCTAAATCTATGGCAAGATATTTGGACGAGTAGATCTAAGTAATGAAATATATGTAAAGCTAATTCAGCAAACAGATTTGAGTGCTAAATTATGGCAGGCTATTTTAGTAGTCAATGAGGCCGAGCACACAGCCATCAAACTATCGAAGGCCATCACAGCAACAAAGATTGAGTATAAAACGGTGTAGAGCTATTTCACCTAACAGATTGGCTACTAGACCATGGCAATCTACGTCACAATAAATATATGGCAGGATATTTTAGCAACTAATCGTCCTTGGCATGCCATCTCAGCTAAGCAGATTGAGTGCAGAACAGGGAAAGGAAGCTTCTTAAGCAGAGCATATTGACAGTAAACTACTTCGGCAAACAGTGAGATTAACAGCGTCTATCAGCTAATATTCAGCGCTACACCGACATGAACGGGGCCTCAGTCTAGAATGCGCGTACCGTGGGAGAAGCTGACTGTCGTGCGTCTCCACATGAATGTCGCCAGCGGTGGCGGCGCTGACCGCCGTGCGCCTCCACAAGAACGTAGCCAGAGGTGGCGGGTGTGGCTAGAGGACGATAGTATACGAGAGCGTACTGTGGGAGCGAGAGGATTCTGTGCGTCCCCTCGACGAACCACGGCACCGACGTATCGGCGCGTCGGGGAGGGCGGCTTTGGCGGAGCGAATGGAGTGGAGGCTGACGGGGGGAGGGGGTTTGGGGAATATTGTTGGCTAGTTGGCCAAAGGGC